>NC_061113.1:193765875-194011702 GCF_002878395.1 Capsicum annuum
TATATATATATAAAATGGCCTAGTAAAAACTGAAATGAGACATAATATGTTATTTGATCATAACTAGTCAGTCAATCAATTGACCTGTAAATCCCCAAACTAATTAGAGTCCTTAGCTATATGAATCTTTAATATCCATTCGACTCGTGCTCATTTCATCCTAATACTATTAAATTCAGATTCCCCAAAACTAGAAGTTATCTAAACTTTCACATTATCCCTACTTCATAAGTAACCAACAAACTAATTTATTTTGAATAACATCTTTTACACAATATCAGGTGAGAACGACAATTCAGCTATTGATTCGCTAAAACATGCCAATAAAAAAGAATTAATTAAAGCTAAGAACACACAATATAATAATAAGTCTATCTAATATGAAAAATATTTTATTTCCTAATTAAACCACTGCTCAACTTTGCTACATGATTCATAAATTTTTTGAACCAAAACAAATAACAATAAAAATATATATATTTTCCTTTAGCTTTTCAAGGTCTCTTATCATAAACACTAGTTGTCTAGTTAAGAACTATTCGAACAAATTGAAATCAATAGTTACCCTCATCAACAACTTTTAACAATTAACCAGAAAGGTGAAAGAAATTTTGCACAAAAAGAAACACTACACATTAACAATTGAACAAAACTTATGATTTGAAAATCTGGACAACAGAGATTTATTTCCTGAAAATTACTATCTTTCTCTACTAATCAAATTAATTGAACTTTGGAATGGGAAAGAAGTACTCAGAGACTTGTAGAAAGTTTTGGCTGTTGAGATTTTTTTCCTTATTTTTGTTTTGGTAAAGCTACTTTTGTTAAGAGAGATAGTATAGAGTCAAAAAAAATACTAGTCTAAATAAATAGGTGAAATGAAAAATAAGGAAAGGCAGTGAAATTTAAGACCTTAGCTTATTTTTTCCATGGTATTTTAACATCAGTTTTTTAAACGTACTTAATTTTAGAATTTTTTTGTTAAATTTGCCATGATTTTTTAAACTGGGGTTAAATAATTGTGGGTAACAAGTGATTTTTTGGTAGTGTAATCTCACATTCTATGACATTTTGCTGATCCACATCATTCTTAATCTGCATCAGAATAGGATTTGAAGCGTACTTTTCCTTTACCTCCGCACCAAGATATGATCTGAACACCTCTTGAACAATTACTCCTTCTTCCTCAGAGTCCAAGAGATGAACTCCCAAAGTTGCCAACCAGTGAATATCCTTTAGGAATCCTCTTTTCTCCTCATCTACATGAGATAAGTTATCCATGGACAGCCTACTAAGAGTATCAACGACAACATTAGATTTTCTTAGATGGTAGTGAAGACTTATATCATAATCCTTGAGCAACTCAAGCCACCACCTATGCCTGAGATTTAACTCCTTTTGAGTGAACACATACTGCAAGCTCTTATGAACATAATAGATACTATATGCTCACTATATAAATAATGGCACCAGATCTTCAAAACCAAAACCACCATCGCTAAATTTAAATCATGAGTCGAATAATTCTTTTTAGAACTTTAAACTATTTGGAAGCATAGGCCACCACCTTACCATGTTGTATCAACACATGACCCAGTTCTAGATGGGACATGTCACAATATACAATAAAACCATTAGTACCCTCGAGCAGGGTCAAAACTAACACCAAAGTCAACTTATCCTTCAACTTCTCAAAACTACCCTTACAAGCATCGAACCTCAAGAACTTCATCTTTTTCTAAGTCAAACTTGTCGACAGAAGAGCAACAGAAGAGAAACTTTACACAAGACTCCTATATACCAAGCCAAGCAAAAGAAGCTCTGAATGTGGGTTGGAGTCGTAGGTCTAGGCCATTTCTTAGACACCTCCACTTTTTATAGATCTACCTTGATCCTCTAACTAAAAAATCATGCCAAAAAAAGTCACAACATTTAACCAAAACTCACACATAGAAAATTTATCATACAACCTTTTATCCTTAAGAGTCTATACCATGATTCGTAGGTGATTAGTATTGTCACGGCCCAAGATTAACTCGTAGTTATAACACGGTGCTTAAGGCCACAATTAACCCCAAGCTAACCCATAGTCTGATATCTACTATGAGCAAAGGAGAAAGTAGCAATGTAACATAATTTATGAAAGATAAACTGAAGAAAACTTAGATAAAAATAAAATACTCAACTTGTTTGAACATGTGATAAAATACTGAAAACAAGTCTGACAATCTGAAAGCCTCTAAAACATAGGGAGTTGATGAGACAAATCCCCAACTAACTACGTCTGAGTAAATGGGGAAAATACTCAAATTAACTTTAGATGAATTCTCTTCGAAGAATGAAGACTTACCACAACTTCTACTCAATGGCACACGAATTGGATAAGTAAAATTAGGGAATCTGGGTGCCCAAACCTATACTGTGAAATCAATATAGCACAAAAAAAAGTATGCGGGCACTACTAGAAATTACCCCTATTGCAACAAACTTTTTGGTGATGGTTCTAAAAGCGTTGCTATAGAGGGTCTATTACAATGCTTCCAAGCGTTGCAAAAATAATTATTTTGGTAGAAGCTTTAACCGTTGCTATTGATATACAACCGTTGCAATAGAGTGATTTATAGCAACACTTGCACGAACCGTCACCATAAAACCACCTTTGGCAACGCTTGATTGAGAAAAAAAGCTATTGCAATGATTTTAATTTTTTCCCTCCCTAATTTTTTACAAACTGCACCAAAATATAATGAATTATATCATAAAAATAAAATAAATTAAAAAATAACTGATCCACTTTAGTGTCAAGGGTTAACACACTAAGTAAATCTTCAAATCAAAATGTTTGGGTGTTCGATCATCGTCTGCTCCAGATCGATTGACTGCTCCGAATCAACTAATTTTCAAATTAATGCTCTAGGCTCTAGTACACATCTGATCGATCGACTGCTCCACATCTCAAATTAGTGGTCCAATTTACTACTGCTCCAACCACCGGTGCTCCGACTGCTTTCGATTGAACTCTCGTCATCTATTGAAATAGGTATTTCAGTGCCATAGGATTTTAGTACCCTAATTTCTAACTTCTAACAGTATTTTTGTGCTTATTACAAAGTGTCGTAGGATTTCAGCGCCCTAAATTCTTGCAAAGTGTCAATTTTTTATGCTTATTCTCTTAAAGAGACTGGTTTTTAAAAATATTTGCTATTACTTGACTACTATGAACTTTGGGCCATGGTATCTTTTTGTTTGAGCTGTAGGGTGGAAATTTACAGTTTGTGGAATTCTTGTATCTCTCTATTACTCAGTGGCGTCGTACTAGGTACCCTCTGTTAATTCTAACAAATACAACAATAACTCCCAAATTATTTTTGTTGTTCTCATAGATAGTACAATTGTACATTGTTAAACACAATTAGTACCATGAAAACTGATGGAATGGCTTTATTTACTAATGAAAAAGAGAATTAGGTAAGGAGAAAGAAAATAAAGTTTGAGTTAAGGATAGGGATGCTGAGTGGAGTCTGGGATTAAATATAGATTTCGGAAGTGGTTCTGGTGGTGAGGACGATGATAATGATAGGCAAGGTGGTGTTGGGATTTTGCATAAGAATTTGACTTCCTCTAGTAGTTCACTTCAGGGACTACTTAGGAAATTAGGTGCTGGATTGGATGATTTACCCCCTAGCTCTGCAATAGGGTCAGCATCATCGTCTCAACGGAGTGGATGGCTCAAGAAAATATTAGCTGGTTTAAGGGCAAATGGTGAGAAAGGGAAATAGGTAGAGGCTTTGATGCAGCTGTGTGAGATGCTTTCCATTGGAACAGAAGACTCCCGATCCATATTTTCTTTGTATTTATTTGTTCCAGTACTTCTAGGACTGCTCAATCATAAGAACAATCCTAACATTATGCTTCTTGTCGCCTGGGATCTTACCCATTTGGTTGACGTTCATCCTTCTTCTTGTGTTGCTATTCTCCATTATGGAGCTGTTTCATGATTTATAGCTCACCTGCTTACAATTGAATACATGGACTTGGCTGAACAGGTGAGTGAATTAGTTTGAGTGGAACATTTGTGTACTTATTAAAGAGTGCTCTTTTTCCAGCTAATTAAGATGCTAATGTTTACCTTTAACAGTCTTTGTAGGCTCTAAAGAAGATATCTCAGGTGCATCCCAGTGCTTGTTTGAGGGCTGGTACATTGATGGCTGTGCTTTCTTATCTCGAATTCTTTTCTGCTAGAGTTCAGGTAGAAGAATTCCTTTCAAGATCTTATGGAATTCAATTTTAGTGGAATAAGTAACCTTCCAACTCCTTTTAATACTTAATACGATCACTTCTAAATATTTATATCCTTCAATAGAGAGTAGCATTAGCAACTGCTGCTCCTATGTGCAAGAAACTTCCTTCATATGCGTCTGATTCGATACTCCCTATGTACTTTTTGGCTTGGAAATAAAAGAATTCTTAGAAGTTACTTGAATCCTTTGAATCCGCTGAAAATTTTTACTAGTCTAGTGCCTACACTACCTAAGCGTATGCCAGAGAATGTAAATCCAAGATTAAGGACATCTTGTTTCCCCCGGTGTAAGGAGAAGTATGACCTTGAGTTGGAAAAACTTGTATCTGAGTTAGACAATTCATCATCTGAAGCTAAATTGGAATCTCCCCGACTTCAGTTGCCTCAGTGGTTGCAAAATGATATTCTAAAAAATAATAGTAATGTAACTTCTTTGTCACATGTATGGTTTTACTTGATTAATGGAACCGAGAATGACATGTATTGCGTACAAGTGGAAGAGTCATACTATTTTTTGATGTCTTTATAGATTAAGGATCAAGGTCTTTTGTAGTATAAGACTCAAGAACTATGAAAGAAATGGAAAGATACATGCTTGCAACTTCAGCCAACTTCAGATAATGTCTAAATGAAAATTCGTGTAAATTTCAAGCAAGTTTGAGCTTGATAACTTACAGAGAGATTCCAATGAGATCGCTAATGAATTGTGCAGGCTAAAAGAGGTAAATGTTCTATTTAGTTGTTGAATTAATCTGTCGTATTCGTCTTGTCAAATCTTTTGGTGTCTTGTAATAAGAGCTCATAAGTTCAGCACATCTATTAGCTTGACTTATGCTTAGTATAGTTTATACCTAATTGAATCATAAGTAGGATTTGAAATTTCAAATTGGAGATGAATTTGAATCATGTTCTTTTTCTTAAATGAAGCTTGGTGAGGATACAAGTCAAATAAATAGCTATAAAGTGGATGATTAAAAACTCGGATGAATTCTTTCAGCAGATAGTTCTAATTTTCTCTTCCATTTTCTGGGATATTGCTAGCCTTGAAGCTGCTTTAAACAACGGGAGAGGCATTGTTTATCGGGCCACTGCTTATTGGGTCTCAGAATTTTGTTTTATGTAGAAGGTTAGTATGTTCAATAATTTTGATATTTTTTCATATCCAAAATAAATTTTACCTTTGAGATTCCTAAGAGCACTATCTGAAAGAAAATTTTTAGTCTAAAATAACTTGTATAGCTGACTAATGCATTCTGCTTCACTTTAAATAATTAGTTAGTCAAGGATTTTACTATCTCTTAGTCATATTATCTGTTACTTGGCTAATCTGAAACTTGGCTTGACAAACGCTGGCATAATTTTTGGATTCTAAAGTAGCTCTTTCTTTGTATCGCTAAAGATTACTTACCAAATTGTGGCTATCGTTGGTGGTGTTGAGCTGTCAATAAAGAAATTTATACATTTATCTTTTGAAATTTGTAGGGACACTATCTGATAAAAAGATTCAGTTTCTAACTTCTGTAGCTCAAGAATGGATTCTGGTTCCCAGTATTTTTAAACATAATAGCACTTTCTTTTTCACAGCTAAAGCTTCCTTACCAAACTGTGGCTATTATTTCTGGCACACTGAATAATGCATCAGCAAAGAAATATGATTTGGAGGGGTGGTTCGTTGGATCATCGACTTATAGAGAGCTTGTGTCCTGTTCAAACTGCACAGACTACTTGCTTCTTTTAGATTGAGGCTTAAGTGCCTCTCCATTGCCCAAAATGTGCACACTGATTTTTGGGTAGACATCTAATTAGAAAAGTTAGCTAGTTATAACCTTAACGACCACCGTTTAACCCTATAACCTTAATGGTCACTGTTTAACCTTATAACCTCCCCTTGAGTAGTACTAGAGAGTTTAACGGCCATCGTTTAAACCTTCACTGCCTTGATCTTTTTATTAAAAATTTATTTATAAATATTGACATTGTAGGAAATGTGAATTGATCTGAGCTTGGAGGATATGGAATGTGTTTCTCTTCATTATGGATTTGTATTCGAGGTATCCTTATCTTTGTCTGAATGATTTCATGGTTTTCACTATATTTTTGTAAGTATTGAGTGTTTCATTTCCTTATGCAGAAAAAATCCACAATTGAGACACCATATACTACAAATTCAAGGTCAATGCTGCAAGTAAGTCTAATATCCTGTAGTAGCTATATGGTATTCATACTCATTTTCTCCTGTCAATATTTAATCATGTTCAATGTGCTCTTCAAAAGCCTGAAAAGTTATTGTATAGTGCTCTCTTCAAGATAAGAGTCCATAGGTGATGTGAAGTGTTCAACCTGTTTTGCACCTAGCTTTTTAGTTTAAGTGTCCACCAAAGGAGACTTTGGTTGCACTGATATACATTCAGGGAAATGATTTACTAGAGACAAATTACTACAGTTGGGGATATTAAGTCATTAAGGATATGTTTTTTAGGAGCGGCCAGTGGATGGTAGTTCTATTATAACTATGTGTAGTCCTCTGAGAGGTCAAAATGATCCATTACTATGTTAGAGCATCAGAGGGTTGCATTACATTGTTGATAACATGATCATTGCACTCTTGGTGTACTAGCTGGTATGTCTAGTACCAATATAGAGTACCAAAGAAGAACAATTCCATGTTGTCTGTATTTTTTGTTAGTCACTGTCAGTTAGCAATTACCTGTTTACAGAAATAATAACTAGGCCTCTGGCTGGGCCTCAATTTCATCTAATGGAAAACACTAGATTTAAAGATGAGAAGTGATGGCTTAATAGATGATATATCTTAGACTTCCACTTAATTGAATGACATAGATTTTCACCAAATGATTTACATCTGGTACTTATTTCACAAGTTCATTTATTGAATTAAAGAATATTACTGCCATGCTATAATTTGTTATTCGTTGCATTAAAATGCTAAACTGATTGTTGTGAAAGAAATAAAGTAAGAAAGAAACATCTCGCTAAGTGATAACAGGTAACTCCATGCCATCGGCTAAGGAGCTTCTATTTCCTTTAAAAATGTTGTTTTCATTTTTCAATGCTCACTAAGATTGAGGATTCCTTGAAATAATTAGATACTATACAAATGTACCACTTATATATTGGTCAACAGATAATGCATCCTATGTTCATGATCAAATGAGAGCAATATATATCTTAGTGGCGTTCACCCGTTAACTCCTTCTGAAGTCAAAATTCTAAAAAATGAGATATCTTTGAGAAAATTAATTAGTGGAGATCATACAAAACAGTTCAAATAATAATTGAGATAAAAAATTATCTGGTTCATTTGGTTTTTTATCAGTTGGTTCATATTTAAATTTGTTGTGGAATAGTCCTTTTTATGTTGTCATTTAAGTGATAATTTATATTATTTGTTCTCTATTTATAGGTGTCCAAAATGAAGAAAGAGATGAAGAAAATGATGAAGACATTAACCGTACTTGAGAAGATTTTTGGATTGTGGATAAATGCACTAATATCAATAGTTTTGTGTTGAATTTTTTAAAACTTATCGTGACTTGAACTTGCTAGTATGTAAAAACTTAACTAATCATTGCATTACATTTTACTTTTGGGTTTAAATTACTAGCTTGTTGCATATTTTGAATTATGAGATTATTAATTAATGATTTTGTCGTGTAATGTGTATATATTGTGTTATAATTTATTATGTTTATAAATAAAATTTACATTAATACGACTATTTATATAAATTGTTTTAATTTAATAACAAAAGCATCGCAATAGGTGCTATTGCAACGGTTTCATGTCGTTGCAATAGAATCTATTGCAACGGTTCGTAACCGTTGCAATAGATGAAAATATGCATCCCAAAAAGTGATGAAATAGTTGTAATAGATAGTCAAAAAGCGATGCAACAGAATAGCAAAGGTGTCACAATAGCATCTATTGCAATAGTTCATAACTGTTGCGATAGCATCTATTGCGACAGTTCGTAACCATTGTAATAGATGAAAATAGGCATCCCAATGAGTCAAAAAATAACCATCACAATAGGCCTATCTATGGCAATGGTTATAAGAAACCGTCACTATAGATCTATCTATGGCAACGGTTTATTCAACTGTCGCAAAAACCATTTCCATAGACCTATCGCAGCGCTCACCTTTGAGACGATTGTTGAACCATTGTGATGGGTCTATTGCAACAGTTTTGTGGCCTATTGCAACGGTTTTGCAACTGTCACCATAGACCTAATTTCTGGTAGTGGGGTCAGTACTTTGAATGTACTAGTACATGAGATAAGGACTAAGTGAAATATATATAAGTACTAAGCATGAATACATGTCATGTAAAACGAATGCAAGACAAAGCATGATCATGTACTTAAAAAATCTGTAAAACTGAATAACTGATAAATAGAACATTTGGTCATGCAAACCTAAGTTGATCTACCTTGAATACTAAATTGAGATAGTGGGAGCTAATTAGAACCGACATACCCCAACCTGAGCAAATTAGGGACCAACTTGTAACCCTAATATGAAGGGTATTGGTACCTTTTCATGGGTACCAACACATGGATAATGGTGTGGATCCATAAGGCTGATATATCGAAGGACAAAGATGTCATACTTCTATTGACAGGGATCCCTCATAATTTTCTGTGGCACAGTAGGTCTGGAACTTAGGGACTACTTCTAACGACTCATGCCTAACTGATGGGGGAGCCACCATCGTGCGTTCATTTGGTGCTAACTGTTACTCCCAATTGAATGGAACTGGTACTTATTTATATTTAATATAGTTTAATACTGATAAGTTCTCATTCTGATATCATTTTGAAATATAAAAATACAAGTCTAGTCTCAATGACTTGTAACCTGAAAACTATAACATGCATTATTTAATTAGGTATTAGGTGTTCATGATTGACCATCACAATATATTTTAAAATACTCTTGGAAATTGGGGAACAGTTCATGGCATGGGAAAATCATAAATATCAACCTGTAATAGAGTAACAAATCATGAGGTGGACATTTGCATTATCAAACATATGGTAACACTATTATCATGAGGGAATATGCTTTCATGGTTTAAAATCAACACAATTGAGACAATTTATAGAATTCATAATCCACATAAAACTTCACCAGTTAGAAGAAACAAGATTTATACTTGTACAAATAGGGAATTCTTAGGACTCAATGGGTGGAAGGAACCCATTGACAAATATCCCACATACCTGATGTAGAAGCTTGGATGAAATTCTTGAGGTTGGCTTTGTCCTTGAGAAACCCTAATTGCTTAAGGAAGATAGGAAAATCATCTCTCTTGATTCTCTCTGATGGATTTGAAGGTTGTGTTATGAATTGGGGTTGTTGGCCCTTGTTATACCACCCTGTGAAGCCAAAACAACATGGGTTTGGATTTTAAAGGAGTGGAAAAGACATAAAAGCCCCTAAAAAATGTACCAAAAAACCAGCTCCTCATCCCTATGGCTCACCCTACGACTCATTGTGGCTGACTATGAGTCGTAGTCTAAGTCATACACTAGGATACTAGGATTCTAAGAACATTCTCATATGACTACAAATAGAAACCTATTGACTCATAATGACGGACGATGAGTCATTTGGTGAAGTCGTAGCCAGATTCTGGGCCCTTGGATCATACAATGGTTAGGCTATGGGTTAACACAATGATTTGTAAGGTCTAACTGCGAGTAGTACTTTGGAATTGGACCCCTTGGAAAAGATTTGAGGGTACCTACTACTGTGAATACAAGTCTCTTCAAACGACTCATTGACACTAATTACGAGTCTTAGGGGTGAGTCATAGGAACTAGGACCAAACATGAGGCCTTCACTGGTATGACTACGACTCACTCATGCGACTCATCAGAAGTGGTTATGACTCAGCTCCTCAGTCGTAGTCATAGTAGTGTACCAGGTTCTTTGGGAAAAATTTTCCCTAACTTCTTGCCAAGACATCAGATGGAGACAAGGCCTTAGGAATTGTAAAACTAACCCCATCGGCTATCTTATGAGAGGTTTAAAGCATTAAATCTAGGGGCATTACAATATCTCCCCCTTGGTATTACTCATCCTTGAATGAAACTAGCTGAGCCAGAGTACTAGGATGACTGAAATCATGCACTGAACATCTATGAGCTAAATTATGATTAAATATCTGAATCTAAAAACATGATGCATAGACTGAACTGAATTCATAAATGTGCATTATGACATGAGGATGATTAGATAGCTGAGATAGAATATTTAAGAATTAATCTAAAAAACTATTACCTCAAGATGAATCTGAATTCATAGAGAAGAGATATGGATACTTGGTTCGCATATCAATTTATACTTCCCAAGTAGCTCCCTCAACGGACTAATTTCTCCATAAAACCTTTTCTAGGATAACTTCTTTATTCCTCAATCTAGGAATTTGGCGATCAAGGATATTAACTGGGAATTCCTCATAGGAGAAGTTATTTTCCACACCCATACTCTCTAAAGGAACTTCCAAAGCTGGGTCACTAATGCATTTCTTTAGCAACGAGACATAAAACATTGGGTGTACTACTGCTAATTCTGCAGGCAACTTCAAAACAGAAGCTATCTTCCAAAAACATCCTAAGATCATATATGGGACAAAATAGTGGGGACTGAGCTTCCGCTTCTTGCCAAACCTCTTCACCCCTTTCGTAAGCAAAATATTCAGATACATAAAATCACTAATATCAATCTCAAGCTCTCTCCTCATATCTGCATAGGATTTATGATGACTTTGAGAAGTTTTTAGCCTTTCTTGAATCAATTAAAATTTCTCCATTGCCTCAGATACTGAATCTAGACCTTTTAATGTAGCCTCACTAACTTTAAAACATCTAATAAGATCTCTACACCTCCTACGATAGATAGCCTCAAATGGAGCCATCTAGATGCTGGTGTGGTAATTGTTATTATAGGAAAACTTAATCAAAGGTAAGTCGTCATCCTAACTACCCATAAAATCAATGACACAAGCACTCAACATATCCTCTAAGGTCTGAATGTTCCTCTCTGCCTGACCATCTGTTTTAGGATGAAAAAGTGTACTGAGGTGAACTTGGGTTCCAAGACCCTTCTGAAAAGCCTTCCAAAAGTGGGAGGTAAATTGAGTGCCTCTGTCTAAAATGATGGTCAAAGGTACCCCATGTAATTTCACTAACTCCTTAAGATAGAGTATATCATAATCTTTGTCTGATAAGAAGTATGAACCGGTAAGAAATAGGCTAAATTGGTCATCTTATCCAAAATGGCCCAGATAAAATCATGATGATGACGCGTATGAGGTAACCCTATAACAAAATCCATGTTCACTACTTCCCACTTCCAAGTAGGGTGATAAACTCCTGAAGCATACCATTAGGTCTCTAGTGCTCAACCTTAACCTGCTGCCAATTCAAACACTTTGCCATGAACTTTGCAATATCCTTCTTCATACCATTCCACCAATAGATATCCCATAAATTATGGTACATCTTAGTGGATCCTGGATGAATAGAATACCTCAAACCATGTGCTTCTTCTAACATATGATACCTCAAACCATCCACTTTTGGAACACATAATCTACCTTGGAAATGAAGTACACCATCTCCCCTTAGGAGAAAACCTCAAATTTCTGATCCCGAACTGCCTCCTTCAACATAACTGAAACACGATCACTGATTTAATTTTATTTTACCTCAAAGAACACCTAATCTATCAAGTGAACCTTACAAACTACCTCCTTCTTATCATCCTCCATATAGGAAAAACTTCCCATAGACCATCTACTAAGGGCGTCGGCCACAACATTAGCCTTACCTGGTGATACAATACCCTCATATCGTAGTCTTTCTGATAAAGATTAAGATATTTCTGCATAAAAAATATTGCAAACTTTTATGATCCATGAAAACATCAACATGAATACCATAGAGGTAATGCCACCAAATCTGTAACGTAAAGTTAACTATTGCCAACTCGAGGTCTTAAGTCAGGTAATTCTTCTCATGGGGTTTTAGCTGTCTTGAGGCATAGGGTATAACCATAACTAACTTTATAAATACATAACCAAGACCCATTATGGAATCATCACAATAAACTACAAACCTATCAGAACCCTCTAGTAGGGGAAATAGTAGTGAGAAATTGTGTCAATTCTTCAACTTTTGAAAACTCTTCTCCCAGGAATCTGACCACTAAAACTTGACTTTCTTTTGAGTCAGTGAATACATAAGAGAAGAAATAGAAGAGAATCCCTCAATAAACCATTTATAGTAACCGAATAAGCCAATAAACTCTAGATATCTAATGGAGAGCTGGGTCTAGGCTAATTTCCTATTGCTTCAGTCTTTTAAGGACCAACTCGAATGCAATCACTAGAAATTATATGACTAGGGAAAGATAATGATCTCAACCAGAATTCACACTTGCTAAACTTGGAAAATAAATACTAATCCTTATGGGTCTAATAAATAATTCTCAAATGGTCTGCATGATCACTTTCACTACGGGAATAAACAAGGATATCATCTATAAAGACTATGACGAACATGTCAAGTACTACTTGAACACTCTGTTCATCAAGTCCATAAAAGCTGCAGGGATATTTGTTATTCCAAAATACATAACTACAAATTGAAAGTGTCTTTGTTGAGTTTAAAGGCTATCTTTGGTATGTCATAGTCTCTGACTCTGAGTTGATGATAGCAGAATCTGAGGTCTATCTTAGAGAAATAATTTGTACCTTGGAGATATTTGAACAATTAATCAATCTAAGGAAGGGTATTCTTGATTGTGACTTTGTTCAACTAATGATAGTCGATGCGCATTCTAAGGAAATTATCTTTCTTGGACACAAAGAGAACTGAAGTGCCTAATGGAGAGATACTAAGTCTGATGAACCTTATATACGAGGTCTTTCAATTGTTTTTTCAATTCCTTAAGCTAACTAGAGATATTTTGTAAGGTGGAATTAAAATAGGCTGGGTATTTGTAAGGAGATCTATTTCAAAGTCGATTTTCCTCTCGAGAAAAACTCCCAAAAGATCTTCAGGAAACACATCTAGGAAGTCATTTACTCAATACTTGGAGTTTTAGAACTTGAGTCCTTGACTCAGACAAGATGGTGAATAAACACTTAGAAATCATCTTTCTTGCATTAAGGTAAGAAATTGATCAACCTATAGGCACTGAGGTACTACGTCTCCATTCTAAGACTGGCTTATTAGGAAATCAAAACTGGACGGTGCTACTTCTACAATAAATTGAGGAATATCAGGAGTGAAACCAATCCATGCCAAGAATGACATCAAAATTAGTCATCTCAAACTCTAGGATATCTACTAAGGAACCTTTCTGGGACACTGTGACTGGGTAATTTTTGTATACTCATCTAGCTATGATGGAACTACCTACTGGAGTAGACACTAAGAAGGGCTCTATTAAAATATCAGGACTAATCCCAAATTCTATGGTTTTATAAGGAGTCATGAATAAAAGTGAAGCTCCAGGGTATAATAATACATAAACATGAAGATGGAAGACTTGCAATATACCCGTAACTACGTCAGAAGAACTTTCCTAATCCTATTAAGTATGAAGGGCAAAGATTTGGTTTTGATGTTGTCCACTGGTGGTATTAGAGGTTGCACTTGTTGAGTCGAGCGGCCTCCTGGAGCTGAAGAATTTTTTTGACCCTGCTTACACTCATTTTTTCCCTTCCACCTACTTATTGGCAGTAATTTATTCTATGGCCAAAGTTCCATACCCAAAATACACATCACTACCTACCCTGCACTCACTATGATGGTTCTTACCATATCTCTTACAGGCTAGATTGGTGTGGCCACTGTTCACACTACCCTGAGACTTAGAGCCTAGTGATCTATCACGATTATCCTATCTAAATTTAGGCACTGACTGAAGATGAGGATGTAGGTAAAAATTTCTGGTGGAATTGAGAACGATTACCACCACTTGACCTTTGTAGTGAGAAGTTGAAACTACCAGTTCTAGTACTCTTATTCTCCCATTCTTTTTCTTTGACATTTTCCTCCTTAATTTGCTGAGCATGAACCATCAAACTAGAAAGGCCCATCTTCTTAATTAACATCTCCTTAAGGAAACTCAAGATTCAGCATGAGAGACCTTCTCATTCAGAGGGTCTTCGGGAATAGGCGGGGAAGGCTAGTCACCATTTCTCCTTCCATTAGCCCTTCTGGGAGGTATTTTATATAAATGGTAGTTTGGTCACAGATTTTACACTTCATTGCATGACACTAATACTGAAAGAAGAGAAACTTCCTAAAATATTTCGTAGCCTCTCATCTATAAGTGTGGCGTGGTTTACATCCATGAATAATACTCTACTTGATGCGACTTTCAGGTACCTTAGTACACTTTAAAGACCTTAGGTTCTAATACCAAGTTTGTCACGACCCGAGACTACCCCCTAGTCGTAACACAGTGCTTAAGGCCACAAGTGACCCCTAGCTAACCCCTTGTCTCATATCTATTGTGAGCACTGAACAAAGTAACAATGTAACATGATTTGTGAAAGATAAATAAAATAAAATTCTAATAAAAACAAAATACTCAGCATGTTTGAACATTTGATAAAATCCTAAAAATAAGTCTGACAATCTGAAAGCCTCTAAAACGTAAGGAGTTGATAGGAAAAACCCCAACTAAATCCATCTGACTAAATGGGTAAAATATTAAAAGTAGATTCTGATAACTTATCCTTGAAGGATAAGGACTCACCATAATTATTGATGAGTGGCACACAAACTAGCTAAGTACGATCATGGAATTTGGGCATCCAAACCTATATTGTGAAATTAATATAGCTCAAAAGAGAGAATGCGGCCAGTACTTTGAATGTACTGGTACGTGATATAGGGAATCAGTAAAATAAATTCAAGACCAAGAATGATCATGTACTGAAATAATATGTAAAACTGAATAACTGATAAACCAAACACTTGCTCATGTAAAAATGAGCTGATATACCCTGAAATACTAAACTAAGATTGTGGGAGCTAACTAAAATCAACATAATCAAACATGAGAAAATCGGGTCCCAACTTATAACCTTGGTTGGAAGGGTGTTGGTACCTTGCCAAGGGAACCAACATATGGCCTATGGTGTGGGTCCATAATGCTGACATCTAAAAGGGCGAGGGTGTCATGCTTCTGCTAATGGGGGACCTCTCATAATCTACATTGGTATCATAGATTTGGAACTCAAGGACTGCTACTAATGACTCATGCCTAACTAACAGAGAAGCTGTCATCCCTATATTCACTCGGTGCTAAGTGTTACTCCCAGTTGAATAACACTGGTACTTATTTATATTTAACATATTATAATATTAATGAGTGCTCATTCTGATATCATTCTAAAATATAGAGATATAAGTCTAATCTGAATGACTTCGAACCTGAAAACTGTAACAAGCATGATTCACTTAGGTATTAGGTGTTCATAACCCACCTGCATAATCTATTTTAAAATACCCTTGGAAATTATAGAACACTTCATGGTATGGGAAAATCATGAATATCAACTTGTATTACAATAACCAATCATGAGGTGGACATTTGCATTATCAAACATATGGTAACACCATTATCATGAGGGAATATACTTTCATAGTTTAAAATTAATGCAATTGGGATATTTTATAGAATACATAATCCATATAAAACTTAAGTAATTAGAAGAAAAAGGATTTATACTTGTACAAATAGGTAATTCTTGGGACTCAATGGGTGGAAGGAACCCATTGATGAATATCCCACATACCTAAATTAGAAACTTGGATGAAATTCTTGAGGTTCACCTTGTTCATGAGAAACCCTAATTGCTTGAGGAAAAAAGAAAAATAGACTCTCTTGATTCTCTCTGGTGGATTTAAGTGTTGTCTTATGAATTGGTATTGTTGGCCCTTTTTATACCACCCCTTCTAAAGCCAAAATGGTTTAGCTTTTAAGGGAGTGGGAAAAGATATACAAGCCCTTGTAGCCACTGGAAAAGATTTATGGGTACACACTGCTGTGAGTATGAGTCTTTCCTAACGACTTGTAGCCACTAATTATGAGTATTAGGTATGAGTCATAGGCACTAGGACCAAACATGGAGCCTCCACTAGTATGACTATGACTCACTCACAAAGACTCATCGTGAGTGGTTACGACTTATCTCCTAAGTAAAAGTCATAGTAGTGTAATAGGTCCTTTGAGAAATATTTTCCCCAATTTCTTGCCATGACATCAGATGGAGTCAAGTCTTTAAGCATTGGAAAATAAACCCCACGGGCTGTCTTATGAGTGGTTTAGAACATGAAATCTTGGGGCATTACAGGCATGATTCTCCTTACTCTTAGAATACACTAAAATATCATCAATGAAGACTATTACAAATAGATTTAAGAACTTCCTAAATACCGGTTCATAAGATCCATTAATCCATCCGGGTTATTAGTCAACCCATATGACATAACTAGGAATTCATAATGACCATATCGGGTTTTGAAAGCAATCTTGGAAATATTAATTTCCTAAATTTTCAATTGATAATAACCCAAATGAAGGTCAAACTTAGAAAAACATCTAGCACCCATGAGCTAGTTGAAAAGATCATCAACCCTAGGAAGAGGGTACTTATTCTTCATTGTAACCTTATTCAACTGCTAAAAAAATATACACACCGAAGAGACCCATCTTTCTTACACACAAAAAGCACGGGAACACCCCGCGGAGAAATACTAGTCTGAATGAAGCCCTAATCAAAAAGCTCTTTTAACTGCTCCTTTAGCTCTTTTAATTCAGTTGGAGCCATTCTATAAGAAGGAATACAGATAGGATGGATATTTGGTAGAACATTAGTCCCAAAGTCTATTTCTCTATCTGGAGGAATGCTAGGAAGATCCTTGGGAAACGCTTCAGGAAACTCATTACCTACAGGGATAGATTGAAAAGATTGGCCCTCAGAACTAGAATCCTCAACCTAAACCAGGTGATACAGACAACCCTTAGAGCAAATTTTGGGCCCTAAGATAAGAGATAAACCTCCCTTTAGGTACTAAGGAACTTCTCTCCTATTCAATTACCGATTAATTAGGAAATTGGAAACTGACCTTTCGGGTCCTACAATCTAGAGGATTATCGCATGAATAAAGCCAATCCATCGGCAAGATTACATCAAAATCTACCATATCAAGCTCTACCAAATCCACCAATGTCTCTCTATGAAAGATAGACACTACACAACCCCTATAGATATTTCTAGCAACTACAAAATCATCTATCAGAGTAGACACCAAAAAGCTGTCAAAAATACTTTTGGGACCAAAACTAAAATGTACAACCATATAAGAGGTCACATAAGAAAGGGTAGATCCCAGATCAAGCAAAAAATACACATCGAGAGATAAAGTTGTAACATACCGATAACAACATAAGGAGATGCCTCAGATTCCTGATGAGTAGCGAGAATATAGTGATGATCCGACCAGTGCCGGAACTAGAATTATCAGTATTTGGTGCTAGAGCTGAAGAAGTGGCCATCAAAATGTTATTAGCCCAATAACTACCTTAGGTCCAGGACAGTTCTTTTGCATATATCCAGGAAGACCATAATTAAAGAACAAGTTCCTTCCCTCATCACAATAACCATGGTGAAGCTGATTGAGCTCCACTAGCCTGAGACTAGGCACCTTATACCTTTGGACCACTATTAGTTTAAAAATGACGACCACCAGATGGCTTGGGATAAGGAGCAGTAGCCGAAGAATATAAACCAAAATTCCCCAAGTATTCTTCTTGGCCCACTACCCACCATCTCTCCTACTTGCTTGCTGATCTCCACCCTACTCTGAATATCTGAACTTCTTATTCTGCCTCTCCCTCATCTTTGCCTATCTCTTATTTTAATCCTTTACCTACTGCATCAGAGCCACAAGCCTAAAGATATCTATGTCAATGTTCAACATGGAAACCCTACACTCTAATACTAAGGGAAAACCTAGTAACAAATTTTCTCATCTTCTTCCTCATAGAAGTTACCAACTCTGGAGCATAACAAGACAATTGCTGAAATTTCAAAGCATACTCCTTTACACTTATCTTCTTTTGCATTTTAGATTCACAAATTCCACAACCTTAGCTTCCCTCAACTCCTGAGGAATGAAATGATCAAGAAAGGCACCCAAAAACTCATCCTATATGGCTAGATCCGCATCGTTACCTCTCAACTTCTCCTAATCGTCATACCACTAATAAGCTACATCTTTCAACTGGTATGCAACAATTTCCACACACTCAGAATTAGTTGGATGCAACACCCTAAATATCATCTCTATTTCATCAACAAACCCTTGAGGATGCTCCTCAACCTTAGATCCAGGATAGATTGGGGGATTCAGCCTCACAAAGTGACCAACTCGAATGACATCAGAATAATGAGCAATAAAATCTACACGATTAGACTGACGGGACCAAGTGGCCACCAACCGAGTAAGAAGATGAATTGATTTAAAGAAAATCAACATTCAAAACATCACCTAGAGGTATTCGGGCATAAATATCATCATCTCAGGAAACTTGAGGAGGACTAGTAGGGACCGGTGGAACTCCATGTGGGGCAGTATAATCAAGAGTAGGGACCCTAGATCAGGTCTGCACTCATAGACACAGAGAGTTCTATTCACATCATCCTTAGGTGGGACAATAGTTCTAGAGGAGTTTCTATGAGAATCAAATCTTCAAGGAGGTATGATCTGAAATATGAGTAAATCAGAGATTAGAGAAACTTTAAGACACCAGGCTCTGTAGCATGAAATGGAACACGAGAAAGAGAAATATTCCTAAATATCGTGTATCCTCTCTCTTATAAGTATGGCATGCTACGCACCCATAAAAGGGACTCTACTTAATATGAATTTGTGGATACCCAACAACCATAAGAATATTCTTTGATACCAAGCTTGTCATGACTCAGGCACTGGCCTAGTCGCGAAGGGATCTCAAGCCCACCGAAGGCTGAGACTACCCCCTTTTCTTGTTGACCAAAGAAAAATAAATATAATAGCGGAAGCAACCCAAACATAATATGAAAGATAGATAAATAACACAATAGGAACTAAGAGTCAATAAATAGTAACCACCCATAATTTTTCCATGAAAGTCTCTAAATTGAAATACCAAGTTAAGTTGGGACATGCCCCCGACCCTGGCCAAAAGACAACCCAAAATTATAAAAAAAAATGATGGAATTTTTGAAAACATAAAGATAGCGGTGAAATATATGACCTTCCAAAAGATGGAGGCTCACCACTTTAAGCTGACAAACAAACAAATCTGAAACACTTAACTCTGAACAAAGTAATCAAAGTACCCCTAGAACCCCACATCATGAAATAATATAGTGTCTAGGGATGGTTAGATGGATGAGATCTAGCGTGTAACTCAGAAAGGGATTAAATAATGCCATAATCAAATCAGTCAAAAACAATTCAAAAATCATATGCATGCATTCACATATACATATATATAATATTTCAAGATAGGGAACAAGGTTTAATCCTGAATTTTAAAATCATTAACATGGAGTGTGTAGCTCTAACCGTCTTAAGAAAAACCACGGGCTATATGCGTTCAGCTTTCCCTACTGAAAGAGTCCTAGCACATGTTAGCTGTATAAACCAAAAAAATTTGAGGAAGGGCAGCGAATCCACGACCTTAGTCATTCCATATTATATAAAAAGTTTGAACTATGGAAACTTTCATAAATGCCCCCACACTGACAAGCGTGGTCTCTAGTATTGATCCTTTCAAGACCTCTACCTTCCACGGCGAGCTACACAACCCCTTTAAACCAAAATTCAATCTATTTGCACATTACCATCCATCTAACAAGGAGTCTTTTAGTTAGGAATATACCATTTGTATCGTCATAGCAAATAAAGTTAAGCACGCAAGACAATTCCATTATGCCATTCCAAAACCAATTAGCCAAATTAACTCCAAAGTTTCCAATTAAAAACAAATACATGTCCGCCAAGGCCTTCCAAAAATTATTTTTAAGTTCCATTAACCTTTTATGCAATGAAAGGTTCCAACGTGAGTTAAGCCATGTGTATTTCCATGTTCAAAACTAATTTCACAAGTAAAGCATGAAATTTTGGAAAACCCATGTTTCCCATTATAATTACCATACCCATGTATATATTGAGTTCAAAACCATGAGAATATCCATGAATGATCAATTTAAAACCATGGAAAACCAATTTACACCATAATCATTCTAAACCCTCAACCACATTCAAACCCCAATAATTAAAATCACATGGATAATAATTAAACAGATGCTTTGTATAAAAATAATTTAGGAAAGAGATACATGCTTGAATATCAAAGAATTTTGGAGATAAAACCACTAATTGAACCCTAGGTGTTTAATCCTTAGAAACCCTAGGCTTTTCCTTTCTTTAGAAGTTTGAGAAGAGAGAATGATGTTTATGATTGAGTAGTGATGAATTATGGGGTCTTTAGGGTGTTTAATACTGTGGAAAATATTAGGGTGGAAGGAAAAGACCAAAATTACCCCACTTAAAATGTGCAAAAAATTATTGCCAGTCGCTAGGGTTTAGGTAATAACTCATGGTCACTGGTCATGAGTCGTCTACACGACTCGTAACTCGAGCAGAAACTTAGGACCTCCTCACTAGAATGGTCATGAGTCCTACCCTACTACTCATGACCTCAGTTTATGACTCTTGAGGTTCAAATCATGATCTAATCAAAAGAATTAGGCCACCTCATTGGAATGGCTACGATTGGGACTATATGATTCATGAAGAGGGCCTACGACTCATCACCTGAGCCGTTCTTTGGCCAGTGGGCAAAATCACATGGAAAATTTTATAGTCCAAAACTTGGGGTATTACAGTTAATTAACCATTAACTAGTTTCTTTAGGCTTAACATATCTTCATTAATGGATTTTTTATGCTAAAGGTTTGATCTTTATGAAATTTAAGGTTCCTAACCATTAAAATTCATAATAAAGTTTACAAAATTCATGTAGAAATCTTTAATTTATAATTTGAAATCAGCTCTAGATCATATTAAAAACACCCATAAGTTTATCCCATAAAAATTCACCATTAAAGGTCTTTCTAAGGATTCCAAGATGTTAAAGGATTAAAAGACGAAGAAAAACTAAAAAACATACCTCAATGAAGGACTTTCACCTTCAACTTTGGATAATCACCTCTCTAGGATTAGAGAATTATTTTGGGGTTTTATGCCTAAAACACTGCTGAAACTGATTTAAATACCATCAGAATTTTTACTATAGTGAAATTTTTGTTTCAGCCTGGACGGTGCTTAGTAAACAGTCATAACATTTTACTCTAAATTTGGATTAACAAACAGTTTGTTGAATTAGAAAGAGGACTCATAAATATTTATTTCGTAGGTATTGAACCCCCAAACTCCTTATTTTGTAGGATATATTATCGTTTGAAGTTGGACATGATAGAAACCCATATCAGAACTCTATCGGAAAGAAAGTTTTAAACTTAACTTTGTGTTAGGGATATTGTACGACCTTAATTCATACCTAAAGAACTTAGAAACTAAAATATTGATATTATTACTCTTGAATAATTATATTCATCGAGCTTGAGTCTTTTAGTACTCTTGAGTAATTAAATTCATCGATCTTGAGTCTATCTAGACACATCAAAAGATTTAAATCTTAGGCGAAAAACTTAAGGCGGTACAATAAATTAAATGATGACTATTTGGATTCAATTTAATATTGAGGAATGAAAAATAATATTTTTCATGAATTTAAAATGTATAATTTAGTAACGGTGAAATGGGTCATTACAATGACCCAATAGTATAATTTAAATTTTGCTAATAAATAAAAGTAGAAGGGCAATTTTAACTCTTATTTCTTAATTAAATAATTTAATGTGAGTTAAGAGGAAATAATTCTAAGCAAATCAGACACTGAAATTTTGTTACCTATTCATCAAATTTAGGTATTCCTCAAGGTTCACCAAGGATATCTTCACCAAAGATATTATTGGAATCAAGCCAACTCGGGCTACATTTGCTTAATATAATCCAATTTATTCAACTTGTTTTAGATTATTTCTCATTTATAACTTTTTTTACTTACATATTTCATCATCTTAATCTATTCAATTCACGTGTCCTTTAAACTTTCCATATAAATTTTACTAATCTTTTCTTGATTAAATAGTTTGGCATCCACCGTGAAGCTAAGGAAAACTGTAGTATTGTTTTGATTTATGTTAATCATTTAGTAACAAACTCTATCTTTTTGAAGTGATGTAAGCAGTTGTTTCATTGTTGGCTATGGTATCACAGATCAAATCACCATCAACGGTAGTTCATTCTTGAATGATCCAGTTAACAACGAAATTGTTCCCATAAATGGTCAGGGATAATTTAGTTGATTTATTTTTTTTACATTATTATTTCATTCTTATAAAGGGCTAACCGGTTGACCACATGCAATTACAACACATATGCAACCATGAATCATATATAAGTTCACATTGAACAGAAAATATGTTGTAATAAAGGTAGTATTGTATTTAACACATTGCGATATGTTTGATCCTTTGAAGCGTTCTTTAATTTTCACCACAAATAGTTAAGGGGCTTTCCCCCCAAAAATGGTATCTAAATTTTGGATTGTCGGGATTTCATATGACCCTTGGTCTAAAAGAATGGTCACACTAAGGACCTAAAAAATAGGAGAAAGAGAATGAAGAGAGGGACTTAACCTTAAAATCCTGCTACCTATTATCAAGACCCAAAAACTAAATCATGAAGACACTTGTCGTGGCCTAGCATTGACAAGTAAGACGATCACCCAAATTGATACAAGAAAATACCAAAAAGTTTGAATTCACAGCTAATATCATTGATTCAATTGACATTGATATAATAGGAATATTTCATCTATCAAGGAGGATTCCTCGAATACTTGAAATAGAGATAATCATAGAAAATGTGAAATATTTGATAGGATCCATTTTGGGAATGTAGAATGTAAGAGAAATTCAAATGTGAAACAATACGTCAACTCTTCTACTTGAAATATCCTTCAATTATGGAAGAAATCTTCTTTTTCATACCTATGTTTCCCCTCCCATCACGCTTCATTGATTGTTGTGCTCGTGTCAACCAATCCCTCAAGTGCCGTAAATTAACCCTGGGGACATTAGGTTTGTTTGCATTATAGGCAGCTTTGTTGGTGAAGTGGTCAATAATCATTTCTACCATCTCACTTGGTGATGAAAGTTCACCCAAGTTGTGGTGCCACAACCTTCGAACTAGGTATGCCATCTCTGATTCAATCAGAAGGATAATCTATTTAGCCAAGTGATATTTTTGTTCTTTAATCTTGGCCAATTCAAGTTGATCCAAGGCTATTTCGATCTCAGACAGATCCCTTGACTCTTCTTCAGCCGCGGGAAGGCTTGGTTCTGTCGAAGAGCTAACACCCCCGAAAGTTCCCTTACCTGATCTTGAACTAGAGGCCCGTTCCTAAAGTTTTCCTCTAGGGGAATGGCCCCAACCGATATGATAGACGTCACATCTCGACCAGTTTATGTTGCAGAGCGAACACCTACTTTGAGGAGAAAGAAATCCTTTCCTAAAGTGGAAGTGAATTCAAGCTGGTACATCATAAATAAAAAGAGTGGCTTTAGTTTCTTGCTTATCTGTGGAATATCGCATTGTTACTGGCCTTTCCAAAAATGCATTTTATTGTTAGGAAATAAGGGAGACTGTGACTCTCCCCCTTTATGTGTTCTGTATCAAAGTCAAAGAGGGACTTGACATCTTTCTTAAGGGTTTCTTTCAGTGCCTTACAATTTGTTCTCACCAGAAACCTCTGGTGTTAGATGTAGATTTGGAACTTTAGGATGAACTTCACCACTTTTTTTAATTTTAAAGGGAAAGAGGAAGCCCCGGACGTCAACTTCTTTGATGAAAACCAAGAAGATATTTCCCAATAGCGGTCCTCCTTTTGTCAAAATTATAGTCCAGGTATTTATTCCTCTCCTTCAAGCACCCTTCGGTCAAGTAAACCAAGATCACAAAAAAAAGAAAATGTTTTACACCGATGTATCGTACTCTCTCGACTAGGTCATCATAAGAAAATACTGAAAAATCTTTCCAAAGTGAGAGAAGGAGGGAAGGCGTGCTACAACTGACATAACAACCAGCTAAAAAATGTTAGCTAGCTAGGCTAGCGCGCAATGGATTTCTCTGATAGGGGCTTGCTTCTTTAAGCTCCGTCCAACCTATACAAGGTGCTGCTTGCTCTCTCTTAACCACTAGTGGCTTATGTAGTGATCGGCATTCCTACTTGCATATATATATATATATATATATCACTTTGTTTTTCTTGTATCAATTTGGGTGATTGTCTTACTTGTCAATGCTATGCCACGACAGGTGTCTTCATGACCTAGTTTTTGGGTCGTGACAATAGAAAGCAGGATTTTAAGGTTAAGTCCCTTTCTTCATTCTTTTTCTCCCATTATTAAGCATTGACAAGTAAGACGATCACCCAAATTGATACAAGAAAAACAAAGTGATATATATATATGTATAACTTTGTATATATATATATATATATATATATATATATATATATATATATATATATATATAAATGAAAGTCTGGAGAAATACATAAACCACCAAAAATTTGGTGTCGTAATGTAAGAGCAACCAAAGTATAATCCAAAACTGAAAGTACAAAATCTGTCTCTGACCCAAATTAAGACATAGGTAAAATAGAGTGAGACCCAAAAACCTCCCTAAATACTAAAACAGTCAGTACGTCGAATATCACCAATTAACAACACGATCTTAATCTCCATGAGTCATATTCTTCCTAGGATCAACACCAAAAGAATACAGTAGGAGTAAGTAAGATCCACTTTTATTCAGTAGGTATCATAGACCTACTGAGTAAAGTGGAAAATAAAATAAGTAAAATATACTTTGAGCATGTTTCCTGTAAACAAAAAAGTTCTAAATGGTATCTCACACCGCCTCCACCAATAGTTCTATCATACATAAGTAAACAAGAGCAGTGACAACACAAGTATAAAGGAGAAAATATACAAGAAACACAAATAAATCAAGGAAACTAAGCAAGATATGTATTTTCTGCAATGTAATATGGATGGAATGAATGGTGAACGTCATTGCATGACTTTTAATATACACCCACCGAGCTCACAGCTAGGAGATAGGACCCATGGGACGGTTTGCAACCCATATACTATTTATCATATCTCAATCTCAACTCTACTATTGTAATCATGTTCATAGAGAGGATTTTAATAAATGTGTCTCATTTTCTTTCAAAAACAGTATTTTCTAGTTATACCGGTATCTCATGAATGTATATTAATGAAATAAGGATGTCATTCTCATAATCAACTCAAGTAATTATATCCAATCCATCCATCATGGAATATGTATATAAGTGAGCCCAAAAATCAACTCAATATGCTCATTATTCATGATTTTCAACTCTAATTAGGCACCATCAAAATAAATATGCATGCAACATATTATTAATATCATATCAACCCTTGACTCGAGTATTTTGTTAAGGTAAAAACTATTAATGCATAAATAAGGCCTAAATTAGAAAAATAATCCCCAACACAGGCATCAGATCTAGAAAAAGGCATTTTCATGCATAGATTAGGCCAATAAAGTCAAATAAAGCCCCATACAGACAACACATAATATCAGATATCATAATCAATAATAAAATCATATAATCTCCCACACGAGCACAAATAGTATAAATAATCTCAAAATATAAACCTTATAGTTATTTTTCCCAACCCATTGGATATGCTCTATTTATACATTAACTATCCAGCTTAATCGAAAAGAAGTTAAGCCATAACTAACCTCAAAATGATAAATCCCAATCTAAAGTGCTTTAAAACTGAGCCTTCCCTTCTGGAATAGCCTCAACACCAACTAAAATATTCAAATATAGAATCTATGCATTAAAATAAAGCTAACGATACCTGTATTGCCCATATTCGGGCTAGGTCAAAATGGGTTCAAAAAATAGGTTTGAAATGAAGGGGTATCTTAAAAACACATTCCCCAAGGTTGTTAGAGCCTATAGGATAAAACACAAGGAAAAATGGGTTAAAATTGAGGTTCAAATAAAGAAAAACCTTTTTAAAACTTTATTGATAAAACCTCCAATTTTTTTGTTTGAAAGTATAATTTAAAGGTGTTTTAAAGATAAAATCAATGGAAAATAATGAGATTACGAGTTTAGAAGTTACCCATACGAAAATCAATGTTGTACCCCTAAAAAATTGCCTTTTCCAAAGCTTGAAGGTCCAAAAATTGAGAAAAAAGGAGTTATATACAGTGGTTGTCGCTTAAGTGGCTAAGTGGCCATCAGTATGGGGGTGGAAAGTTGTGCTGAGGTCAACTCGAGTACCCAACTCCTCCAGAAAAGTATGTCAGAAGCTAAAAGTAAACATTGAGTCTCTGACTGAAATAATACACATGGGTACCCATAAAGATGAACTATCTTATGAACATAGATGTGGGCCAACTGTTTGGAACTAAACAAAATCTAAATAGGAATGAAATGTGCTGATTTGGTCAATGGATCCATGATGACCAAAATATTGTCAAAACCCCCCAAAAGTATGAGGTAACCAATTCACAAAATCCATCGTAATCTGCTCCTACTTCCATTTAGGAATGGGCAACCTTTAAGGCAAACCACCTGGTCTCTGATGCTTAGCCTTCACTGTTGACAACATAAGCAATAAGCTACAAAATCTGCCATATCCATTTTCAACCAACCCACTTGTAAATCTACTTCAAATCACAATACAATTTGGTAAAACCTAGATGGATATAATATCTAGAGCCATGAGCTTATTCTAAATCAATCTCACCCAATTTTCAACACTTGGCACACAAACTCGACCACCAATTTTGAAAACACCATCAACATCAAGAGAGGCTTTCTTAACCTCACCACTCAACACCTTATACTGAATCTCCCTCAGATAATCATTATCTAACTAGTGAGCTCCAATATGTTCCATCAAGGAAGACCTAGAACCAATAAAGGTTAAAATATGATCTAGTGTCAAAATATGAATCCTAACCATCCGGTTAGCCAGAGACTAAACCTCCAAAGACAAAAGTCACTCTTAGGTCACAAGATGACCTAAATATCCTTACTAGCTAAGTTTCGACTCATAGCATCTGCAACCATGTTAGCCTTGCCCAAATGATACAAAATAATGATGCCATAATCCTTGAGCAACTCAAGCCAATGCCACTACCTTATATTAAGATCTCATTGTTTGAAGAAGTAGTAAAGGCTATGATGGTTTGAGAAAATCTCACAAGGTAGACCATAGAAGTTTTAACTATACAACTTTAACATGAATACTAGAGCTGCCAACTACAAATCATGGGTAGGGTAATTTATCTCATGAGGCATCAACTGGCAAAAGGTATAAGTAATCACCTTGCCTTCCTTTATAAACACCGCACCTAAACCAATACCTAAAGCATCTCAAAATATCTATAAAATCGAAACCCTCCTCAAGCAAAGTCAAAATAGGACCTGAAGTCAATAACTCTTGAGCTTTTGAAATCTCTGCTCATATGCATCAAAGCACTGCAATACCATTTTTTTCTGAGTCAACTTGATCAAAAGATCTGTAATAGATGAGAAATTCTCCACAAAATGCCGATAATAACTTGCCAACCCAATAAAGCTCTAAATTTTGGTAGGAGAGTAGGTGTATCCCAATCACGAATCAATGCTATCTTGGTTGGATCAACCATATGCCATCCTTAGTCACCATATGACCTAAGAAAGTAATACAATCCAACCAAAACTCGCTCTTAGATAACTTAGCATACAAGTTCTGATCACGCAATATCCAAAGTACAATCCTCAAATGTTTCATAAGGTCAACCTCTCTCTTAGAGTAAACCAAGATGTCATCTGCAAATATAATCACAAAGGAGTTGAGATATGATTCAAATACCTATTCATCAACACCATGAATTCTATTAAGGCATCGATCAACCCAAATGACATGACCAAGAACTTATAATGTTGGTATCAAGTCTGAAAAGCTATCTTTGGATATCTAAAGCTCTGATCTTCAACTGATGATACTCGAAACACAAATAAATCTTAGAAAATACCAAAGAACCCTAAAGCTTGTCAAATAGATCATCGATGCAAGAAAAAAGATATGTTTACTAGCCATCACTTTGTTTGACAACCTATAATTAATACATATAAGAGTTCTTTCTTCTTCATAAACAAGACAGACTATCATGACCCAAACTAGGGATGGGCCATGATGGGTATCTCAAGTCCCGCATGGATTGGAGATCACCCCCTATACCTAACCAAATCAAATACACCATACCCCAAGGTTGGCTAAATTTTAAGCATATACCAAGATAAGAGAATATCAATGTAAGGAAATTAAAATAAGTCTATAACCAAAACAAACTGATACCAGTAATAATGCCAATACTAATACTAATACCAAAACCAATATCGACACCTCCTTAAAACCAATATCGACACCTCCTATGCCCATAATAGTTTGACGAATCTTCTAATCAAAACTAATGAATATTTATTCAGGAAATACACTCGATCATAGCCAAAACCTAAACCAAAGGAATAGTAAAGTCATAAAGAACTCCATAGCATTAAAAAGAGTCCTCCAAAGAATGGAAGATTACCACGCCAGTCTGACTAAAGAGCTATCCCTAAATCATATAGTCATTACACAAAAGGAGTAGAAGTATGACAAATTTTTGCATCGCGTAGGGATACAACGTTCGAAGACAGTTAGAGAGATGAACGCTAGCATGTAATTTGGGGATAAGGATAACATAATGATATGATTAACAATTTAACATAATTCAAAAGACAACGCACATAATCAAATGAATATACAT
The DNA here is from genome assembly GCF_002878395.1 of Capsicum annuum. NCBI lineage: Eukaryota > Viridiplantae > Streptophyta > Magnoliopsida > Solanales > Solanaceae > Capsicum > Capsicum annuum. Next base: position 193,795,284 of record NC_061113.1, read on the forward strand.
AAATATATATATATCACATGTCGGGATAAGGAACAAAGCTTAACATACTTTTCAAAAATTAACCTTGGATTGTGTAGCTCAACTATGTCGAACTCTATTAGATCTACTAGAAGTTCTCTACCATCAAAAGATACCATATAAACCATATAAACTTTTGTAGAAACCACCGAGTCACCCACCAGGGTAGAATTAAAAAGGAATTGGGGATACACTCAAGACCAAAACCAAAATGCGTAGCTATAAATTGGGTCACATAAGAAAGAGTAGATCCTGGATTAAGAAAGTAATACACATCATGAGAAAAGAGTCGTAATATACCAGTTACAACATCGGGAGATACCTTAAAGTTCTGGTGGGCAGAAGGAGCATACAAGCAATTTTGGCCAGTACCAGTACTAGAAGTAAAAGTGGCACCCTCTGGTTCTGGAGCTGATGAAGTGGTGACAGGAGTCATATTTCCCCCCAAAGACACCTTAGAAGGACAGTTCCTTTACATATAACCAATCTAACAATATTTAAAACACTTGTTCCTCCTTTCTTCACAAAATTGACAATGCACCTGCCCACAGAATCTATAAAGAAGATAAAATAGAGCGGATGAGCCCAACAAGCCTAATACTGGGCACCTTGTACCTTAAACCCACTATCACACTTAGAACAATGATCACGCGATAATTTTTAATAATGAGAACTAGCCATAGAGTAGGAATTAGAATTCCCTCACACTTTCCACTATCTTTACCCTTCTGTAGTTTACCTCCACCCTGATTAGAAAATCTAAGCTTCTTATTGTCTTTCCCCTATTCTACCTACTTATTCTCCTCTTTCTCAACCTGTTGCATATACATAACTAATATGGATATGTCCATATCCCTATTCAATAAGGCAACCTTACTCTCTAGAATTAAATCATGGGATAATCCAAAGGAAAATTTCCTAATTCTAGCCCTCATGCTAAACACTAGCTCAGGAGCATAACGAGATAACTAGTATAATTCAAGGTATACTTCTTGATCGTCATCCTACCTTGCTTCAGATTAACAATTCTTCTTAATCATCATCCTGTCTTACTTTAGATTAACAAACTCTTCCGCTTTTGCCTCGCTCAACTCCTGAGGAAAAAATAGTCCAGAGAAGTACTAGAGAAAGCATACCACAGTGCGGATTCAGCATCATCTCCCCTAGGATATTCTAATTCATCATACCATTGGTATTCTACCTCCTTCAGTTGATAGGTCGTGAATTATACAACTTCCATATTAGTATCTTGCATAATGCAGAAAATCTTCTCCTTCTCATTAATAAAACCTTAAGGATCCTATTCAACCTTAATACTAATGAACATATGAGGGCTCAACCTCATAAACTGGCCAATCCTTATAGCCTCAAAAGATGGAGTAACAGAAGCTACAGGCTCAGACTGAGAATTTACCAACTAAGCCACCTATGAATTGATAAAATTCTGCATTCGACACGTAAACCAGGGGAGCTCAAGGGGGACTAGAGGGGATCTGTAGAACTCTAGAAAGTAAATCAGGAACTAGTCCCCTAGACCAGGTGTATACCCCATAAGCAGGGCATGTCACATCAGAATTGTCCTCAAGTGGGATAGAGGAGTTTCCATGATCTTTAAATCATCTGGGAGGCATGATCTTGAAATAGAACAAACAAAAATTAGAGACACACAAGGCCTTAGAATCTATAACTTGAAACAGAACAACAATAAAGGGAAACATTCCTAAATATCTCATAGCCTCTCCCTTATAAGTGTAGCATGCTATGTACCTATAAAAGAGACTCTACTCGACACAATTTTGTTGGACACCCAAAGACACCAAACCTAGTCTCTGATACCACCTTTTTCGTAACCTGAACCAAACCTGTCTGTGACGGGTATCCCAAGTCATGTGTGGATTGGATATCATCCCTTGCGCCTAACCAAAGTAAACACACCATGCCCTAAGGTCGGCTGAACTCCGAGCATGTACCAAGATAAAATAATATCAATCTAAGGACATTAAAATAAGTCTATAACCAAAACCAACTCATACCAGTATCAATATCAATACGAATACCAATACGATACCGCCCGTGCCCACAGTAGTCCGACAAAACCTCTAATAAAAACCAAAGAATATCCAGTTGGGTCTCACCCCCGACCATAGCTTTTACTAAAGGAATAGTAAAGTCATAATGAAGTCCATAGAATGAAAAGGGATCCTCCGACCCCCTTTGTTCATTCAATCATTCTATTATATTTCAAATACTTCATTATATGATGCAATAGTTCAAGAATAGTTCAATTTTACAAATTCTCACAGTTCTCATAATCAAAACCAATTTCGCATCTAGGGGTTGGAGTCATAACCACTTTTCTAATACCCCATACATTCCTCATTTAACTCAGACCCTAGTACTTTTTAAGGCACTCAGAACCTAAAAATAAGACTAAGTGTGGAGGGACTTAGTCATTTTTTAACTCCTATTAACTTTGAGGATTTTTAAAGTGGTCTACTGGACCCCGACAGGTAAGTTCTTAAGTTATCTCATTCTCAGGGGTGTAAATAGTATGTCTCGAGTGAGTTTAGGATTTTTTAGATAAGGACTAGACCTCGGTCATATTTTAAAATAGAATCCCACCGTAATAGCACTACATCGTGGTGGCTATAATGGTGGCTAATTTGGCATGTTGCGGTGGATTGTAAAACATCAATTGTCATTTTCCATAGACTCATCGTGATTTCACCATGTTGTGGTGTGTATAGCGATGAGGGAGTCACCACATCATCGGGAAGCCCTAAACGCCATTCTAATTGTGAATTTTAATTTCTAAGGGAAGTTTAGTCTTTTTCCCATACTCCCAAATCATGAAAACATAAGATTCTATCCTATTCTAAGTAGAATATAATATTTATTCATCAAAACTTTTCTCCAAGAAACCCTAAGGCTTCAACTTCAGCTCCAAGAAATCCAAAGTTTCACCCTTTCTTTTTTTAAAATAACCAATAATTCTAGTTTTTGGGTTCAACAACTTCAAGAAGAGACTGCAAAAACATCGGTAGGAGATCCAAATTTTGAGCTTCTACATTTAATTAATCAAATAATGTATGTGCGGTTATGAACAAGGATACTCCTTTCATCCTTGTGCCTAAAACTATCTTTGAAAGATTAATTTTCATGAATTTACGTGAATTGCAATCGGGGTTCATACGCAAAGTATATTTTTTTGAGTTATGGATTTATAAAGTGATTGAAGTATGAAATTTCATATTTGTCTTGATTTAAAGAACTCTCTTTTATGATTTGAATACCATGGATATGATTTGAGACATTGATTACAAATTTCTAATTTGAGTTTCAGTATGATTTTGTAATAATGTTTTTCTATGAATGTTCATGCCTTTAAAGAATGGGTTTAAATACCCTAGTTTGAGTATTGATATTTAAAGAAGATGATGCTTTTAAGTGTCTTACGACTAGTTTTCATTCAAATTTGAACAAGATTTGATCTTTTGATTCACAGCTAAGATATGGAATCCACTTTATAGTTCTGATTACAGTTTAAAGTAAATAAATGCATAATTGGTTTTCATTGTAAACCCTTATACTAGTTTTAAAGTGGATTTCCTAAAGAATTAGCATACAGATTAAAGGAAGTAGTATTTAGCACCGAGTACTAGGTTTGCTATTGGTTAGTATTTAACACCGAGCTAGGTATGTTTCCTAGTTCACATACCCCAAAACTGAGAGCCAATGTAGGTTTAGATTATCAGATTATTCCTATTTATATGAATGTAGATATAGATTGTGATTACTTAGCTTAGGTTATACTCCTTGGCAAGAGTATGACACTTCTCCCCAACTTGAGGTTTTCCCTTTAGGGGATCTAGATGTTAGATTCCATGATAGCTCACATGGTTTACATTGGTTAAAAGAACCTCCCTAAAGTCTAATTCTTAACAGAAAAGAACAAGAAAAAGGCTTTTAGAAACTAAGTGTAAAGGCTCAAAAATTTGCTCAGATTTTTTCTTAATTAAAATATAAGCTATAAAATTTTAGCTTTAAGTTTTCATACGATAAATGTGAGTCCTTTCTACACTTATCTTGGATAATTTGAAAACATATTACTAGTATAACTTTTAAAACTAAGTTTCATTGTTCACGAGATTCATACCTTATGTTTTATTATTCATGATTTATGATTTTCAACTTTTAGTTATTCAAGCCAATATGAGCCATTTACACTTAGCATACATTGTTTTATGAGTTTATATAAACATTGAGTTATTGTTTCACTTATGCATTCACCCCTACATGCTCAGTACATTCCAAAAGTATAGATCCATATATATTTTTGTGTGCTACATTATTTTATAAAGTTTGTTCAGGTGCTTAGTTCCAGAAGCGTGATTAACCACGAGCATCTCTGTCTACATCCCGACAGTTGGTGAGTCCTCATAGTTTGGGGACCTAGTTTTTTAGATTTACAGCTTTATAGAGTAGCTTATTCAGTTATTTTCAATCAGTTCAAGTCAATTGGGGATCTGTCCCAGTGACTCTCTAGTTAGTAATGTTAGAGGCTTATCTGACTGCAAGATACATTTTATTTTTACACTATTGGTTGTTCAAATTTCCTAGTTAAGAACTTTTAACATTGTGCTGCTTTAAACTCATACTAGTTCAGATAATATTTTAGTAGTTTAGTGTCTCACATGCTTATATTTTCTTTTCTTTGAGTTTCAGAATGAGTAACAGGACTACAGGGTTAGCACAAGACTACTTGTAGTTTGGAGCACCATATGACATCTCAGGATCCATTTTTGGGGCATTAAAAACTTGGTATTAGAGATTTAGGTTTAAAGATTCCTAGAGAGTCGAACAAGCTGCATTACGTAGGGTCTTGATCATGGGTGTAAAGCTCTCCACATTTATGATCAGGAGGCTACAGAATGATTTAGGATATTATCTTTTTTTATGATATATTGTGCTTACAATTGTCTTTATCCACTTTTAACTAGTGCTTTTACATGACAGAATATGATTCCTCACCGAGCTAATATGCACAAAAATAATAACTAGCCACCCCATCCTGTAGATCCCTTGAATGAGAATGTGTCCCATGCATAATTTTAGGCTATTTTTCAGGAATTGGCCCAAGTCGTGACTACCAATATTCAGGGAAACCATCAGGCTATAGTCCTCCTTCAATAGAATGGTGATTTAGCTGCGGCTAGGACTTATCACTTTATGAGAATGAATTTTCTTGAATTCTTTGGGTCAAAAGTAGGTGAGGACCCACGGCTATATCTTGATGAGGTGAAAAAGATAACCCATATTATGCATGTTACTGAGGAATAAAGTGTAGAATTAGAATCCTACAGGCTAAAGGATGTTGCTTATGATTAGGTAGTTATGTGGAAGCTAAGATTGAGGAGTTCATGAAATTGAGGCAGGTCTCGATGATACCGAAAGAGTACTACCTCATGTTTAATCAGTTGTCTAAGTATTCTCCCGACTTGATAGCTGATCCTAGATCGAGTATGAGCAAGTTTGTTACTGGAGTGTCTAGTTTGGTGGTCAAGGAGTGTAAGACTTTCATGATTTTTACGTATATAGATCTTCCTAGGTTGATGACTCATGCCCAACGAATTGAGGAAAACAATTTGAAGGGAAAAGAGAAGGGAAATAAGAAAGCTAAGACCGGACAACTTGACTATATCCAAGCAAGGTATAGAGGGGGTAGTTGTTCATAGTTTTAGGGTCACTCTCATATTCCAAAACAATCCTCAGCCAGTGCCCCTATACTCAGAACCAAGCAGGAGCAGTGGGGTAGGAATTCTATGTCCAAGTCTCAGAGTAGTGTGTGGAAGGCCTAATTATTTGAAATATGCTAAGTGTGGTAAAAATTATCTCGGTGAGTGTTTGTTGGGATAAAAAGGTTGTTATGGATATGGTAAGTTGGGTCATGGGATCAAAGAGTGTTTTTTCATCCTCAGATTCAGGCTACTAGTTCACCAGCCCCTCTAGGTCGCCCAGCGCCTCCTCAAGGCGCTTCATCTAGTATCGGTGGCGGTCAGTGCCAGAATTGGTTCTACGCTTTACCATCTTATCAAGAGTAGGAAAGCTTACTAGATGTTATTACCAGTATGCTTTATGTCTTTCATATAGATGCTTATGTCTTGTTATACCTAGGGTCAAATTTCTCTTATGTGACTCCATTAATTATAGTGAATTTTGGAGTAGGTCCTAAAAAGCTTTCTAAGAACTTCTTAGTTTCCACCTATGTGAGGGAGTCAATCATTGCCAAATAGATTTATAGAAGGTATCCTATCGTTGTCTTTCATAAGATCATATTAGCAGACTTGATAGAGTTAGATATGGTTAATTTTAACATTATTCTGGGTATGGATTGATTTCATTCCTTCTATGCATCTATCGACTGTTGCACCTACGTAGTGAAGTTTCAATTTCCTGATGAGCCAATTTTTGAGTGGGAATGAAATTCAGTATCTCCTAAGAATCATTTCATATTCTATCGTAAGGCCAGAAAGTTGATATCTAAGGGGTTCCTTTACCACATAGTTTGAGTCAAGGACACTAAGTCTGAAACTTTAATAATTCAGTTAGTCCATGTAGTTAATGAATTTCCAGTAGTCTTTCTCGAAGATCAGCCACGGGTACCTCCCGATAGAGAGATAAAGTTTAGTATTGACCTTCTTCCTGATACTCAGCCTATTTTCATTCCTCTTTATAGTATGGCTCCAGCAAAGCTTAAAGATTTTTAAAAAGCAAATTAAAAACCTCTTGGATAAAGGTTTCATAAGGTCTAGTATTTCTCCATGGGGCACTCCCATTCTATTCGCGCGTAAGAAAGATGACTCTCTTAGAATGTGCGTCGACTATCGTTATTTGAATAAAATCACAATAAAAAAATATCCTCTTCCTAGGATTGATAACTTATTCGACCAACTCCAAGGTGCAAGTTATTTCTCTATGATATACCCTAGATCCGGCTACCACCAACTTAAAGTAAGGGAATATGATATTCCAAAGATAACTTTTAGAACCCATTACAGTCACTTTGACTTTCTAGTCATGTCCTTCGAGCTAAAAAATGACCCAAAAACCTTCATGGACTTGATGAACTGACAATTCAAACAATATTTAGAAATATTTCTCATAGTCTTTATCAATGATATTCTTGTCTATTCTCGTAGTGAGGATGGCCATGCAGATCATCTTAGAATCCTGTTACAAACTCTTAGAGATCACCAGTTGTTCGCCAAATTTAGCAAGTGTGAATTTTGGATAAGATCAGTAGCTTTTCTTGGTCATATTGTTTTTGGTGATGGCATTAGAGGTGATCCTCAAAAGACCAAAGCAGTGAGAAATTGGCCTAGACCCACATCTCTATCAGACATTAAGAGTTTCCTGGATCTAGCTGGATATTACCAATATTTTATTGAGGGGTTTTTTTCTATTGCGTCCCCATGTCTAGATTGACTAAAAAAAGTTAAGTTTCAGTGGTCAGATTCATGTGAGAAGAGTTTTTAGGGGTTGAAAGCTCAACTCACTTTTACCCTATTTTTAGTGCTACCTGATGGTAAAGATGGATTCATTGTCTATTGTGATGCTTCTAGAGTTAGTATGGGTTGTGTTTTGATGCAAAGGGTTAAGGTCATAGTCTTTGCCTCTAGAAAACTTAAGACTCACAAAAAGAACTATCCTATCTTGCAATATATATTTTCATGGAGAGATTTAAATCTCCATCAGAGAAGGTGGTTAGAATTGTTAAAGTACTATGACATGAGTGTTTTGTATCATCCAGGCAAGGCTAGTGTTGTGACAGACGCCCTTAGTAGACTATCTATGGGTAGTGTTTCTTATGTGGAGAGTGATAAGAAAGAATTAGTTTAGGAACTTCATCGATTAGCTAGATTAGGTGTGCGGTTGGTTGACTCAGCTGAGGGAAATATTTGGGTCCAGAGTAGTTCGGAATCTTCTTTAGTTTTTGAAGTGAAGGAGAAGCAAGATAAGGACTCCAGTTTGGTTAAGTTGAAGGAGTCAGTCAGAGATCAGAAGGTAGAGGTTTTCTCCCAAGGGGGTGATGGTGTACTAAGATAGCAGAGTAGTCTATGTGTGTTATGCATTGATGGTTTGAGGCATTGGATTATGGTAGTAGCTCATGGTGCATGTTACTCCATTCACCCAGGTGCTACTACGATGTACCATGATTTATGAGAAGCTTATTGGTAGAGTGGTATGAAGAAAGATATTGCAGAATTTGTGGCCAAGTATGCTACTTGTCAACAGGTTAAGGTGGAGCACAAAAGGATGGGTGGCATATTGCAGGAGTTTAGTATTCCCATTTAGAAATAGGAAGAAGTGAACATAGTCTTTGTGGTGGGATAACCCCAATCACGTCATTAGCATGATTCAATTTGGGTTATTGTAGACAGATTGACCAAATCAACATATTTCTTATTAGTTCACCCGTTCTACTTAGACGAGGATTATGCTAAGCTGTTTATTAGAAAGTTGGTCAGATTGCACGGAGTTCCTTTGTCCATCATTTCAGATAGAGGTGCTCAGTTTACCTCTTACTTTCGGAAAGCCTTTCAGAAGTGTCTTGGTACCCAAGTTCATCTTAGTTTAGCTTTTCACCCTCAGATAGATGGTCTAGCAGAGAGAACCATTCAGACCCTAGAGAATATGTCGAGGGCATGCGTTATTGGCTTTAAAGGTAGTTGGGATGAGCACTTACAGTTGATTATGTTTGCCTACAATAACAACTATTATTCTAGTATTTAGATGTCCCCGTTTGAGGCTTTTTATGGGAGGAGATATAGGTAACTTATCGGTTGGTTTAAATTGGGTGAGGCCAATTTTATTGGGCCATACATGGTGTTTAAATCCATGGAGAAAGTCCGGTTGATTCAAGAAAGATTTTAGACAACTCAGAGTCGCCATATATCTCATGCAGATATGACAAGAAGGGATCTTGAGTTTGAAGTTGATGACTTAGTTTATCTGAAAGTTTCACCCATGAAGGGGGTGAAGAGATTTGGAAAAAAAAGGGAAGCTTAGTCCCCAATACATTAGACCTTAAATAATATTGAGTTGTGTTAGGAAGGTTGTGTATGAACTGAATTGCATACAAATTTATCTTACGTGCACCCAGTGTTCCATGTATCATTATTGAAGAAATTCATGGGTGACCAAGCTATTGTAGTGCCTCTAAAAACCACGGATATTCAGGATAGCCTCTCTAATGAAGATATTGTAGTTGAGATTCTTGATCACCAGATCCGTAGACTAAGGAACAAAGAAGTTCCCTTGTTCAAAGTTCTTTTGCAGAATTAGTCTATTGAGGGTGCCACTTGGGAAGCGAAAGTAGACTTGCGAACCAAGTACCCTCACCTTTTATTTACGAACTCAAACTCAGCTCAAGGTAACAACTTTCCATAGATTGCTTCTTTTCCAGTATCAGCCCAGCTATATGAATATCTTTATGTCATTTTATATATTCACAGATTAGCTCAGTCGCTCATTATATTTTAGATTCAGACATGCAATTATGCTTTCAGTTTTACTTACCAGTATATAGTCTCTTTCCCTTAGTATCCTTATCTTGAATAGTCCTATTCTAGGATAAATATTCCCAAGGGGGAGATATAGTAATACCCCATATGTTCCTAGTTTAGCTCATCCCCTAGTACTTGCACTCAGAACCTAAAAATAAGACTAAGTGTGGAGGGACTTAGTCAGTTTTTAACTTCAAAGATTTTTAAAGTGGCCTTCCCAATATCGAGACGTAAGTTTTTGAGATTTTTCATGTTCAAGGGTATAAATAGCGTGTCTCTGGTGAGTTTTGAATTTTTTGGATTAGGACTGGACCCTGGTTGGATTTTCAAAATAGAAGCCCACCGTGATAGCTCCGCATCGTGGTGGATGCTTTGGCACGTTGTGAAGGAGTGTTAAATGGTAATTTTCATTTTCCATAGGCTCACCATGATTGCACTGCATCACAGTGAGTATGGAGATGAGGCAGTTACCACATCGCGGTGAAGCTCTAAACTCCATTCCAATTGCAAATTTTTAATTTCTAGGGGCAGTTTAGTCTTTTTCCCATGCCCCCCAAATCGTGAAAACATAAGATTCAACCCTACTCTAAGCAGAATATACTCTTTATTCATCAAAATTTCTCTCTAAGAAACCCTAAGGCTTCAATTTCAACTTCAAGAAATCCAAAGTTTCATAGTTCCTTTTTCGCGATAACTAAGAATTCTAGTTTCCGGGTTTAAGAACTTCAAGAAGGGTCTTCAAAAAAATCGTTAGGAGATCCAAAGTTTGTGCTTCTATATTCAATTAATCAAATAAGGTATGTGGGGTTATGAACAAAAATACTCCTTTTATCCTTGTGCCCAAAACTAGCTTTTAAAGATGAATTTACGTGAATTGCAATAAGGGTTCATACCCAAAGTATATTGTTTTGAGTTATGGATTTATAAAGTGATTGAAGTATGAAATTCCATATTTGTCTTGATTTAAAGAGCTCCCTTTTATGATTTGAATACCATGGGTTTGATTTGAGACATTGATTATAGATTTCCAATTTGAGTTTGAGCATTATATTGTAATGATGTTTTGCTATGAATGTACATAAGTTTAAAGAATGGGTTTTAATCCCCTAGTTTGTGTATTGATATCTCAAGAATATTATGATTTTAAGAATTCTACGACTAGTTTACATTCAGATTTGAACAAGATTTGATCTGTTGATTTACAACTAAGATATGGAATCTACTTTACAGTTTTGATTACAGTTTAAAGTAAATAGATGCATAATGTGTTTTCATTGTAAACCCTTATGCTAGTTTTAAAGTGAATTTCCTATAGAATGAGTATATAGATAACGGTAGTAGTATTTAGCACCGAGTTAGGTATGTGTCCTAGTTCACATGCCCCATAACCGCAAGTCAATTTAGGTTCAGATTATTAGATTATTCCTATTTATACGGATGCAGATGCAAATTGTGATCACTTAGCTCAGGTTCTACTCTTTGGCAGGAGTATGACACCTCTTCCCAACGTGAGGTTTACCCTTTAGGGGATATAGACGTTGGATTCCATGATAGCTCACAAGGTTTATATCGGTTAGAAGAATCGCCCTAAAGTCTAATTCTTAACAGAAAAGAATAACAAAAAGGCTTTTAGAAACTAAGTTTAAATGCTCACAAATTTTCTCAGATATTGTCTTACTTAAAATATTACCTATAGAATTTTAGCTTCTAGTTTCCATATGATAAAGGTGAGTCCTTTCTATACTTAGCTTGCATAATTTTAATACAGATCACGAGTAAAGCTTTTAGAACTAAGTGTCATGGTTCACGAAATTCATACCATATGTTTTAATATTCGTGATTTATGATTTTCAGATTTTAGTTATTCAAGCCAATATGAGCCATTTACACTTATCATGCATTCTTATATAAGTTTATGTAAACATTGAGATATTATTTCACTTATGTATTCACCCCCACATGCTCAGTACATTCCAAAAGTACTAATCTATATATATGTTTGTGTGCTACATTGTTTTATAATGTAGGTTCACATACTTATTTCCAGCAGCATGATTGACCACGAGCATCTTTGTCTACATCCCGACAGTTGGTGAGTCCTCATAGTTCAGGGACCTAGTTTTTTAGATTTACAGCTTCATAGAGTAACTTATTTAGTTGGTTTTAGTCAGTTTGAGTCAGCTAGGGATCTATCCCAGTGACTCTCTAGTTAGGAATGTTAGAGGCTTGTCTTACTATTAGATACATTTCAATTTTACAATGTTGGCTGTTCAGATTTCCTAGTTAAGCACTTTAAGACATTGTGTTCCTTTAAAATCAGTCCAGTTCAGACAATATTTCAGTACTTTCTTGTCTCGCATAGTTATATTTACTTTACTTTCAGTTTTAGAATGAGTAATAAGCCTATAGGGTTAGCTCGGGACTACTTGTAGTTTGGACCACCGTGTGACATCTCAAGACCCTTTTTTGGGGCGTTACAACTTCAAAAGTCACAAGTTTGGGAAAATTACAATTCCCTAGTCCCGTCAGCATACCCATGAACCCACAAGTTCAAAATCATATTAAAAGCATGAAAATCACACACACACACACACACACATATATATATATATATATAAACCATGAGAAACATTGTTTAATTCATAACATTCAAAACCCCCAACCTTTGTTTTCAAAACCTAAACAATGATCTTATGAAAAATACTTTAAATCATATGCTTTTGAAAAATTAATAATGAGGGAAGAGTAACATGCCTGAAATGATGGACGGATAGAAACCACCCTTGAGAGCCCTAATTGATGAACCTTTTAAAAGCCTAGCCTTAACTTAAATAGAGAGTTTGAGAGAGATCTTGGTAGTGTTTTATTGGGAATGATGTAATAATAAAATCCTAAGAAAGGCTTTAAGTTATGGGGTCCAAGGGGTTAAAGTGGGAAATGTCCAAAGTGCCCTCAACTTAAAAGTTGAAAAAGTGTTTTCTTTGACCACAAGTCGACCCCATGAATTGTAACCAAACCATATGAATCATCACCACGAGTTGTAACCAAGATAGTGACTTGGACCCCAATAAACTTTCGAGCTTACGAATTGACCAACCCTTTTGTAATAAGAGCCTATGACTCGTAGGGTCCATTCGTAGTCAACACAGAGTAAAATTTAGGACTTACACTGGACACCCTATGATTTCACCTAATAACTCATGACATATCCTTACGGCTCTTAGTGAGCCACTCATACTCAAAGAAAAATCTAGCCTCAAACTTACTAGTTTTGGTATAACTCATCCCAATGAGTCGTTAAGACACCTATGACTCCGGGGGTCCAGTTTTAAACATGAAAGTAAGCCCAAAGCTCAAAAAATTTTCAAGGGCCAAAAATCTGGGGTGTTTCACAAATGTACCCCGTGGAGATACAATAGGTATAATAAGACCCTTACCTAACAAATCTTAAAATTGCTCTTTCAAATCTATATAAGAAAGAATAAATATAGGCTTGGTGTACGAATCCACATCAATAGTAAAATCAATATCACTGTCCGTAGGAAATACATCTAAGAACTTATGCACAACTAGAATGAACTCCATAGGAGGAGGTAAGAGACTACTAGTATCACAAATATAAGATAAATAAGATGGGCACCATCACTCTATTATGTGGCGAGCACACAGAAAAGATAAAAGGATCTATAACTCTCCGAGTTTGTACCTCAAATAATACATAGTACTTACAACCCCAAAAGATCATAAGCTAACCCATGTCTTATATCTACCGTGAGCACTGAATAATAATATTAAAATAAACGTGGAATTAGACTAAAATTCCATAAGGTTCAACCATCAGAAATACTACTAAAAATACCAAACTGTAATAATAATCTGTAAAATTGAATACCTCTTGAAAACTAATCTAGTCTAAAAAGCCTCTAATTGAACTGTCTGAAAGTGAAGCTGATGGGACAATCCCCCATATAACTCCATCTACTGAAATACTGGGTCTACTGATAAAATAAAATAAAAAAATATCCTTGAATGATGAGGACTCACTGCTAAATCTACTGCTAGCTGAATCTGGATTTGTCTAAGTGTGATCAAGAACCAGAGCATCCAAACCTATAATATGAGACATCATAGCATAAAAAAAGAGGTATGCGTCAATATGTAGAATGTACTAGTATGATAGATGAGGTAAGGCTAAATGCAAGGGTTCATATGCATGAATAGTAATTGAATAAATGATATAGAGTAAATCAATGTAAGAGTACCTGGATGACTAATACTACTAAAAACATTGAGTATACAATACTGTGGAGATACATAGATATATACTGTATCTGAGCTTTTCTAAAGCTGAGTACTAAGTTATGATAACTAAGTAACTAATATCTGAAGTTACTAATAACTAAAATTACTGATACTGATTGATTGTGTTTTACAGTCCTGATAATGTAGAACTGAACAAAGTTCTAAATTGAATACGGAAACTAAAACTGTAGAAGGTAATCATCTAACCGACAAGCCCCAAATATGAGCTGATACGGGTCTAACCTGTGACCCCAGTTGAAAGGTTGTTATTACCGTACCAAGGGTTCTAACAATGGATGTGAGTAAACCTTAACTGGTAGAAAGACATTTTTTCAACCCTTAACTAGCAGAAAAACTCATAAGAGATGTGTCAACACTTATCTAGCAAGAAGTCATCTCAACCTACACTGACTACATAGTTTTGTAAATCAGGGTTTGCTACTAAGGGCCAAACCCTACACTAACAAGAATGCCCGCATCCCTGGGTTCGCTCGGTGCTGAATCCTACTCCCAACTAAAAGACACTGAACTTATTATACTAAAATGGACTGGACTAATACTAAGTTTATTCAGTTTTCTTGAGTTCTATAACTGACTGAGAGTACTACTAGTCGTGACATCACTAATACTATTCTGTAACTATCACTGGCTCTAGGAAAATAGCTAACTTGTCGGGTGTTAAATAACCTCAGGACTCGATACCATGAAAAGTAAAGCATCACATGATCTTGAAAAGCATAACAATGTACACATGTTCATATTTCATCTATAGAGACATTTTATGAAACACTTGTAGGGCATAAGCTTGTACATATACTAACATGTCATGATTTCATCACTTTGTTCACATGGACATTCTATCAAACACTTGGGGAGCACAACTTCATGCACATAATAATGGTTAACATATAAGCATGACAATTACAATGCCCAAACTTGCAATTTCATGGGTTTAACATGCAATTCATATTACCAATTAACATCATAGACACATTAATCAATTTGTAAATGCAAAGGTTTATCAAGATAATCACATATTCATCACACATGTTATTCAATTTAATGAAAATTGCACTTAAATCTTTGATTGAAACCCAACTAATATTATGATCATGAATTCAATCTAATTCAAACATGGAAATCACAAATTTGAGGTCTTGTATATTTAAAAAGGGATTCCTAGACTCTATAGGTTAAAGGACCCCATAGATGAACACCTAACATACATTAGAAAATTATTTCTTGAAGGTTCTTGGAGGAACTCTTAGGCTTGTTATTGATTTTCTTGAACTAGGGTTTTTGCCTCTTTGAGAAAGAATGTTTTATTCTTGAGAGAAAGTGAGAAAATAATGAGGCAATAGGTTATTTAGGGGTTTAATTTTGTATTTAAACTGATTAGGGCCGTGAAAAAAAATATTGAAATACCCCTGGAAATAAAGAAAAATTTGTCACTTAAAAACCCAATTTTGGGCCCTGGCACGACGCGGTGGAATCGTGGTGCCTCTTTGATTCTGAATTTTAGACTCAGTGCGATACGGTAGAATCGCATTGGAACACTAGAAAAGGAAAATTGTGAACTGATCCTATGGAGCGACAAACCAATATCGTGATGGAGCACTGGAAGGTGACAATTTTCATTTGGCTTGGCTCCGCAACGCGCTGACGTTCCAGGTGGTACACTGTCTTACAAAAATGACTCTAACTCTTCACCCGGGTATCAGATTTGGGAAAATTTTATATGATTGGAAAGATAATTGAATTTTCTACGTAATGGAAGGCTCCAAAATGAATAATATTGAGTATTTTAAAATTTTTATATGGAATTAGTCATGTACTAAGACTTAAATTAAGCTATGGAAATACGGGGTATTACAACATCTCTCCCTTGGGAACATTCATCCTTGAATGAGACTGATTAAGCTGAAAAACATTGATAGACTGAGTTTACATACTGAACATGCACAACTAAAACCTAACTACATGACTAAACTACCGACAAACAGAGTTTCCATACTGAACATGCATATCTGATGCATGGAATACATGACTAAAGCTATTAATAAGCCGAGTTTTAATACTGAACATGCATATCTGATGCATGGAATACATGAATAAAGCTATTGATAAGTTACTTTTCATTGTAAAAATGCATATTTGATGCATGGAATACATGACTTATACTATTGATAGCTAAGTTTTCATACTAAACATGCATATCTGATGCATGGAATACATTACTGAACTGATTCATGAATGAATGACTGAATATACAATAGTAAAGAATACAAAATTTGTAACTATAATTGAACATGAAACTGACTAAATCTAAGGAAGGTTGTTACCTTAGGCTGAGAATACTGATAAACCTGAGATCATTTACTGGACATGTATCAATGGGAACATGAGAACATTACTGAGTCTGAAACATGATATATATATAAATTAAATATCATGAAATGAATTGATTTCTTGGATACATTTTATATGACTTAGATTGGAACTTGAGGGTCAACTTAGGAGTACGCACTAATCCAAACTGGATTCGTTGCATAAAGAGAAACGGGAAGGTTTAGGACATGAAAGCTCAGGGATTATAGTGCATCTCCCCCTTGGGGCATTATGTCCCTTGAAGAATGCTGACTTGGCTGAGATACTAAGGAAAAGCTAGGATGATGTACGAGGAGCCTACTGACTGAATCGTGACTGAATATCTAAGATCTAAAACTAAGGCATAATACATGAACTAGGCTAAATTCACAATTACCAGGATGTTCTATTTTAGGATAGGATGACTAGATGGAAAGATAAGAAGCCATCTAAATTTGTCCGCCTGACTGCTAAACTGGATTGCTGGCTTTACGGACTAACTCATACTGAAAACTTATACTTAACTAGAGCATTTATTTGACACTCTTCCTATAAGGTTCTAATGACTTTAGGGGGTAAAGAATCTTGGTATCATCTGAATAAGACATCTGAATAAGAAACCACAATATGGCCAAAAATTCAATAATATAGGCACTATAACCCTACCTATTGAGGTTTAAGGAATAAAATATTTACCTCACGGATTTGCCAAGAGGTCTAAACTGAATATATATATGACATAGTTTGAACTTAACTGATCATTAAGAGCATTGCATGAATCATGGGAACTGAGAATACTGTGAGGTATAAGTACTTGAGTCATGAGTTACATGACCTGAGTTGGAGTTTTTGTATTCATGGAACATGATTTGTTATACTGAGTGAACTAGAACTCCTTATACTAGGAACTGTAAGCGTACCTGATTTTGATAATGTGCCCGAATATGAGCTAGGATCATAGAGCTGACATATAAGGCAGAAGTACTGACATTATTGATATTACTACTAAAATCTGAAAGCTTGACTTGGTTGCTTGTTCTAATATCTCCCCCTCAGCTTAAAGCCATTATTCTAAAGTTGTGAACCACTTAATCAACAACTCTAAACTAGACTTTCACCACTTTACTCTAAAGTCTGTGGTCGACACTGAGGAGGGATCTGCTAATATTTCAGGTCTGACACTGAAGTTGATGGCTATATAGGGTTACAAAGAAAGTAAAGCCTTGGGATTTAACAAGGTATAAACATAAAGATGAAAGAATCATAACGTATCCATCACTATATCAGGAGAACATCCATGATGATGGCGAAACTGGAGTTCATAAAATTTGTTATGGCGTTGACCACTAGTGGTACTGGAAGTGGTGCCTTACTGAGTCAAGCGACCGGATAGAACTAAAGCATGACTGTCCTGACTTTACAGACCATCCTTAGGAGATTCTTGAACTCTGTGACTTGACTTGCCATATCCAAAATGCACATCACTGTCGGCTTTACACACACTTAGGTGATTTCTACCACATGCTTCGCAAAGTGGATGGGTACGACCACTGCTCACAATATCCTGGATTTTGGAGCCTAGTGCCCCATCCCAACAATTATTCATAAACTTTGGTACTGGCACACTAGCTGAAGATAGAGCTGGAAGTGAAAACTTTGGATGAAACTGGGAATAGTTATCAACTTCTAACTTAGGCTGGGCAAAACTAAAGCAACCCATTTTGTCTTTCCTATTCTCTCTCTCCTTCTTCTTAAGCTTCTTCTTCTCAATATATTGATCATGGACCATAAGCCTAGATATGTCCATCTCATTAATTAACATTGTAGTCCTACACTCATTGACCACACTATCAGACACCCCAGATACAAACTTGCGCATTCTGGACCTATTGTAGGTTACTACATGGGGAGCATACTTGGATATCTCAGTAAACTTGAGGGAATAGTCTCTCATTCTTATACTTCCCTATCTAAGAGTGATGAACTCTAACACCTTCACTTGTCTCAGCTCTTAGGGAAAGAATATATCTAGAAAGGCAGTAGAAAACTCTTCCCACTCTATGGGCTCTATATCTGTACCCCTGCCTACCTTCCACTACTTAAACCATGTATGAGCTACATCTTGTAGATGATACGCAGCTAACTCAGCACTCTCACTAAAAGTCACTCCTATGATGTCTGTGACTTTCTGAACCTGTTCGAGGAACTCCTTGGGTTCACTTCTGACTTAGATCTTGAGAATAGGGAAGGGTTTATTCGGGTGAAGTCCTGAATCCTAGCTATAATAGTATTGGCCACTGGGTTGGCCGGAACGACAGCTGGCCATTCATTTTAAGCAGCTACTAAATTAGCTAAAGTAGTGAATGCAACTCTGAATTCTACATGAGAGACATGCTAGTCCAGAGGATCTGCCTGAACGGGCTGAAGTGCTAGCTGATCTCCAGTACTTTTTTCATATTCATTTTGGGAGGCATGTTCTATAAATGGAAGGAAGAAAATGATTAGACTAAGAGTTTAACTTGACCTCATGCTCACTCGCACGACATAAATATGAAAAGAAAAAAAACTTTTCCTAAAACATCTCATAGCCTCCTGTCTATAAGTATGGTGCGCTACACACCCATACACAAGACTCTATGCGATGTGACAATTAGGCTCCCTAGGAATCAGTTTAACCTTAGGGTCTGATACAAATTTTGTAAAGCCCTGAGTCTAAACCCCGGATATTACACGGTGTTTACGGCCCCGAAGGACCATAAGCTGACCTATGTTTGACATATGCTGTGAGCATTAAATAATAATACTGAAATAAATGCAAAATTAGACTGAAATTCCATAATGTTCAAACATCTGAAATACTGCTGAAAATATCAAACCGTAAAAATAATATGTAAAATTGAATACTGTCTGAAAACTAATCTAGTTGGAAAAGCCTCTAACTGAACTATCTGAAAATGAAGCTAATGGGACTATCCCCCAGCTAACTCCATCTACTGAAACAATAGGTCTACTGATAAAATGAAATAAAAAAATATCCTTGAATGATAAGGACTCACTGCTACATCTACTATTGGCTGAATCTAGATCTGTCTCTGTGCGGTCAGGAACCGTTCGAACCTATGATATGAGATATCATAGTATAAAGAAAGGTATATGTCGGTACGTGGAATATACTGGTATGCTAGATGAGGTAAGGCTGAATGCAAGGGTTCATATGAATGAACAGTAACTGACTGAATAATATAAAGTAACTAAATGTAGGAGTACGTGGATAACTGAAACAATTGAAAACACTGAGTAAACAATACTGTAGACATACATAGATATATGTATAGTATGTGAGCTTTTACTGAAGCTGAGTATTGAGTTCTGATAATTGAGTAAATAATAACTGAACTTACTAATAACTGCATTACTAATACCGATTGACTATGTCTGACAGTACTGATTCTGTAGAACTAAACGAAGTTCTAAACAGAAGACTGAAATTGAAACTGTGGAAGGTAATCATCTAACCGACAAACCCCAAATCTGAGCTGATAAGGGTCCAACCTATGACCCCAGTTGGAAGGGTGTTAGTACCATGCCACAGGTACTAACTATGGCTGTGAGTTAACCCTAACTTGCAGGAAGACATTTTGTCAACCCTTAACTGGCAGGACAACTCATAAGATATGTTTCAACCCTTATCTAGCAGGAAGCATCTCAACCTACGCTGGCTATATAGTTCTATAAATTAGGGATTGCTACTAAGGTTTAAAACCTACACTAACAGGAATGCCCGCATCCCTGGGTTCGCTTGGTGTTGAATCCTACTCCCAAATGAAAGGCACTGAACTTATTATACTAAATTGGACTGGACTGATACTGAGTTTACTGAGTTTTTCTGAGTTCTATAACTGACTGAGAGTACTTCTGGTCATGACATGCCTGATTCTATACTGTAACTGACACTGCTCTAGGTAAACAGCTAACATGTCGGGTATTAAATACCCCCAGGACTCTATAGCATGAAAAGCAAAGCATCACATGATATTGGAAACCATAACAATGTACCATGTTCATATTTCATCTATAGAGACATTTTATCAAACACTTGTAGTGCATAAGCTTGTACATATACTAACATATCATGATTTCATCACTTTATTCACATAGACATTCTATCAAACACTTGGGGACCACAACTTCATGCAGATAATCATGGTTAACATATAAGCATGACAATTATAATGCCCAAACTTGCAATTTCATGGGTTTAACAAGAAATTCATATTACCAAATTAACATCATAGACACATTAATCAATTTGTAAATACAAAGGTTTATCAAGATAATCACATATTCACACACATGTTATTCAATTTCATGAAACTTGCACTTAAATCATGGATTGAAACCCAACTAATATCATGAAAAAAATTCAACCTAATTCAAACATGGAAATCATAAATTTGAGATCTTGTATGTTTAAAAAGGGATTCTTGGTCTCTATGCGTGAAATGAACCCATAGATGAACATCTAACATACCTTAGAAATTTCTTTCATGAAGCTTCTTTGAGGAACTCTTTGGCTTGTTCTTGATTTTCTTGAACTAGGGTTTTTGCCTCTTTGAGAGAGAATATTTTATTCTTGAGAGGAAGTGAGGAAATAATGAGGCAATAGGTTATTTAGGGGTTTAATTTTGTGTTTAGACTGATTAGGGCCGTGAAAAAAAAATACCAAACTACCCTTGGGAATAAAATAAAATTTGTCACTAAAAAACCCAATTTTGGGCCCTGGCACGACGCGTTGGAATCACGATGCCCCTTTGAATCTGAATTTTGAATTCAGCGCGACGCGGTTGAATCGCATTGGAACACTAGAAAAGGTCAGTTATGAACTGAGACTATGGCGCAACATGCCAATATCACGATAGAGCACTGGAAAGTGACAATTGCCATTTGTCTTGGCTTCACGGCGCACTGACGTTTCAGGCGGTACACTGTCTTAAAAAATGTCTTTAACTCTTCACTCAGGTATCGGATTTGGGAGAATTTTATATCGTTTGAAAGCTAATTGAAGTTCCTAGCCAATCTTAAGCTCTAAACTAAAAAATACTGAGTATTTAAAAAATTTTATATGGGATTACTCATGTATTAAGACTTAAATCAAGCTAGGGAAATACGGGGTATTACACGCACTTTGGATCCAAATTTCATTTACCCTTCTAATATAACATCAGTACACCCAGTGTAGCTAAGATAGTCTTTGCATAACACTCCAAAAATACATGATAAAGAGTTAACCAATGCATACATAAGATAATATCAAAATCAATCATATCTAAGACAATCAAGTCTACTGAGGTCTCACGTCTTGCAAAGGTAACCACACATGATTGGTACACCCTATCCACCACTAAAGAATCTCCTACTAGGTAGAAATATAAAGTGACATAGAAAGAGGCTGACATGGAACAACAAACCGGAAGCAAAATATGTAGACACCTAAGAGAAATTCAACATAGGGTCAAATAATAGGGAAACAAATCTGTAGAAAATTGGGATGATACATGTAATAACACCATTAGAGGCCTCTACCTCGAGCATAGAAGGTATATCATAGCACTGACCATGTTTGTTCCTAAAATAAAAAAAATTCTTGACCTCCACTACGAGTACCTCTACCTCTCAATAGAGTACCTCTAGCTGCACCCCAACCACTCTGTGCACCACCTCTCGCTGCTGATATATGAGTTGGTATGAAAACACACCAAGGAGAGTCCTTCACCACATAAATGAATTCATCACATACAAAACACTATCTATGGCCCGACTCAATCTGAGAAGGTGTGACTAAACTAGGACGACCCCCTCACTTTATGTCTGACTACCTGAAGTCGCTGAACTTGAAGACCTACCATCCGATCCTTGAAAAGTGGTATGAAATAGCCTACCATGATAACCATAAGACCCTTAACTAGAAAATTATCTAACTTAGAAATCATGTCTACTAAATTCACCACGATGATGTACCTTGTTGGTGCCTCACTAAGTAGCCTGGATAATTGGCTCGGTTATCTTGGCATGCTCAATAACACTTTGAAAAGAATCCCTTAAGACTACCATCTAA
This sequence comes from Capsicum annuum, assembly GCF_002878395.1. NCBI lineage: Eukaryota > Viridiplantae > Streptophyta > Magnoliopsida > Solanales > Solanaceae > Capsicum > Capsicum annuum. The sequence continues at coordinate 193,817,652 of NC_061113.1, forward strand.
GCTATATCCAACTGATACATACCATCAAAACCCTTCCCAGACTTTAAAATCTTCTCAAACTCGGTAGAGATACTAGCTGTTGAATACTCGGATAAGGTGTAAAAGCTAGACTCATACTCAACAATAATTATAGAGTCCTTCTTTGAATAATTAAATGTGTCAGGCATCTGGTCCCTTAAACTATATAGCGCAAGCCTAAAAAATAAAGTCCAAGTCATAGCAAGTGAATCCAAAGGTCTATAACTCAAATATGACCTCCACCAATCTCTAGCCATATCTGTCAATTTGTAGGTAGTATAAACAACTCCAGGGGACTCGAGATCTAAGATAATGCAACTTCTCCTGGTAATCAATCAAGAACTTATAGACATCCTCACTAATATTAGTACTAAACTTAGGCAGAACTAGACAAATAAATCTCTCAAACCTCTTTTGATCATTAGAAGATATAACTGTACTAGAAGAAAATGGAGTAACAATGAGCCTGGCAGGTTGGGAATCCATTCATGGTGGTACCTTATATGAATGATGTACCCTTGAACTAGGAATAACATGATCAAATATAGGCACAAAAATAGGAACACCACTTAAAGTATGAAGAATATAGTAAGTAGATACTGGTTTAGATAGTAAGACCATATTTGGGGATGGAGAAATACCATAAGCAGATGCCAATAATAATGAAATTACCATACTCGAAAGTGGAACACCATAAAAAAGAGTCAACAATCAAACCAACAAACACTTCAAAAATAGATAGCAACTAAACCTTATGATACTTGATTTTTCCTTGTATCTCCTACACACTCAACGTCGGGCTCAAGGGAGATCCCCTTAGCACTATTTCTAATCGGGGAAGCTCCTCCGTCTATGACCCTTACCTTGTACTTTATTCTAGGCTCTATCCTTGGTTGTTGGATCAGCATCTCTAACCTCTTGAGATCTAATCCTCACCATTTACTCAGAAAAGAATAGAACACAACTTATATATAAGGTGTAAATAACCCGTATGATAAGGAATAAAAATATAGAAATTTTTTTGAAATACATCTTATACTCTTTCAAGATAAATATAAGCATCTACGTACCAATCTGCAAGACTCTAATAGACATCATACTCTTACACTTATGAGATTAGTGAACCTGATTCTAATATCAATTTGTTATGAATAAAAAACTAGGTCATGATGCACTTGTCACTGCCTATCCTTGAGAAGAAAATTGATCACTGAAGTTGATACAAGGAAAACAAAATCGATAATAAATGAACCCAAGCGAGACTTCTAGAAAGACATAAGGCCAATCATGGAATATATATATATATATATATATATATATATATATATATATATATATATATATAAGTCTGAAGAAATACATAAAACACCCAAAACCTGGTGTCTTAATGTAAGAGCAAGCTAAGTAAAATCCAAAATTAAAAGTACAAAATTTGTCTCTAACCCAAATAAAGACTTAGATGAGATAGAGTGAGACCCGAATACCACCCTAAACACTAGAATGATCTAGTACCTCGGATATTACCTATAAATAACACAATTTTAAGATTCACATATTGTACTCATGCTAGGATCTGCAGCAAAAAGGCATAGTAGTAGTTAGTGTAGTGCACTTGTACTCAGTATGTATCATCGCCGACATAGCAAAGTAGGAAATAAAATAAGTAAAATATACTATAAGCATACCTGCAAACTGAAAGTCCCAGACGGTAGCACACACCATCTCCACCAATAGTTCAAACATATATAAGTATACAAGAGTAGTAACAACACAAATATAAAGAAGAAAATACAAAAAAATCACACACAAGTCAAGAAAACTAAGAAACACATGAAAGATATGTATATGCAATGAAATATGGATGAATACATGTTGAAAGCCATTACATGACTTTTCGTATACACCCATTAAGATTGTAGATACAAGGTAGGATGTATGAGGGGTTCACAACCAATATACTGTATATCATGTCTCAATCTCAATATCAACTCTTATCTCCAACTCATGTTCATGAATAGCGTTTACATAAAGGTGCCTCATTTTCTTTAAAAAATAGTGCTTACCAGTGGTACATGTATGGAATGAGGATGTAAATATATATATATATATATATATATATATATATATATACGAATTGGATATTATGATTTTCAATATGTCTATAATTCATGATTTTCAACTCAAATTAGGTACTATTAGAATAAATATATAGGACATCATTAATGTCATAACAACCCCTAATTCGGATATTTTATCAAGATAAAAGCAACCAATGCTCAAATAAGCCTAAATTAGCAAAATAATCCCCCACATGGGAATCATATTTAGAATAAAGGCCTTTAGATGCATAGACTAGGTCAATGATGTCAAATAAAGCCCCACATAAGCAACACACATTATTAGTCACCACAAGTCAACAACAGCAACATATAAGCCCCCACACGGGCACACAATAATATATAATCTAAAAATATAAACCCTATAGTTATTTTCCCAACACGTAGCATGATTTACTTATGCATTAACTACTTAACTCAATCTAAAAAATGTTAAGTTATAACCTACCTCAAAATGATAAAATCTAGTCTGATGTGCTTTAATACATAGCTTCCCCCCCCCCCACAAACAACCTTAACACCAACTACAAATTTAAAATATCAATTACATGTTAAAAGAAAGCTAATGATACCTATTTTGCCCATATTTGGGCTGGGGTTAAAACGAGTTTGAAAATGGGTTTAACAAAAAAGGGGTAAAATTAAAAGTTTATTTCAGAAACATATTCTCCAAGGTTATGAGAGCCTACAGGAGAAAACCCATTTAGAAATAAGTTAAAAATTTTGGTCCAAATGAACGAAAGCCTCTTTAAAAATTTACCGATAAACCCCCTAATTTTCCATTTGAAATCATGATTTAAAGATGTTTTTGAAGAAAAAATCAATGAAAAATATTGGGGTTATGTGTTTAGAAGTGACCCACACAAAAATAAATATTGAAACCCTCAAAAATTATCTTTTTTGAAGATTAGAGGTCAAAAAAATAAGAAAAAATCAAGAAAAAGGGGGGGACATACAATGGTTGTCGCTTAAGCGGCTACGTGGCCGCTTAAGAGATGAATGCTAAAGCAGTACCAAGCCACTAAAATGACTACCGCTTAAGAGATTCCTGTCAACTAACATGGCTACTACTAAAGAGGTCTTGGGCCGCTAAAGCATCTGTCGCTTAAGCTGCTACACTGGGTATCAATAGATGTTTATTTTGGTGGGAAACTACCAAGCATTGATTAAACCCCAAGTATTTGGTCGAGATCCCACCGAGATAAAATATATATGTAAATAGGATAATTTTGATGGTCTAGACTCAATTATGATGTTGTATTTTAAAAAAAGGAATTTTTACAAAATTAACCCTAGGGACCTGATTTCACTATTTTCTAAATGAAGGATCAAAATAAGCTATATATTGGTGTAGTTCGGATTGTCATCCGACACTCAGAACAGCTAGTGTTAACCAAAGTCACCTATATGGCTTCTCAAACCTCTGAAAACCACAAACTCACGTAACTCATTCCCTATCACCTCAGATATTTTGCCAACCATCCTCTATCCTCAATATCCACATATAGCAACTACAAAAAATGATAAAATGGTTAGTAAGAAAGTTACAAACCAAGGTCTTTACAACTATAGGCTAAGTGAAAAAATAAAAAATGACCTCGTAGAAGTAATTATCTAGGAATAGTCACAAAAGAATGACAAGTCAAAGTATTAATAATGTCATAAATGTTTCTTGCAAGAAATGTCTTATAAATAAGGAACCTGATTTCACTAAGAATATGATCCTAAGATAAGTGGGAGACATCTTAACCTGTACGTACTGATTTTATAAAATAAGGATCCTGACTGAATCAGTCTCCTAAAAATGCATGGGTCTAACCAGAAATAGTTACAAACACCTCGATATAGAAAAGGAATAAGTTAAAAGAATGATGATGAAGAGACACAAAAATTAAAGAAACCCGGTAGATAGCCATCATCAATCCTTATCTGAACTTTAGAAGAGAAGTTATCATATGAGAACTCACATTGATTCAATACTTCACCTCTTAAGTTATTCCTTCAATAAAATTTATCGTATAAACGTGAAGTAATCTAAAAGACATAAGTAATAATATTCAAAATATGAAAGAATGGGAAAATAAAAGCTTTAGACGTATCTTTCTATTACTCTAATTACCCTAAAAGGGTTATATACCTCAAAAATCAAGATAATAAAAATATATTAAAAAATAATTACATATACAATAAGTCCTAGGTTATTTCACATACATCAAAAGGGTTACATAAGAAAATATCCGACATAAAATCATATATTATGAATAAGGTTTACATGTAACAAAATCTAGGAATGGATGCAAGCATCTCAAAAAAGAATGACCTTTTGAATATAAGGATACTATGGTGTACTTGAAACTCACAACATAAAGAACTAAGAGGAGGTATGCGTTAGATCCTTCCATATTCTCTTATATGTATTGAGGTTGAGGAGATAAGATCATAGCAGGATATGATCCATACCTTTAAGAATGATGATGAGGATAAATGAGAAGTATTCGATTATCATCATTAATTTATCCTAAGCCTTATCTGCAACCTTATCCTCAGAGATAAAAAAAACAAAACAAAGAGGAGGCCTAAGATGAGTAATAAATATAAAGAAGACGCGGGGGATAAACCCTCAAAATAACCTCAAAAGATAAAAGAGTTGGTAATGAAAAGGTGAATAAGAGTCTAGTGCACTCAAGCACCCCACATCAGCTTGAATAGTTATTTGATGAGAAAGGTAGAAAAACCCCAAATCAGTATACAAATATTCGAATCAAGGGTTTAACTTGGGTCCAATAATGTTCATATTTTTAAAAAACAAAATAACAAGTCAGTCCAAAATAAAGGATATGAACATCAACAGTAATAACTACGATTGGGTAAGGGATAAGATTCCCTTTCTTACTTTAGGATTTAAAAAAAAGTCTTTGAGGCAACACAATGCATGGGGAAGAGGAGTATCTATATAGGTAAAATTATAATTATTACCTAGAATGATCCTCATCATATGAAAAGTCAGGAGAGTGAACCATGTCAAGGGAATTAAAAGCATGACATAGGCGTTCATAGAACATAAAGACTTTGGGTTAGTTTTTCTTTCATATTATATGACCTTTCATATAATTTTATAAAACAACTCATCTTTTTGACACCAAAAGAATGGTAAGACTCTTTGAAAAAGTAAAATGCATTTGTCATTCATCCCCTTTGAATGGTAAGGTTTCACCATATTTGTCCCTCAAAAATAAAGAAAGATCAATTAAAATAAAATGAAGATAGATTGATCCGTAACAGTTGAAAGAACATACTGGGTTAACAAATAAATTAGTATTCATAGAATTAAGAGAAAAACACACGTTACAAAGTGATAATTGCATATACCTGATTTTATTTGTATAAATTTTCTTGTATAACTATAAGTATTATCATGTTAGTCATATATTATTAAACTGATATTATTGGAATACATAGAAGACTGTGTGCAAAGCATGAACAAAATTTATGAAAAATATGACCAAGAAAGACTAATCTATGATAGATAAATTCAAAATCAGGTGGCAAAAAAATCACAGAAGAAAAAGAGAAGATTATGTTTATCATGATAATGCACCAAGTCAAGACTTGCCTTGAATCTCAACAACAAATATGAAATCTCAACATATCATGAAAGATCAAGATTTGTCTAAAAAATATTGAACTATAAAAGACGGGGAAGAGAGAGAACAAAGTAGGAGAAAAAAAGTTTCTATTTTCCTTAAGAAGTTTTCTCCTATTATATATTAAGCTATTCAGTATTGAAAATTACATCAGCTTTTGATTTTTAATTAAATAGGAAAATTATTATTCTTGAATATTTCTTCTATTTTATTATTAAATGGAGAAAAATATTTTTGTTAGTGGTATCAATTGTAGTATATAGTAAAAATTTTTGTGTGTGTTGGTAAAATGATGAATCTTGACATTTCTATATAATAATAAGTATTGTTCCTAAATTTCACGTGCGTGAGATGAATCTTTCTATTTAATTTCTATCTATTTTATAGTTAGATGTTATTTAACTTGTTAACATATCTCTATCTATTTTATACTGCATATTAATAAATTATTAATTCTGTAATCGAAAGAGGCAGAAAAATAGTACCTTTAATTAGAGTATTGATAAATTTCTAATATTTATTTAATAACATCTATCGAGTTAATATTATAATTAATTCTACATTATTTGTAATCGAGAGAAGTAAATAGTGCAATAATTAACTTTAACAAAAAAGGTAACTGAAAGTGACTTACTTTTCATAGTGAATTTAGTTCAAGTACATATTTCTGTTTTTTTAATATTACTATTTTGATGATTGAATTATATCACTGAGAAGAGAGCTTTTAATTATTCAACTTCAATAATAATATAAAAATATAATTATGAGAGGTATTTATGTTTTTATGAGAAATAGAAATTGAGGAATAAATAATTTATTTTATAATAGAAATACCTAGTGAAGTTAGGACCCCAACACCTTTTAACATATTGTGAAAACTAAAAACATTTTTGCTACTTTTCTGTTTACAGATTATTAAGTAGTTCATTAACAACTCAACTCTCTTTGATATTCCCAAAAAATAATTAGAGCAAGAAATTTTTCTAGAATAGATGAACCAATATTTGTAGGTTCGACATCTTTCTATACTATTATTTGAAAGAGTGTAAGTTAAAATGCATATATACGTTAGTGACTCATTAAATTTTTAGCGTCGTTAGCGGAGATTGGCACAACCTACTACAGATTAATTATTTTACTACTAATTTGAGATTTTTTTTTAAAATTTTTCTAATTATCTTAAATTTAAACTAAATTTCTAGAAGTGCGTGCCCTTTTCTTCTTCAAGAGAACTAGTCCCATACAATCCTGAAATTGAAAAATTCTTATGGTTGTTAGAAAAGACCAGGCCTCACGATCTCAATATTCTTCACAATAATGGAGGACAATGAGCTTAACAATAACAACAATTCATTTCCACCACATTAAGTGGAAGAACATATTTGATGAGGTAGAACCATAACGCGAAAGGATATTTAGTAAATATGAAAGAATAGATAAATTTTAAGGAGAAAAAAGTGTGAGGAGACCTCGAGTAGTAGCAAATAACTCTGAAATTCACAGTATTAATTCAAACAATCCAAAACTCATGTTACTTCACAGGTGATATTTTTATTCCATTCTCATTTTGGAAATAGTTGTGGCAATTTTGAGAAAAAGCACTAATTTTTTAATCAAAACTCTTCATAAAGGTAAGTTAATGTAAAACACTGAGAGTACACCGTGGGTGCCATACGGTGCCTATAGCACCGAAGGACCAAAACCTAACTCATATTGGTACCTGCTGTGAACACTAAATAAAATAACAAAGAACATATGCGGAACTTAGCTGAAAATGCCATAAGGTTTAAATACAAAAACCTATACTAAATCAAAATACTGAAAACATCTGTCTAAAAACAATACTGCCAGACTGTCAATAACATCTAATAACCAAACAACTGACTGAAAGTATCTGAAAGCCTCTAACTAACTGACTGAGGAGTTGATGGGACAGGTCCCCAACTAACTCTGATTGACTACTGAACTGAACTAAAATAAACATAAACGGTCCTCATGACATGAGGAATCACCACTGCTACTGCTGCTGATACGCTGGGAGGTCTAGGTGCGGTTCAAAACCTAAGTGCTTGAACCTATGACATAACATATCATAGCATAAGAAATGAGTATGTGGTCAGTACTTTGAATGTACGAGAATGCTAAATGGGGTTAGGCTGATATGCATGGCTCACGTGCATGAATAAGAACTGTCTGTAAGTATGGCATGATGTAACTACTTTATAGCATGTATGAAAACTGTAAAATCTGAGAATGAATGACCAAGCATATAACATGAAATTGGGATAGTCTATAAACTAACACACTGAAATACTAATACTGCACAACTAGTGATTGTATGCCATGGTCAAACAAATCTGAAATTAAGTACTAGACTAATTATTGGACTGAAACTGTGGGAGCTATCATCTAACTCACATGCCCCAAAATAAGTTAAATGGTATCCGACCTATAACCCTAGTTAGAAAGGTGTCAGTACCATGCCATGATTACTAACACTGGCTCTGTGGATCCACTAAAGTGTTGTCCCGAAGGACTAAGGGTCACCCTAAACTGGAAGGGCTCTCCTATGCTGGCTAAGTAGTTTTGGAACGCAGGGACTACTACTAAAGGTCACACCCTCAGCTAGAAGGTGAGCCCCCATCCATGGGTTCACTCAGTGCTGAATCCTACTCCCAACTAAACTGACTCTAATTACTGAACTGAACTGAGCTTACTAACATGATGTATTGACTGACTGACAATGCTATATTTGAAAACATACTGGCAATGTTAAGACTAAGTAAACAGCTGAGTTTTGGGTATAGATACCCCCAGGACTCGATAGCAATGATAAGAAAATCATACCAACACTTTGATGACATGAAATGTAATCAACATTCCAAACTCATTCCTTGAGGTATTTCATCAAACACTTGCAATGCATGGCTTAAGCATAGATGTAGTTTTTAAAGCATGCAGTAGTAGCATGATTTTGATACTAAATCCACAAAAATAAGTCTTAAATCAGTGAACAACATCATTCAAACATGTAGGTTTTAATTAACAACAACAATTTCATAGGAATATGATATAAACTTGAAATTCATGGAAATCTGTCAGCAAAATTCATGGGAACATGTAAAAATTATAACTTTAAACTTACACTTAGATTCTTGAACTCCATGGGTGAAAAGGACCCATGTATAAACATTTAACATACCTTAATGGATGAATTCTTAGAAGTTATTGAGGGATTTCTTGAGAATTGATCTGGAAGGTTGAAGGGCTAGGGTTTGTTTTGAGTGGGAATGCATTTGATTTTGAAATGATTATGAAAATAAGGCAATAATGCTCTTTTAAGTTCTAAATCCCGTGTTAAAGTGAGGGGAAAATATTGAAATACCCTCCTGGACTCGAGATTTAAAAGGATTAATATGTGCCCAGTGATGCGATGACCAACGTACTGCATCGATCAACCCAACACGATGGGTGTTGCCGCGCATTGTTGGCCAACATAATACTCGATGCGACACAACCTAATCGTGTTGGGTTACTATTTTTGTCATCCAAACATGCCTCATACATTGTCTAAAAAATTTGAAACTCACTCGAGATGGGCTGTCAACAACCTTGATCATGAATTAACTTAGAAACCAACTTTTTAGGGTCGATAAGGGTACTTGGTATGCACATATGCTTCTGCTTCCTAAGTGGCTCCCTCAATAGACTACTTCCGCCAAAGAACTTTGACCAACGAAACCTCTTTGTTTCTAGTCTATGAGTCTGACAATCAAGGATCTCAATTGGGATTTCTTCATAAGAAAGACTACTTTGAACATCTGTACTTTTATAAGGAACAACCATAGTTGGGTCACCAATACACTTCTTTAACAAGGACACATGGAAAACTGGATGGACTGATGCCAAATCTGTAGGGAACTTAAGCTCGTAAGCTACCTTTCCAAGATGACTCAAGATCCTATAAGGGCCTACATATCGGGGATTGAGTTTCCACTTTTTTTAAATCACTTCACTCCCTTCATGGGAGAGATTCACAAATAAAATAAATCACCAACCTCAAACTCAAGATCTCTCCTCCTCATATTCGTATAGGATTTATGCCAGCTTTGGTCTTCTTTAAGACTTTTTCTAATTAGCTGAACTTTCTCCAATGCATAAAATACTGAATCTGGCCCTATCAATGCGGTCTCTCCTACCTCAAACCTACCAATAGGTGATCTACACCTCCTTCCATAAAAAGCCTCAAGTAGGGTCATCTGAATACTGGAGTGATAGCTATTATTATACGCGGACACAATCAAAGGCAAGTGATTATCCCGACTACCTTAAAAATCAATAACACATTCTCTCAACATATCCTCTAAGGTCTGAATAGTCCTCTCTACCTAACCATCTATTTTAGGGTGAAATGTTGTACTGAGATGGACTTAGGTACCAAGACCCTTCTGAAAATCCTTCCAAAACTAAGAAGTAAACTGAGTATCCCTATCTGAAATGATGGACAATGGAACTACATGAAAGCTAACCAACTCTCTAATATAGAGTTTGGCATAGTACTCAGCTAAATAAGAGGTATGGACTGGCAAGAAATAGATTGATTTGGTCATTCTATCTATAATAACCCAAATCAAATCATGCTAGCGATGTGAACGAGAAAATCTTGTCACAAAATCCGTGTTCACCTCTTCCCACTTCCAAATGAGAACACTAAACTCCTACATCGAACCACTAGGATTTTGGTCCTCAACCTTGACCTTCTGACAATTAGAGCACTTAGCTACAAACCCTACAACATCCCTCTTCATCCCACTCTATTAATAGATTTCCCATAAATCACAGTATATCTTAGTGGCCCTTGGATAACTAGAGTAATGCGAACCATGCACTTTTGAAAGAACCCATTGCCTCAGGTCATCTACATATGGCACACACAGTTTGCCCTGGCAACGTAACACACCATCTCCCCCTTGAGAGAAAACCTCTACCTTCGGATCTCCAACTGACTCTTTTAACTTAACTAGACTGGGATCCCTATCTTACTTTTCTTTCACTTCAGTAACCAAGGAGGATTCTAAACTATTTTGAACCCATACACTACCCTCAGCTGAGTCTGCCAAATGAACACCTAATTTGGGGAATTAATGAACTTCCTAAACTAACTTCTTCCTATTATTCTCAATATGTGAAACACTACCCATAGATAATCTACTAAGGGAATTTGCCACTACATTGGCCTTGCCCGGATGATACAAAACACTCATGTCATAATCTTTCAACAATTCTAACCAGCTTCTCTGATGAAGATTTAGATTTCTCTATGAAAACACATACTGTACACTTTTGTGGTCTGTGAACACATTAACATGTACCCTATACAGATAATGCCTCTAAATTTTCAAGAAAAACATCACAGCTACTATCTCAAGGTCATGGGTAGGGGCTTAAGTGGTCTAGAGGCATAAGCTATGACCTTACCTTCTTGCATCAAAATGCAACCCAAACCAACTCTATAAGTATCACAGTACACAAAAAACCTGTCTGAATCATCTAGCAGGGTCAAAACTAGGGCTGAGGTAAGTCGAGTCTTCAACTCCTAAAAACTCTTCTCACAAGAATCTGACTACTGAAACTTGACCTTCTTCTGATTTAATCTGGACATGGGGGATGCAATAGATAAAAAACCTTACACAAACCATCTATAATAGCCAGCAAAACCTAAAAAACTCTTAATATCTGACAGAGAAATGAGTCTGTGCCAGTTCCTTACTGCTTTGAATTATTGAGGGTCAACTCTAATTCTATCATAAGAAACAATATGGTCAAGGAAAGCTATTGATCTTAGCCAAAATTAACTCTTAATTTGGCAAACAATTGATAGGCTCTAAGAGTTTGCAATACTACTCTGAGGTGGTCTGCATAATTATTTTCATTATGGAAATAGACAAAAATATAGTTAATGAAGACTATAATGAATATGTCCAAGTATTGTTTGAACACTCTGTTCATTAAGTCCATGAAAGCTATTATGGCATTCATAAGATCGAAAGATATGACTAAGAACTCAAAATGACCATACCGAGTTCTGAAAGTTATTTTCAATATGTCACATTCTCTGACTCTGAGATGGTAGCCGAATCTGAACTCTATTTTAAAGAAGTAAAAGGCACCCTAAATTTGGTTGAAAAAGTCATCGATTCTAGGAAGTGGGTATTTATTCTTGATGTCGACTTTGTTCAACTGACAGTAATCTATTCACATACGAAGAGAATCGTCTTTCTTCTACACAAACAGAACTTGTGTGCCCTATGAGGAAACATTATCCTATAGAACCCCTTATCTAGAAGGTCTCTTAATTGGTCTTTTAACTGTTTGAGTTCTGATAGAGCCATTCTATGGTGAAATAGAGCTAGGTTGGGTATCTGGAAGTAGGTCTATTCTGAAGTTAATTTCCCTTTCGGGAGAAACTCCAGGAAGATCTTCAGGGAACACATCTGGAAGTTCCCTTACTATTAAAACTGACTAGAGATTTGGAGTCTCTGAAATAGAGTCTTTAACTTGAACCAAATGGTAAACATAGCCCTTGGATATCATTTTCCTTGCTCTAAGATACAAAATAAGCTGACCCCTAAATGTTAAAGTACTACCCTTCCATTCAAGGACTGGTTGAAAATGAACAACTCTATTTCTACAATCAACTGACGCATAGAATAAGTAGAGCCAATCCATGTTGAGAATGATATCAAAATTAATTATCTCTAACTCCGCAAGATCAATTAAAGTGACTTTCTGGGATATTTTGATTTCACAGTTCTTGTATACCTACCTGGATACAATAGAGACACGTACTAGGTTAGACACTGAGAAAGGGTTATACTAAAGTCTCAAGACTAACGCCGTAATTAACAGCTATGTGGGGAGTTACAAAATAAAAAGAAGCTCTAGGGTCTAATAAATCATAAACTTGTAAATGAAAGAACTGTAACATAACAGTAACCACATCAGGAGAATTTTCCTAATTCTATTGAGACTGAAGTACATAAAGCCTATTTAGGCGTTGCCCCATTGGTAGAACTGGAAGCGGCACCCTACTGAGTTGGGCGATCGGATGGAATCAAGGGACAATTAGAATGACCTTGTTGACCACTCTGTGGGCAATCCCTAATCCTGTGTCCTGGCTTACCACACCCAAATCATATATCACTGCCATCTCTACACACACCCAGATGGTTTCTTCTGCCTTACTGGCAAAGAGGATTTATGCGACCACTGTTCACACTTTCCTAGGGTTTAGGGCCGGTGCCATATCCTGATTATCGTTTATAGGCTTTGATGCTCGCACACTAGACAAAGATAGAGCTAGGGCTAAAGAGTTTTGATGAAATTGAGAAAGGTTACCACTCTCCTACCTCGACTGAGCAAAACTAAATCTACCTATTGATGTGCTAGATTTTTGTAGCATATTTAATACTTTTTAACTTGAAATAATTTTAATTTCTTAAGTAATTATTGGTGTTTTTGATGTTATTTCTTAAGATTTTATAGGAAAGTCAAGATGCATGGAAATAAATAATAATGGAGCAAAAGAGTAAAATCTGGTACAAGTTAGCTGATATAAATCTGACAGTATTTCTTGTAAGCCGTCAGAGATGTGGTAAGCTACCAGAAAAAAGTATCAGGAAGAATAGTAAAGAAGAGTTGCTGGATGAAGGTGACGACATTCTCAATATGTCATCACAAGTGTGATAAGCCATCAGAAGATGTTGTCAAGTTGGGTAGAACATAGTGAAATAAGCTGAAGGTCTGACGACATTTGCTACATGCCATCACTCCTCTAGTAAACCATCAGAAGACATCTTCAGAGTGAGGCAGAATAGGTTAAGAAGGCACAAATTCTGACGACATATTTGAGATGTCGTCAGAAGCCTGACGATCTACACCAATATGCCGTCAGCTAAATTTGAGCCCAGCTGTGATTTTGTTATTTTATTACCTTAATTGGGATTTAGTATAAATAGCATCTTTTAGGGTTTTTGATTGATTCATAATTTATCTATCAAAAAATTAACCTAGGGAAGAGAGGCACGTAACATTGCTCTCTTACATTAATTATTCTTCTTGTTTTTATCAACTATTTTTAGGTTTCTACATTGTGATTCAATCGAAGAAACTACTTGTTGTTTTCTATATAATCGTAAGTTATCATTATCATTATGAATTCAACTTGTGATTTCGTTCATCAAATCATGAGAGACTAATTTCATTAGCCGGGGTTATGGGATCCATGGATTAGGGTTTGATATGATACTAGGTGTTTAACGGATTCAAAGAGTAGTGGAACATCTTGAAATTCTGTTGTTTTAACTAAAATCTAGTGGTTGCAAACATTAGGTTATGCCTTAGATTTTATTTTCTTCTGATGGAGAAATAGACTAGAGGACGTCAATTATCAATAGGTACTCGGAAGCTACCAACCTTCTGTTTAATGATTAATGTCGTAACTAGATTAATCTACTTGACATAACATCCTATTGGAAATAGATAAGTTATCTAAGTTTGAGAGAATTAGATAATAAATTGTATGGTGAGGTCGAGAGATAAGTCAGATAGTATAATCGTCAGGGATATTCTGTTGTTCTAATCATTTCGAAAATCTCTAGCATTACCTAGTATCTGTCAATTCCCGAAACCCTTGGTGAACATAGCTCTGGTTTCCTATTTATATTGATTACAAACATTAATATTGAAGTGATAATATTACTTGATACTTTCAAAACCCCCATCTTAATTTTATATTTTTGTACCATTTATTTGAATTGAACTTGTAGCTATAGCTTCAAATTAGCTTAATCGCCACTCACATTGTTCCCTATGGATTCGACCCCGACTTCAAAGTTGGGTAAATATATTAACGACGACCTCCTTACACTAATTTGAGGTGTAAGTTGAGCGTTATCACCTATTCTGGCTTTCTTATTCTCTTTCTCTCTTTCCTAACACTTCTGTTCCTTAATCTGTTGAGCAAGGAGCATCAAACTAGACAAGGCTATATCTTTAATTAACATTGTAGTCCTACACTTCTTGACCACGCTATCATCTATACCAGAGACAAACTTACTTATCCTAGACCTATCATTAGACACAACATTAGGAGAATACCTGGCTAGCTGAATAAAATTAAGAGAATACTCTTTCACTCTCATGTTCCCCTGCCTCAAATTAATAAACTTATGCACCTTATCTTCTATTAATTCTAAGGTAAAGAACATATCTATAAAAGCAATAGGAAACTCCTCTCATTCAACAGGTCTTGCATCTGCCCCTTTATCTCCCTTCCACTACTTATACCAGGTGTGAGTAGCATCCTGCAACTGGTAAGCACCCAACTCTTCACTCTCACTAGAGGTCACACCCATAGTATAATTTACCTTCTAAACCATGTTGAGGAATACCTGCAGATCCTCATCAGACTTAGATCACTAAAATAGGGAAGGGTTCATTCAGATGAAGTCTAGAATCCTAGATATGGTAGTATTGGCTACCAAAATGGATGGAACGGCAACCGAATAATTATTTTGGGCTGCTACTAAATGAGATAACATAGTGAATACCGCTCTGAATTCGACATGAGAGACAAACTCATTTAGGGGATATACCTGAACAAGTAGAGGTGTAGGCTGATCTTTAACAGTTGAAAGAACATATTAGGTTAACAAATAAATTAGTATTCAAAGAATTAAGAGAAAAACTCACGTTACAAAGTGATAAGTGCATTATACCTAATTTTATTTGCATAAATTTTTCTATAACTATAAGTATTATTATATCTTTCATATATTATTAAATTGGTATTATAGGAATACATAAAAGACTGTGTGCAAAGCATGAACAAAATTTAAGAAAAATATTGCCAAGAATGACTGGTCTATGATAGAGAAATTGAAAATTAGGTCGCAAAAAAATCACAGAAGAAAAAGAGAAGAATATCTTTATCATGATAATGCACCAAGTCAAGATTTGCCTTGAATCTCAACTCACAAAGATGAAATCTAAACATATCATGAATGATCAAGATTTATCTAAAAATTGTTGAATTATAAACTAGGAGGAAGAGAGAGCACAAAGGAGAAGAAAACAAGTTTCTATTTTCCTTAAGAAGTTTTTCTTTTATTATGTTTTAAGCTATTCATTATTGAAAATTATTTCAGTTCCTATTTTTAATTAAATAGAAAAATTATTATTCTTGAATATTTCTTCTATTTTATTATTAAACGGAGAAAAATATTTTCGTTAGTGGTACCAATTCTAGTATGGAGTAAATTTTTTTAGTGTGTGTTGGAAAAATGACGAATCTTAATATTTCTATATAATAGTAAGTATTGTTCCTAAATTTCACGTGCGTGAGATGAATCTTTCTATTTGATATATATCTATTTTATAGTTAGATGTTATTAAACTTGTTAACATATCTCTATCTATTTTATACGGTATACTAACATATTAGTAATTCTATAATCGAGCGAGGCAGAAAAAGTAAAACTATTAATTAGAGTATTGATAAATTATTAATAATTATTTAATAACATCTATCAATTTAATATCATAATTAATTCTATATTATTTGTAATCGAGAGAAGAAACTAGTGTAACAATTAATTTAAAAAATAAGGTAACTGAAAGTGACTTACTTTTTAGAGTGAATTTTAGTTCAAGTACATATTTTTGGTTCTTCAATATTACTATTTTGATGATTGAATTATATCACTAAGAAGAGAGCTTTTAATTATTCAACTTCAATAATATCAATATATAAATATAATTATGAGAGGTATTTATATTTATATGAGAAATAGAAATTGAAAAATAAATAATTTACATTATATTAGAAATACCGAGTGAAGTTAGGATCCCAACACCTTTTAACATATTGTGAAAACTAAAAACAATTTTGCTACTTCTCTGTTTACAGATTATTAAGTAGTTCATTTACAACTCAACTCTCTTTGATATTCCCAAATAGTAATTAAAGCCAGAAATTTTTGTTGAATAGATGAACCAATATCTGTAGGTTCGACATCTTTCTATGCTATTATTTGAAAGAGCGCGTGTTAAAATACACATATACGTTTGTGACTCATTAAATTTTTAGTGTCGTAAATGGGGATTGGCACAACCTACTACAGATTAATTATTTTACTACTAATTTGAGATCTTTTTTAGAATTTTTCTAATTATCTTAAATTTAAACTAAATTTCTAGAAGTGTGTGACCTTTTATTCTTCAAGAGAACTAATACCACACAATCCTGAAATTGAAAAATTCTTATGGTTAGGAAAAGATCAAGATTCTTCATAGTAAATGAGGACAATGAGCTTAATAATAACAACAATCCATTTCCACCACATCAAGTGGAAGAAAATTTTTGATAAGGTAGAACCACGATTCGATAGGATATTTAGTGAATATGCAAGGCTAGATCACTTTTAAGGTGAATTAAGTGTAAGGAGACCTCCAGTAGTATAAAATAACTCTGAAATTCATAGTATTGATTCAAACAATCCAAAACTCATGTTAATTCATAGGTGATATTTTTATTCCATTCTCGTTTTGGAAATAGTTGTGGGGATTTAGAGAAAAAAAAACCTATTTTTAAATCAAAACTCTTCATAAAGATAGGTTAATATAACGCCCCGGGAGTACACCCTAGGCGCCACACGGTGCCTACAGCCACAAAGGACCACAAGCTAACCCATGCTAGTAGTGAACACTGAATAAAATAACAAAGAACATGTGTGGAACTTAGATAAAAATGTTGTAAGGTTTCAATACGAAAAATAATACTGAATCAAAATATTGAAAACATCTATCTAAAAATAATTCTACAAGACTCTCAATAACATTTGATAACCGAATAACTAACTAAAAGTGTCCGAAAGCTTCTAACTGACTAACTGAGGAGTTAATGGGGCAGGTCCCTAACTAACTCCGACTGACTACTAAACTGAACTGAAATAAACATAAACGGTCCTCGGAACATGAAGAATCACCACTGCTACTACTGCTGATATCGCTGGGAGGTCTAGGTGCAGTCGAGAGCCTACGCATTCGAACCTATGATATGAGACATCATAGCACAAGAAACGAGTACGCAGTCAGTACTTTTAATGTACTGGTATGCTAAATGGGGTTAGGCTGATATGCATGGCTCATGTGAATGAATAAGAACTAACTGTAAAAATGGCATAAGGTAACTGATATATCGCATGAATGAAAGCTATAAAATCTAAGAATGCATGAATAAGCATATAACATGAAACTGGGATAGTCTGTAAACTGACATACTAAAATATTGATACTGCACAACTAGTGACTGTATGCCATGGTTAAGAAAACTTGAAACTGAGTATGGACTGAGTTCTTCTTGTTTTAATTTTTAATAAAGAATCTAGTGATATTAATGTTTCTTAATCATATTTCTAAGACTAGTTATTTAACTTATTTTGTATTTTGTTAGTTTTAAATAGATTTTATTATTTTTATTTTATTTAAAATATTAATAAAAGAAAAAAAAGGAAGAAAACTTATCCTAATCTACCCTAACCTCTTCCCACCTTCCCACTTTCACTCAACCTCTTCCCCACTTCCTCTACACAAACACAAGACACACACCTACATAACCAACAATATAACACATACAACATAGAAGAAAAAAGGGGGTTGAAAAAAAAACACAAAAAAAGGGGAGAACATTGAATGAGAGAGACAACACAGAAGAGAGATTTTGTAAACAAGAAGTAAAAAAAACAGTAAGGAATAAGAAAAAAAAGAAAAACAATAGGAAACAAAGGAAAAGGAGAGAAAAAGAGGGGATAAGTTGAGTTTGGGATCTCCGTTTGAGTTTCGGGTTTGACGTAAAACCTTCTCTTTTGATTTTGTTCGTTGTACAGGTTTTTATTCAAATCTTCTACTATTATTTTTATAAGTTTCATTTTTGGTTCAAAGCATGAATGAAGTTATTTCAATGACTTGTTACGTTATTCATTGTGCCTAGTTTATTACTTTTATATATGTAATTCGTACTTTACGTGTCCTTTATAATTCGTTTGCCGGTTTGAAATGAAGTTCAATAGATTAGTTTTGAATTTTCAATGAGATATTTTTCAAAGTGATTAGTGTTAAAAGATGTGGCATTGCATTTAATTAAACAAGCGATTAGTATGTAGTCGTGTATAAACTGCAATTTACAATGTGTGCATGCATGCATACATGCCAAATAAAAGAATTTTTTAAAAGGAAAAACACATAACACATGCACACAGAATGCAGAATGGGAAGAAGAAAACTTAATAAAAGGGAAGGGATTTTAAAAAACTGGAGTGAAAAGAAAAGAAACCCCTGGGAAAGAGAGATTAAAAAAACAAGTAAAGATTAGAAAAAAAAAAAAAAGAAGACAAAGAGTTTCTTAAAATAAATAAAAAGGAAAGAAAATAAAGTAATATAGTTCGGATGAAATTTCAAGTGAGTTTATAAATAATCTATTAGATTAGATTGGTTCAATTTGTGGTCCTTGAATCTGTGTATGCTATTAATTTAGTGGATGTATTTATTTAAAGTTTGTGTCACCTTGATAATATTTGTCATACTAATGGGGTGATGAATATATGAAAATTTATGATGAAGGAAGTTGGATATTATCCTTATGATTTTCGTTACTTTGGAATCTAATAGAATCATTAGGTGTATGAGTAGATTGACCATAGTAATAAAAAAAATACCGTTGGCTTAAGAAATATAAAATTGTACATATATTGTATAGTCGTTTCTTTAGGAAATGGGATAATAATTATTAAAACAATAATCTTAGGTTCTTATCCTCTAAATAATTAAGTTTAATATACCAGTGAAGATTAACGATGAAGTTGAAAAGCCCTGCTACCGACCATTCGTTATAATAAATTAACCTACCTTTTGAAGTCGTTTGAATTGGGTTGGGTAGATTCTAAACCTATTAGGTGCTTATTTAGACTAGAAAAATGGGATGATCCATAAAGGCCTCAAAGGCACGAGAAATGTATCAAAACTTGTGTTATGACCGGAAAGTACTGCTACTGGCAAGCCACGCATTAGTATAATTAAATAATTTAAAATAAATAAAAGCGGGAAACAAACATTTTTTAGGCTAACAAATGTTTTATATATCCAAAAGAATAATTTAAGCCAGACATAAGTCATTAAAGAGATCGTGCTAGAACCACGGGACTTGAGGGGTGCCTAACACCTTCCCCACGATCAATAGAATTCCTTATCCGGATTTTTAGTTCGCAGACCAAAAATTAAGAGTCATTTCCTTTTAAATAGGGATTCAATAAGGTGATTTGGAACACCCAAACTCAATTCCAAGTGGCGACTCTGTAAAATAAATTATCCCTTTTCAAAACGTCACTTTAATTGGAAAAATCTATTTTTCTCTAAAACCAACTTTCCTAGCGGGGTTGGATGCGGTAAAAAATAGGGGTGTGACAGATGGCGACTCCGCTGGGGAATGTCCAAAATTCGAGCTTGTATATAGACTTATTTGGCCTTATATATTTTGAAATATTATATTTGCTGGCCTAAATGTGCTATGTATCTAAATGTTTATCATTTTGATATCATTTGAATTGCAATATAAACTGCCTTCTCTCGTGCACCCATCTGAGTCTTCTGAGATACTGTATATTCGTAGATGTGGTATACGCACCCGAGCTTGAGATACCGGAGGTGCGGAAACACTCCTGGAAAGGATTTTATAGTCACCTATGATTTAGGATAAGAAGGGACCAATAGTGAGGCCGGAAAGCCCTACTACTGGTAAAGTTGTCCCTTGCCGACTCGAGTTGTCCACTCATTTTACAGCCAATCTAGTTACCTAACTCCACCAGATTGAACCGAGCATAATTGTAACTTATACATGGCTATCCCTAATAGGCTGCACTTTATTTGTTTCACATGCATTATGACTTAGTGGGGCTCAACACCGGGGTCGGGTTCGTCTAGGACAGGTGTCATCTTTCAAGACTATCATGTACAATTTATGTGCCACTTGTTGCATTATAGGAAATGTCATATCACATGTTGACCAGCTTTTAAGTGAATTAATTAATCTGAAAAAGGGGGTTAAATAAAAAATTTTAAGGGCTTATTTTAGAAAATATATAATATTTTTACATAGAACTTTTCTGTAAAGATTAAGTCGTTTTAACATCGTGGTCTCGTTATGTCCATTGTCTTTAGTTTTAAAATCTCTCTGAGGAATACCATAGAGCCCATTTTTGTCCAAAATAGTAAACATTTTGTCAAAAAATTAGGTCCACTATTTTGTTTTAATAATTTAATTATTTCTAATGCGTTTGGTCGAAATGTCATCAAATTATTACCTCCACTCTAGGATGTTTTAGAAGACTTTTTTGTCGGTTACTATTTTCTCATGCTCATTTTGAAATCTTATTCCGTGTCATTCTGTCAACTTCTTTCGAAAATTATTTTTGTCTTGTTTTAGGATGTTTAAAATCGAATTCTTATTTTCCATCATTATCCTATAGGGCAATATGAACTCATTCAGAAAGAGTGACAAAAGGCCGAGGGATGTTGAAGTACCCTATTTCATGGTGTTGGATAAATTTCTGAATCTGTTACGGATATGGTATAACAATATGAATGACTATGGACAGGGACAAATATATAAACACTTGAGATTTTTAAGGAGTCTGTTGAGTGTTGAACCATGAAGAGACGTGATAGAAGCTTTGGTACAGTTTTGGGATCCTTCAAACAACGTATTCCGATTCTCCGACTTTGATCTCACTCCCACACTGGAGTAAATAGGAGAATTTATAGGAAAGGGATAGAATCTTCATCGAGGAGAACCTATGATACCGAAGCATGTCACTGCCTAAAGATTTTTTGAGCTATTGCACATAAAGGAGAAGAACATAGGGGGCTGCCTAGAAAATGGATGGGTTCGTCTAGAATTTTTGTACGAAAGATATGGTCAGAAAAAGGGATTTGAGTTGTTTTGATCAGAACTTAACAACGGAGGGTGCTACCGGACCTGTGAAAATCACAATTCTGAAGCATTCATAGTGGCTTTTTTGGGAATCATGGTATTTCCAAAGAGAGGAGGAAAAATCAGCACCAATCCGGCTGTATTTATTGTTGCTTTTGAGAAGAATCCTAAGGTCACCCTCGTTCTCATGATTCTGGCAGACATTTATCGGGCCCTGACAATGTACAAAAATGAGGCATACTATTTTAAAGGATGTAATATTCTATTGCAGTTATAGATGCTCAAGCATGTTCGTTATCATCTATTTGTTGTGGATTTTAAAGTCGAATGGAATGATTATATCAAAGGCCATGAGAAGAGGATGGAGGACCAAAATTTTCTTGAAGGAATAGGAGCTTGGAAAGAGTACTTGAAGGGGTTGACGGTGGACAATATAGTGTGGAATTATCATTGGTTCCCCTCAAAAGGGGTGATATATTTGTCCACTTTCCGACCTTTCATCATCTTAATAGGTCTCCGAGGTATTTAGCCCTACGTGCCACTAAGAGTCATGCAATAATTCGGTGATGTCAGCATATACCGCTAGTCAAGGATATGAAAGATTTCATGTACGGATTCCTCCCTGACATCCCTCTAAGGAAGTCTGAGATACTTAAGATTTGGGGAGGATGTGTACTTTCAGGTTTCAAGCACATGGTGGAAGACCGCGATAAGGGGGACTTAAGATTAGACTGTTGGTATCTACCATGGTTTCATGACCACCACCCTCCTAAAGCTATGCCAGAAAGGTCAGCCATAGAGCCAGTGGATTGAGAAGCAGAGATTGAAGTCAGAGTTAAGCAGTCTCGATGAGAGGTAGAAGAGAACTATCAGTCTACTCTGCACGTATTAAATACAAATTTGGAAAGGGCTAGAGAAGAATTGGTTCATCATGAGGCGAGATTTGAGGCCAGAATTAGGTCGGTTACAAGGAGATTGAGAAAGAGAACTGTGTTGCCATGCATGCCCTACAAGAAGACCTGGATATTTCCACCAGTGCTATGGAGAAGCAATCGACTGATTTTGAGAAAGAGAAGGCCTTGCTGACAAGGACACAGTTGAAGCTTCGAGCTCAGCTAAAAGCTTCCATGGAACGGGAAAGATAAATAGCGAGATGCTTCATGACTTTTCAGAAGGAAGTTGAAGTTGAGAGAAGCCAGTGGATGAACAAACGACAGGCACTTCACTATCAGATCGATGACAATCGTGAATAAGAAGGAGACCTAAAGCATATCGTCCGCACTACGCAACTGCCATGAGAGTATGAACAAAGCCAAGGGAGAAGTATTTCAGCTTAGTAAAACCTTGATTAATGTTTATGCTAAGTATCTTCACTGAGAGGATAAAAATCTGGGTCGTCAGGCACGTGCTCTTGCTCCACATCTGCCAAAAGCATTATCCAAGATCTACTCAAGTCTAAGAGAGGATTAAGTTGTAAGACATCTTTGGAAGGCATCTTGACGATAATTATTAAAGTCCTTTAGTTTTTGTTTTCTTAGAGTTAGTTTCTTTATAGTTTTTTTTAGTATTTCGCCAGTATTCTAAATCTGTTCTAGTTTTAGATAATTTTAGTTTCCGTTCATTAAAGCTTTGTTTTCAGAACAGTTGGGAATGTATGGAAAAGTTCGCATTTGTTTCAAGTTTTTATTCTATATATTTTTATATATATATATATATATATATATATATATTTACTATATCTATGAACTATGTGATGATCTAATTTATGCCAAACATGATATGTAGGCAACCCTCGATGGGTTCGATCAAATATTTACCCAACTTTCAAGTAATAATTTTAAAATGTTGGCGTTAAATAATGAGTGTAAAAATTAATTCACCAAAAGTCGGGATGAAACAAGAAGGCTTTCCTAATTCCATTTCAGGAATGAAAATTACTTAGGTGCATGGCATGTGAGTTTTTTATGAATATATCAATATTTGTATAGCTCTAAATCCTAACATATTTATTTCTATTTCATAAAGAGATTCAGTAAGATGGTTGGTTGTGGTTAAGCTGGCCTCTCACCCGTACAACACAAGGTATAAAGGAAAAATGATGATGACTCAAAAAGATAGAACGGAATCTGATAACGAAAAAGGTCAAGATCAATTAATTCCATGAGAGTTTGCATCTTTGGAAGAGAATAGGTTAATGAAGTTACAAATTATGAAAATGTATCAGGCTTGGACGAATGGACAAGCCTCGCTGTAATACCCCGCATGTTTCTAAGCTAGGAAGTGGATAAGTATTCCTACGTATGAAATCTCCTATCCTGTGATTCATACTTGAGTACATGACTTACAATGAATATCTTATCGATATGATAGCTAATGATGAATTAAGCATGTTCATATGAGTCATTTAAGGTAATACAAGCTAAGAGTTTTTGAATCCATTAAGTTTTAGTGTTCGATTTTTCAAGTGTAATCTTTGAACGAGTATAACTAGATGTTAATGTGGTATTTTAGCGGATTTATACCTACCAAATTTTAGATAATCAAATTAGCTTTCCAGCGATACCAATTTTTCCTTAATTCAATACCCGAGCGAAAAGTTATGCCCATTTTCGTGAGAGATAGTAAGGATAGGCGATTGGTTAGGCGCTGCCCAACCCAAACATAGGCGATTGGTTAGGAGCCACCCAACGTAGCCTAGGCAATCACTTGGGCACCGCCTAAGTCAGTTCCAGGTGCCAAAAACACTCCGTTTTGAGTAATTTGAAGAGTAATTAAGTCTTTTAACACTCCTTACACGTCCCTAAACCTAACCCTATGAAATATATAAGCTTAAAGATCCAATTTCAAGGAAATTCCTCCGTCAATCATCAAGAATCTTCCTTCTAAGGTATGCGTGAGTTGATTTATGGATCCCTTTCATCCATAAAGCTCAAAAACCTTCTTTTTTATTATAAGTGTTGATGATCATGTTGCTGATATTGGGTGATTCCCAAAATGGAATCTTTGTATGTTTTTTTGAATCTCATAATATC
This sequence comes from Capsicum annuum, assembly GCF_002878395.1. Classification (NCBI taxonomy): domain Eukaryota; kingdom Viridiplantae; phylum Streptophyta; class Magnoliopsida; order Solanales; family Solanaceae; genus Capsicum; species Capsicum annuum. The sequence continues at coordinate 193,842,508 of NC_061113.1, forward strand.
ATATGAGTTGTAAACATGTAAATTTGGTTGTTCATGATGTATAATTTTATGATTTCACCTATGCTTAATATGTGCATGTAAGGTGTTTGATAAAATGCCTAAGAAACTAGAAATCATGCAATATAGCTAAATTATGACTAAGTGAAGGATTTATGATATGCCCTTACGTTCCAATGACTTCTATGTTGATAATGTGCCTTGTAAATATTGTTGGAATACTCATGAACTATTCTTATGAGATTATGCTATGTTTACTTGCAAATCCTACTTATGAACAAGATGTATGATAACCATGCAATCCACATAAACTTCTATGCTATTGGTATGTATTGCCAATATGATTATGCAATGAACATAATATTAAGATTGTGCAAGTACTTCCATGTGATATGAAATCCTTTCCATGCAATACATTATTGATAACCATGCTTAGTATGAGATCCCTACTTATGATATTATAAATTATGGATTCTACTCTTATGATCAAGTCAGTCATGTGTGTCAGTTTTCTTCCATCGAGTCCTGGGGGTACTTGTACCCAAAAACTATAGTTGTGTGTGCCTAGAGCCAGGTCATGTTACACGATATCCAAACTCAAGCTATGATTCCATAGACTTCAGTCACTCATGTGACTCAGGAAAACCTCATGATATTAGTTAGTTGTCAGATATCAGTTATATTCTGCCAGTCAACGGAATTCAGTAAGATTAATTCATACACAGTAAGTTATTCATGGCCAGTCCCTCCAGATGGGAGAAGAGGTTAGCACCGACTAAACCCAAGGATGAGAACTCACCCTCTAGTTCAGGGTATGATTCTTAGTAGTTATCCTTGTGTTCCAGAACTACGTAGATAGCATAGGTTGAGACATTTTAACCCATCAGATTAGGGTTGATGAGGTGTCTTAACCCATCAATTTTGGGTTCCCACCGTTCTCATTAAGTACTCGCCATATAAGGGTCACTCACAGACTGTCCTTACCCATGGCACAGTATTGGCACCCCTCCAGTCGGGGTAGAGATTGGACCCCATCTTAGCCATAATGGTATACATGGGGCATGTCGGTTAAACACTACTTCTGATAGTTTCAGTATCAGTCTCTGTAAAAGAACTCAGGACGTTCTTCAAATTTCAGTATATACAGGACTGTCAGATATTGTCATCCATGTTATCAGTTTCAGTATCAGTCATGACAGTTATCAGTAAACCATGTATTAGCTTATAGGTCATGCGATCACGTATTCACCATCCCAGTTTCTATATATGTCTGTTTGCACTCCCACGTTCATATTAGTTAGTCAGTGTTGTTCAGGCATGAAACCCTTTACGTTTAGCCTACCTTCCTGTTATACTCAGTACTCTAGTTGTACTAACGCATTTGTGCTATGGTGCTTTCTTTTTATGTTACACCATAGGTTTTGAGACACGAGCTCCAGCCCAGCAGTAGCGGTAGTATTCCAGTCGCAGAGACACAGTAAATCCTTATTGATTCGAGGACAGTATGATTTGAATCATTTATTTATTTCTTCAGTTCAGTTTTATGGAGTTAGTTGGAGACATGTTCCTTTAACTCCTTATTCAGATAGTTTAGAGGCTTTCAGATTTATGTTCAGATTGAGTTATTTTGGGTATTTTCACCCACATGATTGTATTCAGTTGAACCTTATGGCCTTATAGACCTATGCATTCCGCATTATTATATCATGATTTGCAGTATACAGGTATAGATATCAGTCATGGGTTAGCTTGTGGTCCTTTGGGGTCATGAGCACCATGTAGCATTTCGGTTCAGCGAATTAGGGTGTTACAAACTTGGTATCAGAGCCTAAGGTTCAATAGAGTCCTAGGAAGTCTGAAAGCCGTATCTAGTAGAGTCTTGTACATGGGTGTGTTGTGCGCCACATATATGTGCGGGAGGCTATAAGATATTTTAGGAACAGTTCCCTTTCTTCATTATTCATGTCATGCTAGTGAGCATAATCACAAGTTAAACTCTCAGTCCAATCCATTGTTCTCTTATTCCGGACCACGGCCCCAAAGAGAAGAAACCAACTAGCTCCTCAGCCCGAAGATCCTTTGGGCAAACATGTTTCCCGTATGGAGTTTAGAGCCATATTTACTACGCTTGCTCAATCCATGGCCGCACAGAATAAATAGCCACCAGTCATTCCAGCCAATCCATTGGCCAATCCAAAAGTAGCTAGGGTTCGGGACTTCACCCGGATAAACCCTTTATCTTTCCATGGGTCTAAGTCTGATGAGGACCCTCAGGAGTTCATTGACCAAGTCCAGAAGGTCATTGACATTATGGGTGTTACTTCTATTGAGAGTGCTGAGTTTTCCACCTACCAGTTATAGGATGTTGCTCATGATTGGTACAAACAGTGGAAGTCTGAGAGGTTAGATGATACAGGCCCTATTGAGTGGGTGGAATTTATCACAGGCTTCTTAGACAAATTCTTTCCCCAAGAGCTGATAGAAGCCAAAGTTCTTGAGTTCATCAACCTCAGGCAGGGGTATATGATGGTTAGGGAGTATTCTGTTAGATTTACTCAACTAGCCAGGTATGCTCCTCAGGTGGTTGCAGAAAATAGAGCTAAGATGAGCAAGTTCGTATCAGGGTTCAATGATAGCGTGGTAAATGAGTGTAGGTATGTAATGCTGATTGGTGATATGACCTTAGCCAGACTCATGACCCATGCCCAGTAAGTAGAAGAGCAAAATTTTAAGACTAGGGAGACGTATAACAAGAGAGCAAGGTCAGGTAATTTCAACTTTGCTCACCCCAAGTCAGATGGAGGAAACCGTTCACAGTTTCACTCCAAGTCAGCCGTTCCAGCTTCTTCTTCTGCCAGCACTCTAGTGCCGAAGTTCAGAGATGGCAATAGAGACAAAGCTCCAGGCTCTAAATCTCAGGGCAGTGTTAGCAGTGCCCGAATAAATCCCCTTTGTCAGACTTATGGTAACAACTACAAGGGCATTTGCAGAGCCAGTAGTGATTTCTGTTTTGATTGTGGCAAGCCAGGCCACAGGATTAAGGAGTGTCTGCAGTTAAGTATTCAGGGTCAACAAAATTATTCTACAGCTCAGTCTAGTCGCCTGAACCAGTAGGGTTCCATTTCCAGTGCTACCAGTGGGCAACGCCCAAATAGACTCTATGCTCTTCAGTCCTGGCAGGATTAGGAAAATTCTCCTGATGTCGTTACTGGTATGTTATAGATTTTCCATGTTTATGTTTATGCTTTGCTAGATCCAGGTGCGTCTTTGTCTGTTGTTACTCCATACACAGAAGGTGATTTCAGAATCAGTCCCGAAGTCCTAGTAGAGGCCTTCTCAGTCTCTACCCCAGTGGGTAAAACCATCATATCCCGATGGGTATATAGGAACTACCCAGTTATGATATCTCAGAAATCCACATCAGCAGATTTAGTAGAGTTAGAGATGACTGATTTTGATGTCATTCTCGACATAGATTGGCTTTATTCCTGCTATGCCACAGTCAACTGCAGAAAAAAGATAGTTTAGTTTCAGTTCCCAAATAAGCCCGTCCTAGAGTAGAAGGGTAGCATTTTAGCGTTCAGGGGTCAACTTGTTTCCTACCTTCGGGCAAGGAAAATGATTTCTAAGGGGTGTGTGTATTATCTCGTGCATGTTAAAGATTCCAATTCTGAATATCCCAGCCTCAAAATAGTCTCTATTGTTAATAATTACTCAGATGTCTTTCTCGAAGATCTTCCAGGCATTCCCTCCGAAAGGGAAATAGACTTCGGCATAGACCTTCTTTCGGATACTAAACCTATTTCTATTCCACCATACAGAATGGCACAAGTAGAACTCAAGGAACTGAAAGATCAGTTGAAGGATCTCTTAGATAAGGGATTCATCAGACCTAGCATTTCCCTATGGGGTGCACTAGTATTATTCGTGCGCAAGAAAGATAGTTCTCTCAGGATGTGTATTGATTACCGTCAACTCAACAAGGTCACGATCAAGAATAGATATCCTCTTCCCAGGATTGATGATCTATTTGACCAACATCAGGGTGATAGTTAATTTTCTAAGATAGACCTCAGATCAGCTTTCATCAGCTCAGAGTTAGAGAATATGACATTCCATAGATAGGTTTTCGTACTCGGTATGGTCTCTTCGAATTTTTAGTCATGTCATTTGGTCTTACTAATGCCCCTTCAGCTTTTTATAGATTTGATGAACCATGTGTTCAAGCAGTACTTGGACATATTTGTCATAGTTTTCATAGATGATATTCTGGTCTATTTTCGCACAGAGCGCGATAATGCAGACCATCTCAGGATTGTTCTTCAGACTCTCAGGGATCACCAATTATTCGCTAAGTTCAGCAAGTGCGAATTTTGGCTAAGATCAGTAGCATTCCTTGGCCATATTGTTTCCAGTGATGGAATTAGAGTAGATTCTTAGAAAACTGAGGCAGTAAGAAACTGGCCCAGGCCCGTATCTCTATCAGATATTAGGAGTTTCTTAGGTTTGGCTAGCTATTACAGATGGTTTGTCGAGGGATTTTTGTCTATTGCATCTCCCATGTCCAGATTGACTCAGAAGAAGATTAACTTTCAGTGGTCATATTCATGCAAGAAGAGCTTTCAAGAGTTAAAGGCTCGACTCACCTCAGCTCCAGTTCTAGCTATTCCATATGATTCAGACAGTTTTATAGTCAATTGTGATGCATCTAGAGTGGGTTTAGGTTGTTTCCTTATGCAGCATGGTAAGGTCATAGCCTACGCCTCCAAACAGTTAAAGCCACATGAGAAGAATTATCCTACTCATGATCTTGAGTTAGCAACGATAGTTTTTGCCTTGAATATTTGGAGGCATTATCTCTATGGAGTTCATGTAGATGTCTTCACAGATCATAAAAGCCTCCAGTATGTCTTTTCCCAGAAAGATCTCAATCTTCGCCAGAGAAGGTGGTTAGAGCTCTTAAAGGATTACGACATGTGTATTCTTTATCATCCAGGCAAGGCCAATGTTGTGGCCGATGCTCTCATTCGCTCTCCGTGGGTAGTATTTCTCACGTTGAGGATAGTAAGAAAAAGATGGTTCAGAAGATCCATCAGCTTGCTAGACTAGGCATTCACTTAGTCGATTCTTCCGAGGCTAGTGTATGTGTTTATAGTATTTCAGAGTCATCTCTAGTTTTCGAGGTGAAAGAGAAACAAGACAGGGATCCTAGCCTTGTCAAGCTCAAAGAGTCAGTTCAGAATTAGAAAGTCGAGGTTTTCTCCCAAGGGGAAGATGGTGTTCTTCGTTGTCAGGGTCGTCTATGTGTTCCAGGTATAGATAAATTGAGGCAGCGAATACTTGTAGAAACGCATGGTGCGCGATACTGTATTCATACAGGGGCCACTAATATGTACCGCGACATGCGGGAGATCTATTGGTAGAGTGGGATGAAGAGAGATATTGCAGAGTTAGTGGCTAGGTGCTCTACGTGTCAGCTGGTTAAGATAGAGCATCAGAAACCTAGTGGTTCCATACAAGAGTTCACCATTCCTACTTGGAAGTGGGAAGAACTTAACATGGACTTCGTGATGGGTTTGCCTAGAACTCGTCATCAGCATAATTCAGTCTGGTTCATTATAGATAGAATGACCAAGTCAGCTCATTTCCTTCCTGTTCGTACTTCTTATCCCACCGAGGATTATGCCAAACTCTATATCAGGGAGTTAGTCAGGTTACATGGTATTCCACTATCTATCATCTCAGACAGAGGTACCCAGTTCACTTCTCACTTTTGGAAAGCATTCCAAAAGGGTCTCGATACCCAAGTCCATCTCAGCACAATATTTCATCCTCAAAAAGATGGTCAAGTAGAGAGTACTATTCAGACTCTTGAAGATATGCTAAGGGCGTGTGCAATTGACTTCAAGGGAATTTAGGATGACCACTTGCCTTTGATTGAGTTTGCATACAATAATAGCTATAATTCTAGTATTCAGATGGCTTCATTCGAAGCTCTCTATGGTAGGAGATGTAGATCTCTGATTGGTTGGTTCAAAGTTAATGAGGCCTCACTCATAGGTCCTGACTTAGTATTCAACGCCTTAGAGAAAGTTCAGTTGATCAGAGAGAGACTCTGGGCTGCTCAGAGCCAACATAAGTCCTATGCATATGTTCGTAGAAAAGATCTTGAGTTCGAGCTTAATGACTATGTCTATCTTAAGATCTCTCCCATTAAGGGATTGAAGAGGTTCGGCAAGAAAGGGAAACTTAGTCCCTAGTATGTCGGTCCCTTCAAAATTCTTTGTCACTTTTGCAAGGTAGCTTATGAGCTTGAGTTGCCTTCATATCTAGCCTCAGTCCATCCAGTCTTCCATGTTTCTTTGCTAAAAAAGTGCATAGGTGACCCAGCAGTTATTGTCCCTATTTAGAGCATTTACATTCAGAACAGCCTCTCCTATGAAGAGATTCCAGTCGAAATCTTAGATTATCAGACTCGTAGATTGAGGAACAAAGAGGTCCCTCTAGTCAAGGTTCTTTGGCGAAATCAGTCTCATGAGGGAGCAACTTGGGAAGCAGAAGCAGATATGCATACCAAGTATCCTCACATGTTCCCCGCCAATTCAGATCAAGCTCAAGGTAACAGTTCTCCTTAAGCTTATTCAGTTTTAGGTTCATGTTTCCAGGTATAAACTTGGTACCAATTAACCATTTCATACTTAGTCATGCATTCATGTGTCAGTTGTCCATGCATCAGATATGCACAAGTTCGGTATGTTTAGCACGTCAGTCATGAGATCAAGTTCAGTTCTTCATGTTCAGTTCAGGTTCTATTGTCTTGTATCCCTTCTCAGTAAATTCTCATTCGAGAAAGAATATTCCCAAGGGGGAGATTTTATAATACCCCGCATGTTTTTAAGCTAGGAAGTGAATAAGTATTCCTATGTATGAAATCTCCTATCTTGTGATTCATACTTGAGTACATGACTTATAATGAATATCCTAGTGATAGGATAGCTTATGATGCATTAAGCATGTTCATATGAGTCACTTAAGGTAATACAAGCTAAGAGTTTTTGAATCCATCAGGTTTTAGTGTTTGATTTTGCAAGGGTCATGTTTGAATGAGTATAACTCGATGTTAATGTGGTATGTGGCTGATTTAGACCCACCAAATTGTAGAGAATCAAATTATCTTTCCAACGATACCAATTTCTCCTTATCTAATACCCGAGCTTAAAGTTATGCCCTTTTTTCATCAGAGACAGTAAGGATAGGCTATTGGTTAGACGCCGCCCAACCCAAACATAGGCGATTGGTTAAGCGCGGCCCAACCTAGCTTAGGCAATCACTTGGGCGCTGCCTAAGTCAGTTCCAGGTGCCATAAACACTCCGTTTTGAGCTATTTTAAGGGTAATTAAGTCTTTTAACACTCCTTACACGTCCCTAAACTCAACCCTCTGAAATATATAGCTTCTAAACATATTACAACCCTATTATCATCTCAAAGCTCATCATCCAAGAACAATAAAAGATAAAAACAACTAGGGTTATGTAACTAAGCTTAAAGATTTGATTTCAAGGAAATTCCTCCGTCAATCATCAAGAATCTTCCTTCTAAGGTATGGGTGAGTTGATTTATGGATCCCTTTCATCCATAAAGCTCAAAAACCCTCTTTTTCATTATAAAGTATGAATTCTATATTGTTGGATGTTGATGATCATGTTGTTGGTATTGGGTGATTCCTAAGATGGAATCTTTATATGTTTTTTTGAATTTCATGATATCATATGAGTTGGAAACATGTAAATTTGGTTGTTCATGATGTATAATTTGATGATTTCACCTATTCTTAAGATGTGCATGTAAGGTGTTTGATAAAATGCCTCAGAAACTAGAAATCATGCAATATAGCTAAATTGTGACTAAGTGAGGGATTCATCATATGCCCTTACTTTTCAATGACTTCTATGTTGATAATGTGCCTTGTAAACGTTGTTGGAATACTCATGAACTATTCTTATGAGATTATGCTACGTTTACTTGCAAATCCTACTTATGAACAAGATGTATGATAACCAAGCAATCCACATGAACTTCCATGCTATTGGTATGTATTGCCAATATGATTATGCAATGAACATGATATTAAATTTGCAAGTACTTCTATGTGATATGAAATCCTTTCCATGAAATACATTGTTGATAACCATAATTAGTATGAGATCCCTACTTATGATATTATAAATTATGGACTCTACTCTTATGATCAGGTCTGTTATGTGTGTCAGTTTCCTTCCATCGAGTCCTGGGGGTACTTGTACCTGAAAACTATAGCTGTGTGCCTAGAGCCATGTCATGTTTCATGATATCCGAACTCAAGCTATCATTCCATAGACTTTAGTCAGTCATCTGATTCAGGAAAACCTCATGATATTAGTCAGTTGTCAGATATCAGTAACATTCCGCCAGTCAACGGAATTCTATATGATTAAGTCATGCACAGTAAGTTATTCATGTCCAGTCCCTCCAGATGGGAGTAGAGGTTAGCGCCGAGTGAACCCAAGGATGGGAACTCACCCGCCAGTTCAGGGTGTGATTCTTAGTAGTCATCCTTGTGTTCCAGAACTACGTAGCCATCGTAGGTTAAGATATCTTAACCCATCAGATTAGGGTTGATGAAATGGCTTAACCCGTCAGTTTAGGGTTCTCACCATTCTCATTGAGTACCTGCCAGATAATGGTCACTCACAGGCTGTCCTTACCCATGGCACGATACTGACACCCCTCTAGTCAAGGTAGAGATTGGACCCCAGCTTAGCCATAACGGTATACATGGGGCATATCGGTCAAACACTACTTCCCATAGTTTCAGACTCAGTCTCCGTAAAAGAACTCAAGGCGCTCTTCAGATTTTAGTATATACAGGACTGCTAGATACAGTCGTCCATGTTATCAGTTTCAATATCAGTCATGACAGTTATCAGTAAACCATGTATTAGCTTACAGGTTATGCGATCACGTATTCACGATCCCAGTTTCTATATATGTGTGTTTGCACTCCCACGTTCATATTAGTCAGTCAGTGTTGTTCATGTATGAAACCCTTTATGTTTAGCCTACCTTCCTCATATACTAAGTACTCTAGTTGTACTAAAGCATTTATGCTATGGTGCTTTCTTTTCATGTTACACCATAGGTTCTGAGACACGAGCTCCAACCCAGCAGTAGCGGTAGCATTCTAGTCCCAGAGACACAGTAAATCCTCATTGATTCGAGGACAGTATGATTTGATTTATTTATTTATTTCTTCAGTTCAGTTTTACGAAGTTAGTTGGAGACATGTTCCTTCAACTCTTTATTCAGATAGTTTAGAGGCTTTTAGATTTATGTTCAGATTTACATTCAGATTGAGTTGTTTTGGGTATTTCACCCACATGATTGCATTAAGTTGAACCTTATGGCCTTACAGATCTATGTATTCCGCATTATTATATCATAATTTGCAGTATCTAGGTACAGATATCAGTCATGGGTTAGCTTGTGGTCCCTCGGGGTCATGAGCACCGTGTATTATTCTAGTTCAGCGAATCGAGGTGTTACACCCGCCTTCCTCTATTTCCGGTCTTTCGGATGCAAATCATCCCAATTCTACTCAAGCCTAAGCCGATGATCCACTTTATCCACCTGGATTTGGTCCATACGCTAATGTGTCTAGCGTTACTGGTACATCCACCATGCGTCCTCCAAATCCATCGTTCACAGGAAACCCTCTTTTTATTTTGGCCGTGCCAACTAATATAAATCCTCCATCAATGATACAGAAGCCTACCGACGAGCTGAATCATGATCAAGTCCATCCTCATAAATTGGTGTCAAACCCGTAAATTCATATCAGCCCACTCATCAGCCTTAGTCTCATATCATGATTGAGAAGGCTATTATGAATGAAAAAAGAGAAGAGATATCCAAAAAAGAGAGGAGTTTGGAGCAGAGTATGAGAAACATACAAGGATTGGGAGGACACAAAAGTATCTTTTTCAAAGACCTGTGTATGTTCCCTAATGTTCATTTGCCTATAGGGTTCAAGCCCCCAAAATTTGACAAATATTGTGGTCGTGGTGACCTGGTGGCCCACTTAAAAAGGTACTGCAATCAACTCAGAGAAATAAGAGGGAAAGAGGAGCTGCTTATGGCCTATTTTGAAGAACGTCTGATGGGAATAGCCTCCGAATGGTTTATCAATCAAGATATCTCCCATTGGAATGTTTGGGACGATATGGCTCAAGTTTTGTACAACAATTTCAATACAATCTCGACATTATCCCTGACCATACTTCTCTCGCTAATATAAAGAGAAAACCATCTAAAATTTTTTGAGAGTATGCCATAATATATAGAGAATAGGCATCCAGAGTCAAACCACCAATGAAGCACCAGGAATTGATTAACGTCTTTCTCCAAACTCAAGAGTCCGATTACTTCCATTATTTACTAGCCGCGGTTGGTAAGCCTTTCGCCGAAGCAATAAAAATTAGGGAAATGGTGGAGAATGGCATCAAATTTGGAAAAATCATGAGCCAAACCACCCTCAAGTCCACTACACAAGCCATTCAGAGTGGATCAGACGGCTTTGAAAATCAAAAAAACAAGGAGGAAGGATCTATGATGGCATCAAGACCAGGCAAAGCCCAAAGGGAACAGAAGTACCCTTACATTTAGGTCCAATAGGGGTAACCCATCCCTCCTCAACATTATTATACACCTCAACCTACTATTCTTAATGCTCAAGCGTATGCCTGACCTCCTCAGCATCCAAAATAATGGGCACCCGCACCACAAAGTTTTCATTTGTGGTAGCCAAATTTTCAAACCCCTCGTAATCCGTATGTTCAGGCAAATTATACATGAAAACAGAGGCCAAGGGAAAACATCACCCCAACTGGAGAATCGTGTACGAGCCTGTTGCGGAGATTGATCAAATTAGGATGGATTGAACCTACTTTGCCCATCAAAGTGGATCCGAATGCAAGTTGGTTCGATCCTAATATAAGGTGTGAGTACCATTCAAACGTCTAAGTTCACTATACCAAAAATTGTTGGAATCTAAAGAGAGCCATTGAAAATTTAATTGAAAGCAAGACAATCATAATACCAAAAGAGAAAGCACCCAACGTCACCGATAATCCACTTCTCAATCACAGTAACTCATATATCGTGGGGATGATTTTTAGTGATAGAGAATACATGCCAACAAGCCAAGCAGTGATGGAAATAGGAACACCGAAGAAAAACCCAAGTGAAGCACTAAAGTCTATGCAAAGAGAACCACTGATCATAAAAGTAGCGAGTTCTCTTATAAAACCCTGAGATTCAAATAAGATGGTATTATATGTTCCTGCAAAGCCAAAGGGAATAGCACAAAATGGGCCAAAACTATATGTTCTGAGTGTTCCCGCATAGTTTGACCAATAGCGCAACAACATGAGAAAGATAACTGAGCCAAAAACACACAGCACAGCTACCAGTGACAAGCTTAAAAACCATCCCATGGAACTACAACAAAACCACTGTGATGTACAAAGGAAAAGAGGTCATGGAAGAAACAAACAAAATAGGGGGCTTGACTCGATCAGGAAGATGCTATGCTCTAGAAGAATTAAGGAGACCAAAATAGCTTAAAGATAATCAAGGCCAATGAATAAACCTGTCACAGACGAAGAGGCTGAGGAATTTCTCAAGAAAATAAAAACCCAAGACTATTCCATTGTCGATCAATTGAGGAAAACCCCAGCTCAAATCTTATTGTTATCCCTACTGCTACATTCTAAAGAACATTATCAGGCATTGATTAAGTTATTAAATGAAGCATACGTCTCAAAGGAAACTATGGTCTGTCAAATAGAAAGGATGGTTCGTAGAATATTTAAAGCAAATAGAATCACTTTCACTGATGATGATCTAACTACAGAAGGGTCTGGTCACAACAAGGCTTTGCATCTCAATATTAAATGCAAAGGATATTACATAAAAAGGGTAATGATCGATAGAGGTTCAGGAGTAGATATCGATCCTCTCTCTACTTTGCAAAAATTAAAAATTAGCCCAGATAAGATCCGATCCAATAATGTACGTGTTTGGGCTTTTGATGGTGCAGAACGAGACACAATTGGTAAGATTGATCTTGCTTTGGTTATTAGACCAGTTGAGTTTGTGATCACCTTTCAAGTAATAGACATGGATACTTTCTACAGCCTATTTTTAGGAAGACCATGGATCCATATGGCCAGAGCCATACCTTCAACTTTGCATCAAGTAGTTAAGTTTAAACACGACAATCAGGAAATCATTGTGCATGGAGAGGATGACCTTCCCATACATCGAGATCCTTTTGTACCTTGTCTCTAAGTAAAGAAGGTTGTGAATCTTCCATTTATCAGGCCTTTGAAATTGTGAAAGCTGATTAAGTTTTGGAAGGCACACCAATTCTGGGGCCTTATCTCTCTTCTACTTTAATCATGGTGGCTAGCCAAATTCTACAAAATGGTTATGAACCAGGAAAAGGATTAGGGGTTTTGCTGCAAGGAATTATAAACACTATAGATCCATGTGGTAACCACAACACCTTCGGCTTAGCCTTTAAGTCGACTGCAGCAGATAGGAAATAGGTAAAAAAATAGAAAAAGAAGTCTTGGCAATTGGAAAGTCTGGTTCTACACATTAGCCAATCTTTCATAAAAGCTTAAAAGGAAGAAAATCAAGACTCATCTGCTAACAAGGATGTGGATGAAATATGTTAAGGTCTCAGGGAAATATTTTATGAAGTAAACATGGTTCAGATGGGTAAAGGCCCAAGCCATACAGATGTGCAGTTCGTCGGTCCAAATGTCAAGCTCACTAACTGGAAAGCCACTCCTCTCCCTACAAGGAAGGAGTCTTGGTAGTTTATTTTGTTGTTTTTCTTTTCTTTCTTTTGCATTTTGGATTATTCTCAGGGTTGTAATCCTCATAGTTTAGTTGCTCTGCTTTGGTGTTTACCCTCCTATCCGTTCCAATTCAATGAAATAAAATTCAAGTTTCCTAGTAAATTTATCTTTTCTTCCCTCTTCTAATTTTTATTTTTTATCTTATTACAGTTATGTTAATACTGGCTTTGATAGCATGGCATGCACGCAGAGTTCACATTTAGATCCTAAAAAGTTGTCTAATCTCAAATCAGAAAACCAAACAATAGATGAATATGATGAAGATGAAGCTGATAAGAAAGTCAAAAAAGGATTGGATCAATTTGAGGATAAGCCCAAACCCAATTTAAATGATACTGAGATAATAAATTTGGGAACTAGTAAGGAGGTTAGAGAAATAAAAATAAGTATTCATGCGGATCCTAATATCAGGAATGATATTATTCAGATTTTGTTCGAGTATAAGGATGTTTTTGCTTGGTCTTATGATAATACGTCGGGTCTAAGCACTGATTTGGTAGTCCACAAAATACCTACATACCCTGATTTTTCACCAGTCTAGCAAAAGCAAAGAAAGTTTAAAACTAGCGTGAGCAATAAAATCAAAGAGAAAATCATGAAGTAATTGAATGCGAATGTGATCAGGGTCACTCAGTACACCACATGGTTGGCTAATGTGGTGCTCGTACGAAAGAAAGATGGTAAAATCAAATTTTGTGTTGATTATAGGGATTTGAACAGAGCAAGCCCTAAAGATAACTTTCCACTACCCAATTTCATATCCTTGTTGATAATTGTGCTAAACATGAGATCCAATCTTTTGTGGATTGTTATGCCGGATATCACCAAATCTTGATGGATGAAACAGATGCAGAAAAGACTGCTTTCACCACCTCGTGGGGTACTTATTGCTATAGGGTCATGCTAATTGGTTTAAAGAATGCGGGAGCTACGTACATCAGAGCTATGACTACTATTTTTCATGTCATGATGCACAAAGAAGTAGATGTATATTTTGATGATGTCATTATCAAGTCCAATACACAAGTCAATCATGTATATGACTTGAGGAAATTATTTGAAAGGTTGCGAAAGTATAATCTTAAGCTCAATCCAGCCAAGTGTGTATTTAGAGTTAAATCTAAAAAACTTTTGGATTTTATAATTAACCGCAGAGGCATTGAATTGGACCCCTCCAAGGTAAAATCCATTCGAGAATTGCAACCTCCAAAGAATAAAACTGAGGTCATGAGTTTTCTTGGAAGACTGAATTATATAAACAGGTTCATCACTCAGCTCAGAACTACATGTGAACCGATATTTGAGTTGCTGAAAAAGGATGCTGCTATCCAATGGACAGATGAATGTCAAGAATCATTTGATAATATTAAAGAATATTTGGCAAATCCTCCAGTACTGGTCCCACCGGAACCTGGTAGGCCTTTATTTCTATATCTGTCAGTGATGGACAATTCTTTTGGTTGTGTTTTAGGACAGCATGATATCACAGGCACAAAGGAACAAGCAATCTATTATTTGAGCAAGAAGTTCATGAGTTATGAGGTAAAATATACTCTTTTAGAAAAGACATGTTGCGCCCTAACTTGGATTGCTCTGAAATTGAAGCACTATCTTTCATCTTACACAACCTACCTCATATCTCGAATAGATCCTTTAAAGTATATTTTTCAGAAATATATACCCACAGGCAGATTGGCAAAGTGGCAGATTTTACTTACAGAATTTGACATTGTGTATGTCACTTGTACTGCTATGAAAGCACAAGCATTCACCAATCATTTGGCAGAGAACCCAGTTGACAATGATTATGAGCCTTTACGAACTTACTTTCCTGATGAAGAGATTAATTCAATTAAGAAAGAAGTTCAAGATGATATTTATACTTGGAAATTACATTTTGATGGGGCGGTCAACGTCAAAGGACTAGGAATTGGGGTGGTTCTTGTCTCACCTACCGGGCATCATCAACCCGCCATAGAACGACTTTGTTTCTTTTATACTAATAACATAGCAGAATATGAAGCTTGCATCATGGGTTTAAATATGGCAATAAATATGGATATACGTGAGCTAGTAGTGTTGGTAAATTTTGAATTGCTCATTCAACAAATTCAAGGAGAATAGGAAATGAGAGATATCAAGCTCATTCCATACAAACAGTTTCAAGTCTATCAAGTTTAGATATATTCCTAGATCCCATAATGAGTTGGTTGATGCTCTGGCTACCCTAGCTTCCATACTCCCATATCTAGGAAATACGTATATCGACCCATTGGAGATATAAATACAATATCAACATGGTTATTGCAACATAATTGATGCAAAACTAGATAATGAACCCTGATACTATAATATCAAATGCTTTCTAAAGTAAAAAAGAATATCCAATACACACCAACGCAGATAAAAAAAGACTATTACGCGACTTGCTAAGGGTTTCTTCTTAAGTGGGGAGATTTTGTACAAACGAACTCCAAATTTGAGCTTGTTGAGATGTATTAATATTTAGGAGGATGAAAGAATCATGAATAAGGTACGTTTGGGTGTATGTGGTTCGTATATGAATGGATATATTTTAGCAAAGAAGATTATGCGGGCAGGATATTATTGGTTGACTATGGAACGAGATTGCTTTTGCTTTTTTCACAGGTGTCATCACTTCCAAATTCATGGTGATTTGATTCACTCGCCACCTTCAGAGCTGCATCCTATGTCTTCTCCTTGTCCATTCGTTGCTTGGGGCATGGACGTAATCAGTCTAATAGAACTAGAAGCTTCTAATGGGCATCGATTCATACTGGTTGCTATTGACTATTTCACCAAATGGATAGAAGCTGCTACTTTTAAATCAGTCACGAAGAAAACAGTAGTGGATTTTGTTCATTCCAACATTATAT
Organism: Capsicum annuum; assembly: GCF_002878395.1. NCBI lineage: Eukaryota > Viridiplantae > Streptophyta > Magnoliopsida > Solanales > Solanaceae > Capsicum > Capsicum annuum. The sequence goes on from NC_061113.1 coordinate 193,858,368, forward strand.
GTCATTTTGGTATATCGAAGTCCATTATCACGGACAATGCAACCAATCTCAATAGTCATCTAATGAAGGAGGTTTGCGAGCAATTCAAGATTGCGCATTATCATTCTACCCCTTACCGTCCCAAAGAAAATGGAGCCGTTGAAGCAGCGAACAAGAATATTAAAAAGTTTCTTAGGAAAATGGTCCAAGGATCTCAACAGTGGCATAAGAAATTACCGTTTAGTCTTTTAGAATATCGTACAACTATTCGTACATCGACTGGTACAACTCCTTATTTACTAGTCTATGGGATTGAAGCTGTGATACCCACAGAAGTCGAAATTCCCTTACTTCGAATCATTATTGAAGCTAAGATTGACGATACTGAATGGGTCAAGTCTAGACTAGAACAATTATCATTAATAGATGAAAAAAGGTTGAAGGTAGTTTGCTTTGGCCAATTATACCAGCAGAGGATGGCGCGAGCTTACAATAAGAAGGTACGTCCTAGAAAATTTGAGGTCGGCCAACTTGTTGTAAAACACATCCTTCCACATCAATAAGAGGCTAAAGGAAAGGTTTCTCCAAACTGTCAAGGTCCATACATAGTTAAACAAGTATTATCAAATGGATCTTTGCAACTTGTGGATATGGACGGAAAAATGGCAGAAAAAGCTATCAATGTTGATTTAGTAAAAAGATATTATATTCGACACACTTGTTGTTAACATTCTCAAGTAGAGATGACGAAAGACCATCATTCTACTCAACTAAATGTCGCTAATCCCTTGTCAACCCTTCAAGCTTTATTTACCTTTCCTTGCTTTCCTCTTTGGAGCCAAAAAAAAACTTCTTATAGGTGAAAACCCATAGAGGCACCCATAAGATGATTAAAAAAAAATGCGTATATCATTGAACTACGTTCAACCTGATTCCTAAATGGATAGTGGGCAACCCTATTTTAGGGTTCGGTCCGACCAAAATAAAAAAAATCTTGGTATTAAAAGAAACCAAGACATATATCTTACTATCACTTTTATATGGCTCCTAAGTTATAATTTATCCTAAAAATCCTTGTCCCTTTGTCCATTAAAGACCTTCTGATCAATTTTTGAGAATGTCAAGACTTGTGTGCCGTTAAAAAAAAATCTTATAGGTAAAAACCCTCAAGGGCGCCATAAGACAATGATGAATCAGATAACTGAAATTAGAGAGGTCAATTGTGAAAATCTTAAAATGATAACTTTAGTCAAACAAAGTTTATCATGACAGGACAAAGATCAAGAAGGATAATTTGATTTGATTGAAAGGTGCAGCCTAATTTGAGATTAGACAGTTTTGAAGGGTCAAATGTCTACTCCAAATTGCGTGTCATAATATACACCTCCAAATAAGCTTCCTTCTTTTAATGTTATAAATACCTTCTATTTAAACATAATCCTTTTATTTCTTCTTTTTTTATGCTTAAGTCTTGCATCAAATGCAAAATAAATAAAGATGTGCGAAATTGACCATGGCTCCCAATGAAATTGAGAAGAGATTATTGGGCGTACACCACCTTAAAAAGAACAGGGAGCCAGTTAAGATAAGTGTTACGAGTGAAGCATTTGAAAATGAAGAACAGAATCATACTGAAACAAATAGAGATTCAACAGAATTTGAAAGACAACGATTCAAGATCACCAACCAATTAGTTAAATCAATCGTATCAGGTTGGGGAAGGGATAAGGAAAATCTCCAAGGGATTCAGGGCCACAAACCAACTACCAATTTTAAAAATTACAATTGTTTTCTCTTTTCTTGAATAGGGGCAAAGTAGTCTTGAGAAGTTTATTGGGAAAAACAAGTATTGTAAAGTTAAGTTTTCTTAAATTTTCTCTTTTTTTATACTCCTATAATTCTAAGATCATATCAATATTATAATAATAATAATAATAATAATAAAAAAAAAAAAAACCTCTTATATTCAAAACTAGGGCATTTTTTTCTTTTATTAAAAAAATCCTACATCTTATTCGTCTTCATAGGGTGCCATCACCTAGTAAACATCTTATTTCGTCTTCATAGGATGCCATCCCCTAGTTGATATCTTATCTCATCTTCGTAGGGTGTCATCCCCTAGATGACATCTTATCTCGTCTTCATAGGGCGTCATCCCCTAGTTGACATCTTATCTCATCTTCATAGGGTGTCATCCCCTAGTTGATATCTTATCTCGTCTTCATAAGGTATCATCCCCTAGTGGACATCTTATTTCATCTTCATAGGGTGTTATCCCCTGGTTAACATCTTATCTCTTTTTCATAGGGCGTCATCCCCTAGTTGACATCTTATTTTGTCTTCATAGAGCGCCATCCCCTAGTTGACATATTTTTATTTATAGGGGGCCATCCCCTAGTTGACATCATATTTCATCTTCATAGGGCGTCATCCCCTAGTTGACATCATATTTCATCTTCATAGGGCGTCATCCCCTAGTTGACATCTTATTTCATCTTCATAGGGCGCCATCCTCTAGTTAACATCTTATCCCATCTTCATAGGGCGCTATCTGCTAGCTGACATCTTTATCTTCATAGGGCGCCATCCCCTAGTTGACATCTTATTTCGTCTTCATAGGGCGCCATCTCCTGGTTGACATCCCTTAGTTAACATCTTATCTCATCTTCATAGGGCGCCATCCCCTAGTTGACATCTTATCTCGTCTTCATAGGGAGTCATCCCCTAGTTGCCATCTTTGTCTTCATAGGGCGCCATCCCCTAATTAACATCTTATTCGTCTTTAGAGGGTGTCATCCCCTAGTTGACATCTTAACTCATCTTTATAGGGCGACATCCCCTAGTTGACATCTTATTTTATCTTTATAGGGTGCCATCCCTAGTTGACATCTTTTCTCATCTTCATATGGAGTCATCCCCTAGTGGACATCTTATTTCATCTTCATAGGGCACCATCTCCTAGTTGACATCTTATTCGTCTTCATAGGTCACCATCCCCTAGTTGACATCTTATCTCGTCTTTATAGGGAGCCATCCTCTAGTTGACATCTTATTCGTCTTCATAGGGTGCCATCCCCTAGTTGACATCTTATCTTATCTTCATAGGGCGCCATCCCCTAGTGGACATCTTATTTCGTCTTCATAGGGCGCCATCCTCTAGTTGATATCTTAATCGTCTTCATAGGGCGCTATCCCCTAGTTGACATCTTATTCAACTTCATAGGGCCCATCCCCTAGTTGACATTTTATTTTATTTTTATAGGGCGCCATCCCCTAGTTGACATTTTAGGAAATAAACCTTCCTATTTTTCTTCTTTACATCTTTATAGGGTATGACAATCCCTAGTGGCATTTTAAGAAACAAATATCCTAACTCTTTTTCATCCATTCATAAGGCATAACTTCCTTTGACTGTATCATTAAGAATAGGATTCTTATTTTACTGTGCACCTAGCCTAGATTTCTATCATTTCCATTTATTTATTTACTTTTAAACTATTTTATAGTTTTTTCTAATAACTCACAAAATTTTTCTTGTGCAAACTGAAGCAGGAAATTTTATTTGTTTTGTTTTGTTTTCTTTGATGGCTTGCAGGTGTTCTGCAAAACACAGGTTTAATGCCAAGAATGGCATTTTATTTCTGATTTGAGTAGAGAAGAATGATTAGTTTGAAATACAGAGTCAGCTTTCCATCCAATAATATTCTATGAACGATCCTTGGGAGGAGCGCCAACGGCTCAATCCAAGTTTCAAGTTCAAGTTTCAAATTCTAACTTCAAGATCAAATTTTGAGATCAAGGTACCTTCTAGAAGAAGGTGAAGCGATAACTGGAGATCCAGGAGAAAGATCTGAAGAAAGAGAATCAAGACAATTAGAATATATAGGATCTTGTACCTTTCATTTTTAGTTTCACTTTTTCTTATTCTAATGTAATAAAAGGAGCCATGGACCGGAAACACAACAGGACCTCACCTCGACTCTTCAACTCATCCATTCATTCCAACACCTATTTGAACTACACGTGACCTTATTCTCTTCTAACCCGACATATGTAGGATGCCCAAAGTCAGGGCTTGATCACACCTTTTTCCTACTTATTAATGTATAACTTTTGAATAAATGGTTGGGCCAAAAATTAGTCATGTTTACTTCTTTGCTTGAAAATTCTCCATATTTCCAAGCAAAGAGGGACATTCTGTAAACACCTAATTTTTTTACCAAACCTAATGTTTTTATATCATTTTAGTATTCAATTACTTTTTTTTAGGTCTAAATTAGATATTTTAAGTTCATCCTATTAGGTTTTGTTTAATAGTTTTGAAAACAAGAAAAAATAGAATCACATTTTAAATAAGATTTTATTTTTTTATTATTTATTTATTTATTTTAAAAAAATTCTAAATTATATTTGTCTTCTTTTAATTTTTAATAAAGAATCTAGTGATATTAATATTTCTTAATCATATTTCTAAGAATAGTTATTTAACTTATTTTGTATTTTGTTAGTTTTAAATATATTTTATTATTTTTATTTTATTTAAAATATTAATAAAAAAAGAAAAAGGAAAAAACTTATCCTAATCTACCCTAACCTCTTCCCACATACCCACTTCCACTCAACCTCTCCCCTACTTCCTCCACACAAACACACGACACATACCTACATAACCCACAATATAACACACACAACACAGAAGAAAAAAAAGGGTTGGAAAAAAAACACAAAAAAAGGGAGAATATTGAATGAGAGAGACAACATAGAAAAGTGGTTTTGAAAACAATAAGTAAAAAAAAACAAGGAATAAGAAAGAAAGAAAAATAATAGGAAACAAAGGAAAAGGAGAGGAAAAGAGGCGATAAGTTGAGTTGGGGATCTCCGTTTGAGTTTCGGGTTCGATGTAAAAGCTTCTCTTCTGATTTTGTTTGTTGTACAGGTTTTTATTCAAATCCTCTACTATTATTTTTATAAGTTTCGTTGTTTGTTCGAAGCATGAATGAAGTTATTTCAATGACTTGTTACATTATTCATTGTGCCTAGTTTATTACTTTTATATATGTAATTCGTACTTTACGTGTCCTTTATAATTCGTTTGCTGGTTTGAAATGAAGTTCATTGATTAATTTTCAATTTTCAATGAGATATTTGTCAAAGTGATTAGTGTTAAAAGATGTGGCATTGCATTTAATTAAACAAGCAATTAGTATGTAGCCATGTATAAACCGCAATTTACAACGCGTGTATGCATGCATACATGCCAAATAAAAGAATTTTTTAAAAGGGAAAACGCATAACACACGCACACAGAATGCAAAATGGGAAGAAGAAAACTTAAGAAAAGGGAAGGGATTATAAAAAACTGGAGTGGAAAGAAAAGAAACCTGTGGGAGAGAGAGATTAAAAAAAAGAAGGAAATATTAGAGAAAAAAAAAGAGAAAGAGATTCTTAAAATAAATAAAGAAAAAAGAAAATAAAGTAATATAGTAGGGATGAAATTTCAAGTGAGTTTATAAATAATCTATTAGATTAGATTGGTTCAATTTGTGGTCCTTGAATCTGTGTATGCTATTAATTTAGTGGATGTATTTATTTAAAGTTTGTGTCACCTTGATAATATTTGTCGTACTAATTGGGTGATGAATATATGAAAATTTATGATGAAGGAAGTTGGATTTTATCCTTAATATTTTCTTTACTTTGAGTATGAGTATATCGACAATAGTAATAGAAAAAAAATACCGTTGGCTTAAGAAATTTAAAATTGTACGTATATTGTATAGTCGTTTCTTTAGGAAATAGGAGAATAATTATTAAGACAATAATCTTAGGTTCTTATCCTCTAAATAATTAAGTTTAATATACCAGTGAAGATTAACGATGAAGTTGGAAAGTCCTGCTACCGACCATTCGTTATAATAAATTAACCTACTTTTTGAAGTCGTTTGAACCGGGTCGGATAGATTCTAAACCTATTAGGTGCTTATTTAGACTATAAAAATGGGACAATCAATAAATGCCTCAAAGGCATGAGAAATGTATCAAAACTTGTGGTATGATCGGAAAGTACTGCTACTGGCAAGCCACACATTAATATAATTAAATAATTTAAAATAAATAAAAGCGGGATGCAAGCATATTTTAGGCTAACAGATGTTTTATATATCCAAAAGATTAATTTAAGTCAGACATAAGTAATTAAAGAGACCGTGCTAGAACCACAGGACTCGACGGGTGCCTAACACCTTCCCCTCGGTTAACAGAATTCCTTATTCGGAATTGTAGTTCGCAGACCAAAAATTAAGAGTCATTTTCTTTTGAATAGGGATTCAATAAGGTGACTTGGAACACCCAAACTCAATTCCAAGTGGCGACTCTGTAAAATAAATAATCTCTTTTCAAAATGTCACTTTAATTGCTAAACCTCATTTTTCTCTAAATCCAACTTTTCTAGCGGGGTTGGATGCGGTAAAAAATAGGATCGTGACAAAAGATATATAAGGTTCTGAAAATGATATAGCTGGTCAATTTTTACATTTCTATCGATCCATCAGACATTAATAAGGAATTTTCCCATGAGCATATATATGCAATCACATCAGCTATGAACCAACCACCTTATTTTACTGACATTGTTAATTATTTAACTAGAGGATGGATCCCAAAATAATTCTTACGAACAAAGCAAAATACTTCAAAAGATGCACGATATTACTATTGAAAGATCCTTATTTATTTAAATTTTATACAGATGAAATAATAAGGAGATGTGTACCAGAGATAGAAATGAACAATATCTTAAGTCATTTCCATGATGGAACAATAGAAGGACATTGTCGACGAAGAAAGACATTTGCAGAAGTACTTGAAGTAGATTTTTCTGACCTACTCTTTTCAAAGATGAAAGAAATTATCTCGCCTCTTGCGACAAATGTCAGAGAAGTGGTAACTTTCAAAAATGTCTCTTAACTCTATTCTTGTATGTAGAATATTTGATATTTGAGGCATATATTTTAGGGGTCCATTTTTTTCATCAAATTGTTGTAAATAAATTTTAGTATTTCTTGACTATATTTCAAGGTGGGTAGAAGAAATAGCTACTATGAAAATAATGCTCATGTTGTTTGTGATTTCTTATGAAAAACATTTTTTCTAGATTTAGAACCACAAGAGTTTTCATAAGTGACCAAGGGACACATTTTGTAAATAGACAACTCGCTAGTTTATTGTCAAAATATAAAGTAACTCATAAAACAGGAGCTCTGTGTCACACTCAAACAAACGGACAAATAGAAGTATCCAACAAAGAGCTAAATTTTTTAAGGAAAAATCATTGGTTTTTCCAAAAAAGATTGATTTATAAAATTAGATGATGCTTTATGGACTTACATAATCGCTCTGAAAATACTATTAGACACATCTCCACTCATACTAGTTTTGGATAAAGCTTGTCATTTACTTGTGGAGTTGGAACATAAAACATATTAGGTTATAAAATTGTGCAATCTAAATTTATGAGATGCAGGTATAAAACATTTTTTTGCTGCTTGATGAGTTGGAATAACTCAATATTGAAGCATAGGAAAATGCTACGTTGTACAAAGAAAAGACAAAAAAATGACACGATAACCTTACTCTCCATAACGATTTTAAAGTTGGTGATTAGGTTCTATTGTACAATAGCTAGTTGTAATTATTTTTTAGAAAAATTTATGTCATGTTGTACAAGTTCATACATCATAACAGAAGTGGCCACTTATGGTGCTATCAAAATACAATATAGAGATGTCGGAGAAAAATTTAAAGTGAACAACTATTTTTTGAAGCCTTATGTCAGAAAGATATTTGACCAACAGGTTTCAACAACTCCATTTACTCAAAAAAAAATATATTTAATATGTCGAGTTGGCGACATTAAATTTAGAACTATCCTTCTTCCTTTCTTCATAAGTATTTTGAAATAAAAATTTATTAGTATTCTATGTGAATATATATATATATATATATATATATATATATATATATATATATAATGACAAATCTAGAATTAATATAAGATTTTAACAGTTTGTTGTCAATTAGAGTAATAAGTTATAATAATTTTGCTTATTTATCAAATCTTGTCTTACAAACCCATTAGTCCCACCTTCATATTTTTTCATCTTTTTTACCTTTCACTTTCTTCTTTAAATTCTCATCTCTCTTTCAAAATCAAGGAAAGACTGCAAAAAATAGTTTTTGATGCCGCTACTCACTTCGTCACTGCAAAAAATGACATCCTCAACAAGAACTTCAACAAGTAATTCACCAAAAGAATTTTCTAATCTTTCACTTGTGAAACATTTAGACATCAAAGAGACAATAACAGACAAATCTAGACATAGTATGAGATTTCAATGGTTTGTTGTCAATTAGAGTAATAGGTTGCAATGTTTTTATTTATTTATCAAATCTAGAATTAAAAGCCCATATGTCCGATCTTCATCTTTTTTTATTTTTTCATTCTTTCATCTTCTTTGAATTCTCATCTGTCTTTTAAAATTAAGACAAAACAATACAAAAAATAACTTTTTTTATGTATCTAATGACTTATCCGCTCCTAAAAATGACATCCTCAACAAGAACTTCAATAAGAAATTCACCTAAAGAATTTCCTGATCCTTCACTTATGAAACATTTTGACATCAAAGAGACAATGATAAAGGAATGTATGTTTTCTTTTCTTTCCATATTGTGTTCATGGAGTTGAAATTTTAAATAATGATCAATCTTTAGGTTGGGAAGACTTTGTGAAAACTCGAGAAGCTATGTTTCAAAAATTGTTTTTGAACTTTATTCAAATATCAATATATATGATAGAATATCAAAGGTGTGAGATATGATCATTCCTTTTCATTCTGAAGTTCTGAATAGTATTTATTAACTAAATGATGTTAATGATGAAGACAGTAAAATTAAAATTCAAGGAGGATATTACATTTTCATAAGAGAAGCTTTGCAAGCCGTTGGACCCGATGGTTTTAGGATTTATTATAGTTCTTCTTTCAGTATACTCGTTCGCGTATGTTAAAAATGCCTAGAGCATAGGGTAAATTTGTAGATCTAGATTAATGATATATCAAACACATCAAATTATAATCTAATGAGAGTAGTTTTGATATATGGAATGAAGCAAAGCCTTTCAATTAATGTTGGAAGATTAATTAGTGAGGAAATTCTTTCTAGCCATTTTTTAAATGATTGACACTTTTTGTTTTTTTGTTGACCATTACTCGTTCAATAAAAAAAATTTTGGTATAAAAATAGATAACTATGAAAGACTTAGAAGTACAACTGTTGATGGTTAAAGTTATCTATTTGGACTAAAACATCCACAAGGTGAGACTTGTGATATTTGAAGAAAAGCAAGTTCAGAAAATATAGAAACAGTAGCGGATGAGTAACCAATACCTTCAGAAATTTGGGTCAACTCCACGACTGTCTCATATAATGTATTAGTTTGTTTGTATCAAATATTATAGAGACAAGTTGATACATTGTAGAGACAAAATTAAAGTTTGTTTATGTAACGACCTATTTCACCGTTACTAAAGGCACCTTGTCTATGCGCACGGGGTATGGGAATTTTTGAAGAATATGGTCTCAAACTAGTACTAATGGACATAATTGACAAAATTTAAAATTTAAAATTTTGGGTCAAGCTGATGTCATTCTGCTATAGAGAAAAAAAATTTCTTTAGCGACGTCAATGGTAACAACTTATAACCTTTATAGAAGGATGTTGAGGGAAAAATCAGTCTTTTATTTTACTATTTTTTCTTCTTCTCTTAAGTTGGAAATTGGGAGGCTCTAAAAATTCCCTAGGGTTGCCTCATGGACTTGGAGTAAAGAAAAGGTGGAAATACACTTGAATAGGGGTAAAACTCATTGTTTTGTCACATATTTCACATTGAAAACCACTAGTAAAGATTAAAAGCTCATGTTTGTTCTTACGTAAAAACTACATGGTGTCCAGGTAGGCTAGGTGTAATAGAGCAGTTTATACCTGTGTTAGAAAGCATAAGCTGGCATAGTTTAATGGAGAATTTCATGCTTAGGTCTGCAAGCACGGCGTTGAGATAGATAAAAATGGTGCATTTTGGTTGTTCGAATAAAAAATTAATATTACTTGTAATATTAAATCTATGAATGAATTAATGTGTGTTGGTTCTTATGTTGATCACTTATGAATGCTTGAAATGATATTTTACTAACATGATTCAAGTCACGAATTATTCGAGTAATTATCCAGCTCTATCCTTGGGGAACCCTTACCACCCAATCATTCAACTCATGTGAAAGACATTTAAAATAGCCTCAAGTATTAATAATTAAATAAACCTTTTGTTCAAAATATCCTTACTATATTAATATATTTTGGAAGTAAAATTCATAATTCTCCATAAATAGATTTAAATCACTACAAGAGTACTAAATAGTTGAAAAAAATGGCACCAGACACAACATCCACGTATGAGTAGGACGAGTGGAGCTGCTGAAGAATAATCATTGTTGCACCTATAGAAATTTCAACTGACCTACCATATGGATATTTCATCAAATAAAGTGTAATGTACCTCTCATTATGATTAAGTCTTTTATACAAAAATTTGAATTAACACATTTCCTAGATTGACTGTTAGAAATTTTAGGCTAGCTAGGCTCAGATAAAATATGAATAAGGTATGAATTAGGCAATCCAGAATATATTGAAATAATATGATTAATTTTAGATTGATATTACACTATCTAATATGATAAGAAACCCATAGGACCTTTCATAATTGAATGTGAGTTAGTAGAACTTCCAATAACGATCTTGACATTAAACAGCTAGTTTGAAATATCATGATTTGAGAGTATGTTATGAAAAAAGATAAATCTGGGAGGATTCTCAACTTTCTTCCTCACTGAAGTGTCTACAATAATGTGCTCAAAGTGTGAAAAATTCCCCTATAGCGACGATCGAATACGGTCATTATTGCTATAGCAACATATGTTGCTATAGTGGGATGAATTACTATTTTAGCAGAAATTTATTCAAATCATATCATTATTTTAAAAACACATTTTGAGGAAGGACAAAGAAACTATAGGGCATTTTCAACTAACTTTCATTATTTTTCATCACTAAGGTAAGTAAATTATCCACTTTAATTAGTATTTTGGTTAATTAGCCTTAGAATTACTAGTTTTTGTACTTGAGATAGTGTTTTAATCTTGACATAACTAGTTTTGTGATGCAAGGGCATAAAATTAGTGTTAACCTTATGGGTTTTAATTAATAATTATTAATTTACTCTTGTATGTTGTTAATTTATTAAAATAGCCTTGAAATTGATAGTTTTAGGTAAATTGATGATAGAAAAACCCTAGAATAGGTGGAATAATTATGAACTCAGCCTTAGAAATTGGGTTTGGGTAATAATTTTCAATATTATAGGTTATTGAGTTGATTGTATGTTGTATTCATGTTTCTAGATGAAATTAAGTATAAATTGCACAGAAAGGCAAGACTCAAGCTTACTTGAGTGGTGTAAGCTTGGATTGAGGTAGTTGATGATTAATGTAGTTTAAACTAATTTGTGTTATATGTGCATAATAACCATTTCTTAGTATTGCATGTTCAATATATGCTATTACCGAATGAAAAAGGGCTTAAAAGGGGTTGCTGAATATTGTAAGTGTGGTCACATTTAATGAATTATGTATAAGCTTGTGGGTTGTGACAAGTATTGGATGGTATCATTATTTCTGTGATTTGCTATGACTTTTTATTTAGTAATATTCATCTCCTGTAGGTCATGACTAGTGGGCAACCATAAGACCCTTAGTGTGTATGTACAAGGTTCAGGTAAGTACAACGGTTTTTTAAGTAAAATCGGGGATCATGTTCTTTAGTCTTATTTGATTTCTTATGTGTACTTAGTTGTATAATCATTGTTTCATTGAGATTAATTGTATCCTTGAGAGGTCCAGGCCAATGGTATAAGTATAGAGGATATCTTATTGTTATTATTGTCAGGTTGGGTATTGAGTCATGTATTGTTGAATTGGTTTTGGTATTTGAGTTATGTGTTGTTAACTTGGCTTGATGTTTTACTTTTATTTAACCCACAACTTGTGTAATAAGGTTCTTGAATGTGGGTAAGTGCGGTATTTTAAATAGAGGTTGCAAAGTAATAAACAAGTGTTGTCTTGTTGTACTCAGTTATAGTTATGTGCTTAAGTATCTCATTTTTGGTTGGCCAAATGCTTCTACCAGCACACTATTATTTTCCTATGCATTGATACTACACTTGCTCTTGATTTTATTGATTCAGAGCATCTTTCAACATTTACTGTGAGATCTCGATTGTGATTCAAGCGGCTGATTTAAATTTAAGGGTGAGTTGCATATTTTTGGCCTACCATGAATTCTTGTGTTGATGTTTACAAGTCCTTTTCTATAAACTTATGCACATTTATAGTTTTCAGTGTTGCATCCCCTTTTGACATTCTTAAGTAATTTTGGTACAAAAATCTTTCAAGTCCTAGGGAGTTATTTTTATAAGTACAATGTTTCTGCATTGTATTGTGTTTATGTATTATTTCAATATTGGAAGTGGTTTTGGAGTCATAGAACTGACTATTTGCTTATTTTTACCTAAGTGTTTGTTTATTATTCAGGGTCATTGGCTTTCCCATCAGAGGATTAGTGTGGATGCCACTCACAATAGATTTGGATCGGGACGTGGAGATATAGTAAGTGTATTATAAGTAGAACTACATGTACTGGTAGGTATCTCCAGCTGAATAGGGTTAGAAATATATAATAACATATAGAAAACAAGAAGAAATCATGGCAGACATACAAACTTAATATCTTAACACACTTAGTAGGCGTTTGACCATGGAAACTAAAGTTTTTAAAGTTGGAGTTGGAGTTGGATTTGTGTTTGGTCATCATGTCTTTTAAATTTTTTTTTTTTGGACTTTTGGAAAGTATTTCCCAAATATAATTTTATACCCCCAACTTTTAAAAACTATCAAAATCACTCGTATCTTTGGATGAAACTTATAACAAAACCTTATTCTTATCAACATTAACTTGAATGCGAATCCTTTCATCCATATATTTTAGTTCTAATGCATAAAGCAAGGTTATTGATACTATTGATAGATTTTACACAAAATCTTTTCAATAGCATGGTACCAAAATTTGTTGAAGCCTTCTTTTCCTCCTTTTGGGCATCCATCTCTAGAAAATTAAACAACGGGAAAGTAATAAGAGTAAAAAGAGAATTATTAATGGGCTCCAATCTTCATATGGAAAGTTTAAAAAATAATCTTTGAACTAAAAGTTAAAAAATTTAATGGAATAAAATTAAAAAAATATTGTTGCAATCACTAACTTAAAATTTTGAAAATATAGAGTCGTACAAAAACATGCACGACACAAGAGCACTAAAAGAGAAAAACAACTAGGGTTGTGTAACTAAGCTTGAAGATCTGATTTCAAGGAAATTCCTCCGTCAGTCATCAAGAATCTTCCTTCTAAGGTATGCGTGAGTTGATTCATAGACTTCTTTCGTCCATGAAGCTCAAGAACCATGTTCTAAATTTTTTTATTATGATGTTTATGTTGTTGGTGGTTGATGTTCATGTGGTTGGAGTTTGATGATGCCTAAGATAGGATTTTTGTATGTTTATTGTAAGGATATAGTGGTATTTAATGTATAAATAAGTGAAATTTGTGGTTAAATATTTGTAATCTTGATGAATCCACTTATGCCTAAAATGTGCATGTAAGGTGTTTGTGAAAATACCTAAGGGAATAGAAATCATGCTTTTATGACATAATAAGTCCTAACTGACTGTTCCATGTTCTAAGTTTATGTTCAACGTGATCCCCATGCTATTGTCTTGAATTGAAGAAGTTGTACGAGATGCTCATGATATTGTTGCAATATGGAGTGACCATGTTATTGAAGCCATGCAAGTATGTACATATTTTGTGCATTCCCGATCACGTGATAGTTTTTTGAGAATCATTCTTATTATTAAAGCCTTACTTATGATATTGTGAATTGTGGACTCAAATCTTGTGATCAAGTAATGTCATGTGTCTCAGTTTTCTTCCATAGTGTCCTGGGGGTACTTGTACCCGAAAACTATAGCTGTGTGCCTAGAGCCATGTCATGTTTCATTATATCCGAACTCAAGCTATGATTCCATAGACTTCAATCAGTCATGTGACTCAAGAAAACCTTATGATATTAGTTAGTTGTCAGATATCAGTAACATTTCGCTAGTCAACGGAATTTAGTAAGATTAAGTTATACACAGTCAGTTATTCATGTCCAGTCCCTCCAGATGGGAGTAGAGGTTAGCACCGAGTGAACCCAAGGATGGGAACTCACCCGCCAGTTCAGGGTGGGATTCTTAGCAGTCATCTTTGTGTTCCAGAACTACGTAGCCAGCGTAGGTTGAGATATCTTAACTTGTTAGATTAGGGTTGATGAGGTGGCTTAACTCGTCAGTTTAGCATTCCCACCGTTCTCATTGAGTACCCATCAGATAAGGGTCACTCATAGGCTGTCCTTACCCGTGGCACGGTATTGACACCCCTCCAGTCAGGGCAAAGATTGGACCCCAGCTTAGCCATAACGACATATATGAGGCATGTCGGTTAAACACTACTTCCCACAGTTTCAGTATCAGTCTCAATAAAAGAACTCAGGATGTTCTTCAGATTAGATACAGTCGTCCATGTTATAAGTTTCAATATCAGTCATGACAGTTATCAGTAAACCATGTATGAGCTTACAGGTCATGCTATCATGTATTCATTGTCCCAGTTTCTATATATGTGTGTTTGCACTCCTATGTTCATATTAGTCAGTCAGTGTTGTTCATGCATAAAACCCTTTATGTTCAGCCTACCTTCTTCGTATACTCAGTACTCCAGTTGTACTAACACATTTGCGCTATGGTGCTTTCTTTTCATATTACACCATAGGTTCTGAGACATAAGCTCCAGCCCAGCAGTAGCGGTAGTATTCCAGTCACAGAGACACAGTGAGTCCTCATTGATTCGAGGACAATATGATTTGATACATTTATTTATTTCTTCAGTTTAGTTTTACAGATTTATTTGAAGACATGTTCCTTCAACTCCTTATTCAGATAGGTTTGAGGCTTTCAGATTTACGTTTAGATTTATGTTCAGAATTAGCTTTCAGATTGAGTTGTTTTGGGTATTTTCACCTACATGATTTTATTCAGTTAAACCTTATGGCCTTACAGTTCTATGTATTCCACATTATTATATCATGATATGTAGTATACAGGTACAGATATCATTCATGGGTTAGCTTGTGTCCCTCGAGGTCATGAGCACCGTGTAGCATTCGGATTCAGTGAATCAGGGTGTTACAAACTTGGTATCAGAGCCTAAGGTTTAATAAAGTCCTAGGAATTCTGAAAGATGCATCTAGTAGAGTCTTGTACATTGGTGTGTTGCGTGCCACATTTATGTGTAGGAGGCTACAAGATGTTTTAGGAAGTGTCCCCTTTCATCATTATCCATGTCATCACAAGTTAAACTCTCAGTTTAATCCATTCTTCTCTTATTCCAGACCATAGCCCTAAAGAGAAGAAACCAGCCAGCTCCTCAGCCCAAAGATCCTTTGGGCGAACATGTTTCCCATGCGGAGTTTAGAGCCGCATTTACCACACTTGCTCAGTCTATGGCTGCACAGAATCAATGGCTACTAGTCATTCCGGCCAATCCAGTGGCCAATCCCAAAGCAGCTAGGGTTCAGGACTTCACCTAAATGAACCCTCCATCTTTCCATGGGTCTAAGTCTGATGAGGACCCTCAGGAGTTCATTGACCAAGTCTAGAAGGTCATTGACATCATGGTTCTTACTTCTATTGAGAGTGCTAAGTTAGCCGCCTACCAGTTATAGGATATTGCTCATTATTGGTACAAATAGTGGAAGTCTGATAGGTTAGATGATACAGGCCCTATCGAGTGGAAGGGTAGCATTTCAACGTTCAGGGGTTAACTTGTTTCCTACCTTCGGGCAAGAAAAATGATTTCTAAGGGATGTGTATATCATCTCTTACATGTTAAAGATTCTAGTACTGAATCTCCCAGCCTCGAAACAGTCCCTGTTGTTAATGAATACTCATATATCTTTCCAGAAGATCTTCCAGGCATTCCTCCCGAAAGGGAAATAGACGTCGGCATAGACCTTCTTCCGGATACTCAACCTATTTCTATTCCACCATACAGAATGGCACCAGCAGAACTCAAGGAACTGAAAGATCAGTTGAAGGATCTCTTAGATAAGGGATTCATTAGACCCAGCGTTTCCCCATGGGGTGCGTCAGTATTATTCGTGCGCCAGAAAGATGGTTCTCTCAGGATGTATATTGATTACCGTCAACTAAACAAAGTCACGGTCAAGAACAGCCATCCTCTTCCCAGGATTGATGATCTATTTGACCAACTTCAGGGTGCCAATTACTTCTCCAAGATAGACCTCAGATCAGGCTATCATCAACTCAGAGTTACAGAATATGACATTCTGAAGACAGTTTTCTATACTCGGTATGATCACTTTAATTTTTATTCATGTCATTTGGTCTTACCAATGCCCCTACAGCTTTTATGGATTGATGAACCGTGTGTTCAAGCAGTACTTGGACATATTTGTCATAGTCTTTATAGATGATATTCTGGTCTATTCTCGCACTGAGCGTGATCATGCAGACCATCTCAGGATTGTTCTTCAGACTCTCAGGGATCACCAGTTATTCGCTAAGTTTAGCAACTTCAAATTTTGGCTAAGATCAGTAGTATTCTTTGGCCATATTGTTTTTGGTGATGTTATTAAAGTAGATCCTCAAAAAATTATGGCAGTAAAAAACTGGCTCAGACCCGTATCTCCATCAGATATTAGGAGTTTCTTGGGTTTGGATGGCTATTACAGACGGTTTGTCGAGGGATTTTTGTCTATTGCATCTCCCATGTCCAGATTGACTCAGAAGAAGATTAAGTTTCAGTGGTCAGATTCATGCAAGAAGAGCTTTCAAGAGTTAAAGACTCGACTCACCTCAGCTCCAGTTCTAGCTATTCCATATGATTCAGACAGTTTTATAGTCAATTGTGATGCATCTAGAGTGGGTTTAGGTTGTTTCCTTATGCAGCATGGTAAGGTCATAGCCTACACCTCCAAACAGTTAAAGACACATGAGAAGAATTATCCTACTCATGATCTTGAGTTAGCAGCGATAGTTTTTGCCTTGAATATTTGGAGGCATTATCTCTATGGAGTTCATGTACATGTCTTCACAGACCATAAAATCCTCCAATATGTCTTTTCCCAGAAAGATCTCAATCTTCGCCAGAGAAGGTGGTTAGAGCTCTTAAAGGATTACGACATGTGTATTCTTTATCATCCAGGCAAGGCCAATGTTGTGGCTGATGCTCTCATCCGCTCTCCGTGGGTAGTATTTCTCATGTTGAGGATAGTAAGAAAGATGGTTCAGAAGATCCATCTGCTTGCTAGACTAGGCATTCGCTTAGTCGATTCTTCAGAGGCTGGTGTATGTGTTTATAGTATTTCAGAGTCATCTCTAGTTTCCGAGGTGAAAGAGAAACAAGACAGGGATACTAGCCTTGTCAAGCTCAAAGAGTCAGTTCAGAATTAGAAAGTCGACGTTTTCTCCCAAGGGGGAGATGGTGTTCTTCGTTGTCAGGGTCGTCTATGTGTTCCAGGTGTAGATGAATTGAGGCAGCGAATACTTGTAGAAACGCATGGTGCACGATACTCTATTCATACAGAGGCCACTAAGATGTATCGCGACATGCGGGAGATCTATTGGTGGAGTGGGATGAAGAGAGATGTGCAGAGTTTGTGGCTAAGTGCTCAACATGTCAGCAGGTTAAGATAGAGCATCAGAAACCTAGTGGTTCCATGCAAGAGTTCACCATTCCTACTTAGAAGTGGGAAAAAGTTAACATGGACTTTGTGAAGGGTTTTCTTAAAACTCGTCATCAGCATTCGTACTTCTTATTCCACCGAGGATTATGCCAAACTCTATATCAAGGAGTTAGTCAGGTTACACGGTGTTCCACTATCTATCATCTCAGACAGAGGTACCCAGTTCACTTCTCACTTTTGGAAAGCATTCCAAAAGAGCCCCGGTACCTAAGTCCATCTCAGCACAGCATTTCATCCTCAGATAGATGGTCAAACAGAGAGGACCATTCAGACTCTTGAAGATATGCTAAGGGCGTGCGCAATTCACTTCAAGGGAAGTTGGGACGACCACTTGCCTTTTATTGAGTTTGCATACAACAATAGTTATCATTCTAGTATTCAGATAACTCCATTCGAAGCTCTCTATAGTAGGAGATGTAGATCTCCGATTGGATGGTTTGAAGTTAATGAGGCCTCAATCATAGACCCTGACTTAGTATTCAATGCCTTAGAGAAAGTTCAGTTGATTACAGAGAGACTCTGGGCTGTTCAGAGCCGATAGAAGTCCTATGCAGATGTTCGTAGAAAGGATCTCGAGTTCGAGGTCAATGACTATGTCTATCTTAAGATCTCTCCCTTGAAGGGAGTGAAGAGGTTCGGCAAGAAAGGGAAACTCAGTCCCCGATATTTTGGTCTCTTTAGAATTCTTTGTCACTTCGGCAAGGTAGCTTATGAGCTTGAGTTGCCTTCAAATCTAGCCTCAGTCATCCAGTCTTCCATGTCTTTTTGCTAAAGAAGTGCATAGGTGACCCAGCAGTTTTTGTCCTTCTTCAGAGCATCGATATTCAGAACAGCCTCTCTTATGATGAGATTCCAGTCGAAATATTAGATTATCAGACTCGTAGATTAAGGAACAAAGAAGTCCCTCTAGACAAGGTTCTTTGGCGAAATCAGTCTCATGAGAGAGCTACTTGGGGGTAGAAGCAGATATATGTACCAAGTATTCTTACCTCTTCCCTGCCAATTCATATCAAGCTCAAGGTAACAGTTCTCTTTAAGCTTATTCAGTTTTACATTCATATTCCTAGTATAAACATGGTACCTATTAACCGTTTCATACT
The DNA here is from genome assembly GCF_002878395.1 of Capsicum annuum. NCBI lineage: Eukaryota > Viridiplantae > Streptophyta > Magnoliopsida > Solanales > Solanaceae > Capsicum > Capsicum annuum. Next base: position 193,877,479 of record NC_061113.1, read on the forward strand.
CAATCATGCATTCATGTGTCAGTCGTCCGTGCATCAGATATCCCTTCTTAATAAATTCTCATTCGAGGACGAATGTTCCAAGGGGGAAATATTGCAATACCCCGCATGTTTCTAAGCTAGGAAGTGAAAAAGTATTCCTACGTATGAAATCTCTAATCCTGTGATTCTTACTCGAGTTCATGACTTACCATGAATATCCTAGTGATAGCATAGCTTATGATGCATTAAGCATGTTTATATGAGTCACTTAAGGTAATACAAGCTAAGAGTTTTTGAATCCATCAAGTTTTAGTGTTCGATTTTGCAAAGGTCATCTTTGAACGAGTATAACTCGATGTTAATGTGGTAGTTTGGCTGATTTAGACCCAACAAATTGTAGAGAATTGAATTATCTTTCCAACGATACAAATTTCGCCTTAATCATATACCTGAGCGAAAAGTTATGCCTATTTTTGTGAGAGACAATAAGGATAGGTGATTGGTTAGGCGCCACCCAACCAAACATAGGCGATTGGTTAGGCGCCGCCCAACCTAGCGTAGACAATCACTTGGGCGCCGCCTAAGTCAGTTCCAGGTGCCAAAAACACTCTGTTTTTAGTTATTTTAAGGGTAATTAAGTCTTTTAACATTTCTTACACGTCCCTAAACTTAACCCTATGAAATATATACCTTCTAAACATATTACAACCCTATTATCATCTCAAAGCTCATCATCCAAGAGAACTAAAAGAGAAAAACAACTAGGGTTGCGTAACTAAGATTGAAGATCCGATTTCAAGGAAATTCCTCTGTCAATCATCAAGAATCTTCCTACTAAGTTATGCATGAGTTGATTCATGGACTCTTTTCATCCATGAAGCTCAAGAACCATCTTCTAATTTACTATGGTGTTTATGTTGTTGGTGGTTGATGTTCATGTGGTTGGAGTTTGATGATTCCTAAGATGGAATCTTTGTATGTTTATTGTGAGGATATGGTGGTATTTAACATATAAATATGTGAAATCGGTGGTTGAATATTTGTAATCTTGATAAATCCACCTATGCCTAAGATGTGCATGTAAGGTGTTTATGAAAATACCTAAGGGAATAGAAATCATGCTTTTATGACATAATAAGTCCTAAATGACTATTCCATGCACTAAGTTTATGTTCAACGTGATCCCCATGCTATTGTCTTGAATTGAAGAAGTTGTACGAGATGCTCATGATATTGTTGCGATATGGAATGACCATGTCATTGAAGCCATGCAAGTATAGACATGTTGTGTGCATTCCCAATCATGTGATAGTTTGTTGAGAATCATTCTTATTATGAAAGCCTTACTTATGATATTGTGAATTGTGGACTCAAATCTTTTGATCAAGTCATATCATGTGTGTCAGTTTTCTCCTATCGAGTCCTGGGGGTACTTGTACCTGAAAACTATAGCTATGTGCCTAGAGCCATGTCATGTTTCATGATATCTGAACTCAAGCTATGATTCCATAGACTTCAGTCAATGATGTGACTCAAGAAAACCTCATGATCTTAGTCAGTTGTTAGATATCAGTAACATTCCGCCAGTCAATAGAATACAGTAAGATTAAGTCATGCACAGTCAGTTATTCATGTCCAGACCCTCCAGATGGGAGTAGAGATTAGCACCGAGTGAACCCAAGGATGGGAACTCACCCGCCAGTTCAGGGTGTGATTCTTAGTAGTCATCCTTGTGTTCCAGAACTATGTAGACAGCGTAGGTTGAGACATCTTAACTTGTCAGATTAGGGTTAATGAGGAGGCTTAACCCGTCAGTTTAGGGTTTCCCTCGTTCTCATTGAGTACCCGCCAGATAAAGGTCACTCACAGGCTGTCCTTACCCATGACACGGTATTGACACCCCTCCAGTCAGGGCAGAGATTGGACCCCATCTTAGCTATAACGGCATACATGGGGCATGTCAGTTAAACACTACTTCCCACAGTTTCAGTATCAGTCTCAATAAAAGAACTCAGGCCGTTCTTCAGATTTCAGTATATACAGGACTGTCACATATAGTCGTCCATGTTATCAATTTCAGTATCAGTCATGACAGTTATCAGTAAATGATGTATTAGCTTACAGGTCATGCTATCACGTATTCAGGGTCCCAGTTTCTATATGTGTGTGTTTGCACTCCCATGTTCATATTAGTCAGTCAATGTTGTTCATGCATGAAACCCTTTATATTCATCCTACCTTCCTCATATATTCAGTACTCCAGCTGTACTGATGCATTTGCACTATGGTGCTTTCTTTTCATGTTACAACATAGGTTCCGAGATACGAGCGCCAGCCCAGCAATAGCGGTAGCATTCCAGTCGCAGATGCACAGTAAGTCCTCATTGATTCAAGGACAATATGATTTGATACATTTATTTATTTCTTCAGTTTAATTTTATGGAGTTAGTTGGAGACATGTTCCTTCAACTCCTTACTAAAATATTTTGGAGGTTTTCAGATTTACGTTCAGATTTACGTTTAGACTTAGCTTTCAGATTGAGTTGTTTTGGGTATTTTCACCCATATGATTTTATTCAGTTGAACCTTATGGACTTACAGTTCTATGTATTCCAAATTATTATATCATGATTTGCAGTATACAGGTATAGATATCAGTCATGGATTAGCTTGTGGTCCCTCGGGGTCATGAGCACCGTGTAGCATTCTGGTTCAACGAATCGGGGTGTTACAAAAGATTTGGAGTACATTTTAACATGTAATTACATTATTTTCTATTCAATGATGTTACATTTAGCTCAACTTGAGCCTTACTATTGTGTAGAACATGGACCAAAGACAAAATGCTACTCCCATCCGCCTATATTATCTATCTTTTAATATTTTTGCGCTTCTTTTAAAAAAACATTCTAAAGCCATAATCATTAGATTAATTGTCTAACTTACCCTTTATATGTATTAAATATCTCATTAGTTAATAATCAACTAGCTGAATCAGTAAGAGAGAATTTGAGAAAATAGCAAGAAACACAGAGTTGACGTTCAAGAACTTCCTTTACTTGATATGAAAAGAATACGGCATACAACATAGTTTATTCAAAGTAGTAAAAAACCTCTCACTTCCAAAATACCAGAAATCATAATGCAATATCTACTTGAAGCTATCCTGTGATATGGTCATAACCTAAATGGACTGGAAAATTATTTGGGCAGTAGAAATTGGAATGATAGTCGATACCATCAAAATAACATCATCATTCTTTATCAAATGAAAGAAGTGCAAAGTAGTAGTTATGCATTGACTTGTTTGTGGTTGGTGGTTGGTGGATCACTAAAGTTAAGAGGATCTGTGTAAAAATTAAAAAAAAATTGAGGTTATATGTAGTAATAATAATAAAAGTTGAAACTGGAATTGGAGAAAATTGAAACAACAAAAACTTGTTTTTACTTTTCAAAAAACAAATTTGGAATTATTTTTGGAATTTCCATGGCCAAAACCCTCAAATTTCGTGATCTTTTTTCGAAAAAGAGTGAATATTTTTTATGGACAAGCGACCTCTTAATTTACTTCAACTTCCAATCTTACCACCTTTTCTTTATTTAAGAAATATTTATTTACTATTAGGCATGACTAGTTAACTATATTCCATGAGTTGATCTAACCTAGAATCTTTACATACATACATAATTACTACAACTCTATAAACTTCTCTCTCTCTCTCTGCCTCCCTCTCTCTCTATCTTATTAATTATCTCTCGCCACAACCCTCACTCCCTATTATACTATCATGCATTGATCATCGACGTTGCAACAACCAAAATAATTAATAATATCAATAATTTTACAAGAGGATGGACTACAATATACATCACAAATATAACTATACACATAAGGAATAAGATTTATAAACAATTAAGAACAAACGTTATATTCACACATTGTTCCAATGCATAATCAATACCATTAGCATAACTGCTCTAATCAAGGAACCATAATATCTCATCAAATAATCGGTCCACACAAGGAACCAATTACACTAAGACAGATTCTTCAACAAGGTTTATATATAAAATGCATATGATGAATATGTGTATGCATGCAGTACATATCATCTCTTTCTCATCTCAACATTATCATCATCTATCATTTCATTATGATCTCAATATCATCATTAATATCATTCTCAATGTTTACATCATCATGATTTCAATATCAACATCAATATCATCAACTCATCTCCATACACTCACAACATTCATCATCAACATCAATGTAAATGAAAATGCAGGATGTAGTAAATAATTACAAGTAATGTTTGAAAGCAAATCACAAACACTAAATTTAAGTCAGACCCAAGTAACAATGATCAATACAGACCTTACAATTAATGAAAATTAAATAAATATATTCAATAGTCTACAAGTTCATCATTTTAAGTAACCAACAAATATCCACTAACACATGAAATCACAGGTATGCCCAAAGTCCAATTCACCACTTATTTAGATGAGCATTGTCAAACTCAATCATCAATGACAAAAATATCTAAAGACCAATTCATTAAATATCTATTTTAGGAGTATACATTCCACCAAGATTAATATCTGCACTCTAATTCATCACCTTATTTAGTTCATTGATCTAACCTTCTTTTATTTAAATTAAAATCAGTAAATTCAGTTACTTATTAGTAACCCTTAAACCAATTCATCACTAAATTCAAGACAATATCCCCTTTACTTGATCATTCAACCACTCGACTCTATCTAACTTACAATTCTAGCTAGAGTCATACAACATTACACATCTTACTTTCTATCACTTAGCCAAACTTGACTTAATGTTCTTAAATTATAATATCACCTCCTCTTATCACAATCAATCCTTCTAACTCTTCTAGCGAGAATATAACATACTTTAAGCATACCCAATATTGAGTTTTCCCTTTTTAAGGCATTAAGGACTAGTTCTATGGATACAAGTTCTCTTACACCTTTTATTGCTACCCACATTCACATATTATCTTTGTAAATCATCAAGTAAGTCATAAAAATACAAACACCTATCAAGGGATCTACACTAAAACACAACAATACGTAATTATATCATTATTATATTAATTTCATATTTTTTCATCCAAACTTAGTACTCATAGGACTAGACATGAAATCTCTTATCAACTATAATTACTACATGCAACTAATTCAAGTGTACTATACATTAAATCATAACCTACCTTGACCGAAGATCATGGAACAAAAAAGCCACACTAATATTGCTATTTCCTTTTGTAATGACCTATTTCATCGTTATTAAAAGACATCTCTTTGTGGGTACGAGTTTCCAAAAACTTTGAAAATATGATCTTTAATTTGTATGGGTCTAATTTGTATGGGATGTAACTTAAAATTTAGGTTGGGATAATGTCATCCAACTACAGAGTAAATTTTCCTGGTATAGCAGCGTCACCATAATGAAAATTTTCCCACTACAGGAGCATCACCATAGTTGGTAAGCTGCTATAGTGGGATGATAGGACCAAAAATCCTAGGTATAAATTTTTACACTCTATTTTCTCCTCTTTAGTTGTAAGAAGGATGAGTTTCATTCAAAAAAACCTTCTAGGGTTACCTCATGGCCTTGGAATAACAGAGAGAAGGGATTTGTATATATTGGGGTAAGATTCATGGTTTTATGCTAAATTCAACATCAAAAATCATCTTCATGGCGATAAAACTCACGTTCATACCTCTATAGTAGTTGCTTAGTGTCTAATAGGCTAGGTTTAATTGAGCTTCTTAGACCTTGGTTAGAAATAATAAGCACAACGTATGTTGATGGGAGATTGCATGCCTAATCCTTTAGGTGTGGTATTTGAATGGATTAAATAGATAAAACTTAGTAAAAAGGGTGGGAAATTATTGTTGTGGTCAAATATTGAAATTGTTCCAAGAATTATATGTTACATTATTATTGTTCAGCCTTATTTGGTTACTAATAGTGTTGAATCAGGAATTGGGTTATCTTACAATTTCTTATTCATTAAGGGTAGCTAGTTTTGGTGGATTCAGAAGAACCTGCAGTGGTAATTGGAGGAATGAAAATTAGTAATATGGCTAACTATTAAGCTGAATGGATGGGGTGGGTTAGAACCCACCGATTGTATGTACCAGGGTAGTGATGGTTTTAATGTAGTTTAAAACCAGTTTGTGTTATGTGTACATGATAATTAATTCTTAGTATTGCTTATACAATGCATATTCAAGGAAAGTTAATGGTTGTTTGATATTTAAGTGTTAATTGCATGTAATGAACTTGTATGAAAATGTGTTAAATTTTATAAGAGTTGTTTTGTTATCATTGTGGTTGTGGTTATTGTGCTATCTGTATTATTGTTGAATGTATTGGCATTTAGAAATCTCCACAGGATTGGTGATGTAAGGTTAGCAGACACTTGATGTTTGGTATGTGGTACATGGACAAGGAATCATCCCATGTAGGTCATGACTAGTGGACGCTCACATAAATCCCTCAGCATGTGTGTACAAGGTACATATAAGTATAACGGTTCCTTGGGTGAATCAGGGTTTATGTGCTTCATGATTATATCTGCTCTTTGAGTGAACTGAGCTTACTAGTTTTCATTATATGTAGGTTGCTTGAGTGAACTGAGTTATGTGCTTAATCTAAAGTTTGTTTCTTGTGTAAATCGAGATGTATGTTATTGTTACTAGGGTTGTTATTAAGGATCCTTGAGTGGTCCAGATTGTTTGCAAGTTGTGACATAGCTCGATGTTATCTATTACTTATATGACTTGTATATGGATTATGTGACAGTTGCGTCACGGTTGTTGATTTGGACTTTTACTGTTGGGACCTATGAGAGGTCTGAGTTAAGGTTAATAAAAAGAGAAGTGGTAATCAACATAATCTAACTACTTAGATGGATGAGTTAATGGGAGATACTATATGATTAATTCTTATTTGTGGGCCTACTTGTCCCTATATTAATTATACTTTTCTGAATGCCTGAGATAGAAGGGAGGGATACTGGTGTGTTACCTTGAGGTTCTGTCTATATTGACCCTCACTAGATAAATGTTTGTGGTTGTATTTAGTGATATGATTAGTGGTCTAGTGGTTATTGTATTTTAAACCGGGAAGGCACTATATTGTTAATTTTTGTTGTAGACTTAATGGAACAAAGGAATGTTAAGGTGTCAAAGTATGACCAAATTTGTGGAATAGATCTTAGGGTTACCTAAAATACTTAGTTATGACTGGTTAAGGGTAAAGAAACTTTGAGGGACGAGATTGTAGGACTCATTGATAATTTACAGAGGGAGTTGACTTGGCAAGTAATGGATACTTGGTGTTTTAAGATTGTCAATATTTAATGCAACAATGGCTTGTTTAATGAATGATTTTGATTTAACACCCCTTAAGTTGTATGTTTCTGTCATGACCCGAACCTGGGCCTGGTTGTGGTGGGTAATCCCAAGATCATCATGGGCCAGAGACAACACCCTAGCCTTACCTCAAGAGCACATAAATATAAACAGCGGAAGCTAAAAAAGTTTATAAATGATATATAAATACAAAAGAAAGATAAGTGTCAAAACAAGACATCTAAAACATCCCAACATTGTTTGCAAAAGCCTTTAAACTGGGCATACAAAATAGTTGGTATATTCCTCAAACTATGACAAAAAATATCCAATAGTACTAAGATAATAAATACAGAACAATGACGTGACAGGGACCTCCGAAGGTTGGAGGATCACCACTTCACAGTTGATCAATAGAAGTACCTAAACACCTAACACTGCACAAGAGCAACAAAAAAGTCCTCCTAACTTACATCATAAAATGATGCAGCATCCTGGGATGGTCAGTGGAGTGAGCACTAGGCATATAAATTAGGGGAAAGGGATTAAATAATACCATTGTCAAAAACCAGTCAAAAATTACATGCACAACTTTTACGTTTATATATATATATATAGGATGCCAGAATAAGGACAAGGGTCATGTACATGATAGTATAAACCATTAGCCTGAACTATGTAGCTCGCTCCATCCTAAAGGAACCCATGGGCTATATGGGTCTAGCTCCTCCTGCTGAAAGGGCCCTCGTACGTGTTAGCTGCACGATCCGAGGAAACAATAAATACACCAAGGCGATAGCCATATAGAATATAATATATATCCAGACATATGGTCATATAGACCCCCTCACCGGCAAACGTGGTCTCTATTGTTGGTCCCCACGGGACTAGACCTTCACGATGAGATACACAATTCCATTTTATCGCAAATTAAAACAGTTTGCAGATAAACTCAACCTTAATAAATGAGTCTTTATTAAGGCATTTTCCAACATAGTATCATCATACCATTATGCTTGCAAGCTAATTCAATTATGGCAAGCCAGTTCATATAACCATTAGACTCCCAAGTTTCATTTAAAATCTAAAACTTTTACCAAAAAGGGCAATCCAAACCATTTTAATTATTTATTATCCTTTAATGCAATGCAATGTTCCAAAGGTAAGTTAAATGATGTAAATTACATATTCAAAATCAAGATATTTAACGTGGGTTGAGGATAATGGCATTACCAAATCCAAAATCCATCAATTTGGGGAAACCCATTTCACATATTCCAATCAATATCATGATGCACTGATTCATTCCCACAAACCACCTACTAAAGCTTGAATAATCCATTAAAAATATGGTAAAAACAATTATAATAATAACAATCAAAATTCCTTAATCTAATTTCAAACCCATCAACTAAAACACTTGAATATTGATTAAATAAATACCAAAATGTAAAACTTAAGATGAGAAATTAGAAATATGTCTGAAATAAAGAAGAAATTGAATAGAAATCCAAGATTAGGGCTTGAATCATGAATTCTCTATAAAACCTTTGAGCTTTCTTGATTTGGGAGTTAAAGAAGAAAATAATGAAATTTGATCTTTGAAAACTGAAAGAAAAGGGTCAATTTGATGTTTGTAAGTCTTTTAAGGGGTAAAAGGACCAAAAGCACATCACCCTAAGTGAAAAAAAAACAAAAACTAAATAAAAAATACATAACAATGTGGTGTGCTGCTATTGCGGAGATTAGCCTCCAGGACATGCCCTTATCGTAGAGGCTAAGTGGCGTGGCATGCCACTATCGTGGAGTACTACTACCTCGGGATCCCAAAATGGCCCTGAACCTCATCTAAAAAGATATAAAAACTTTCCCAAAACACCTTTTTAACACCCCTTAACATAACTCAAGTCAAAAATTGATATTACGCAAGCGGGATGGTCAAAAACAAAATGTTCAAAAAAAAATTTAGGGGGTTTTACACTATCCCCCCATTGGATCATTCATCCCCAAATGAGGAGTACAGATATTTTTATCACGATAACATTAAGAATGTAGTAAAATCCAAAAACAAATTTAAAATGCGATAAGAGTCGGGACATGTCCTCGACTATGACCAAAAAGGAAATCCAAAATACTAGAACAATAATGAAACTAAAGACCAGGCCTTCAAATAGATTGAAGCTTACCACTTCATAGCAAATCCCTAGGAGTACTTAGCCACCTAATGCTGCATATGATTAATAGAAAAACCTTCGTACTCTATATCATGAAATGATGTATTGTTCAGGGATGGTCAGTGGGATAAGCACTAGCATGTAACTCAGGGAAAGTGATAAAATAGTCGTAGTGTCATTAACTAGTCAAAACCATACACACAATAATTATATATACATATATAGGATATCGGGATAGGGATAAGGGTCATCAACATAAGAGCTTAAACCATTAACTTAAACTATGTAACTTGCTCCATCCTAAAGGCACCCATGGGTTATATGGGTTCAGTTTTCCCTACTAAAGGGCCAAGTACATTTTAGCCGCACGAACTAAGGAACCAGGAAGGGATAAAGACGCCAAGGCTCTATATATTCCAAAATATAATGTTTGAAACAAGAACATAATTGTATGGAACCCCACACCAGAAAACGTGAATTCCAGTGTTAGTCCCCCCCCCCTCCCAGACTACACCTTCCTGGTGAGATACACAATTCCCTTTAAGCCCAATTTAAAATAGTTTACAAATAATCCAAAAGATTAATCTAGGAGTCTTATATTAAGGCATTTACCACTTGGTATCGTCATACCATTTATTCTTACAAGCTCATATATTCATGCCAAACCAATCAATGTAACCATTCGACTCCCAAGTTCTATTTTAAAATCCAACCCATGGCCACCAAGGCCCTTTTAAATCCATTTTAACCAATTATTCATTAATACAATAGAATGGATTCATAAATAAGTTGAATTAAGAAATTATCCATGTTCAAAAACCAAATTCACAAAGTGGGTTGGGGTTAATGCTATTACCAAGACAAAAAGTTATCAATTTGGGGAAACTCATGTTCCCCATTCCAATTCCCACAACAATGCACCCAGTCAGTTGAAAAATCATAAATTTAAACCATAATCATCAATTTAAATCATGGGAAAAGTAGTATACCAATCAAAACCCCTGAATCAAATTTCAAACCCATCAATTTAAAACACATGGATAATGATTAAATAAGTTCCACAATGTAAAATTAAAGTTTAAAAATGAGATACATGCCTAAAATACACAAAAAGTTGATGTCAATTCAAAGTTTGAACCCGAATGATGAATTCATGGTAAAACCATATAATGTTCTTGGGTTTTGAGTTTGAGAGAGAAAGAGAATAATTTGATCTTTGAAAAATAAAGGGAATGAGATTATTTTATGTTTAAAGATCGTACAAGGGGTAAAAAGACAAAAAACCTCTCATCCCCGGTGTAAAAAATAAAAACTGGATGAAATTAAAACATTAACGTGGCACATTATTATCACGAAGGGTAGCCTCTATGTCGAACCAATACGGTGGAGGCTAACCTCTATGGTACGCCAATATCATGGAGCCTCAATGTCTTGGTTTTCCAAAATAACGGCGAACCCCTTTCAAAAATTTTGAAACTTTCCCAAATTATGATTTTAACATCCCTAGACACCATTCAAGTTAAAATTGACATTATGAATGCGCGAGGGTCAAAAATAAAATCATTTAAAGTTTGAGGGGTCTTACACTACCCCCCCCCCCCCTAGATCATTCATCCCCAAATGAGGAGTTAGGCTATTTTTATCATGAAATTAGCGTGAATGGATGAGAATCAAAAGACAAATTTCAAAATGTGATGATTGAAAAATGAAACTCATACCTCAAGCACTCTTATCCAACATGGCGAACTAGAAGGGGTGTTTGGACTTCATATCTTCCTAAGGTTCCTATGTAGCTTCTTTCACCTTTTGATTTCTCCAAAGTAATTTCACCAAAGCTACATCCTTCGTCCTCAATCTATGAACTTGCCTATCTAATATCTCAACAGGTACCTCCTTATAAGATAAGAAATTCATAACACCAACATCCTCAACCGGCACTATCAAGGAAAGATCACCCACACACTTTTTCAGCATAGACACATGGAAAATAGGGTGAATAAAAGCTAAAATTATTGGTAAATCTAAATCATAAGCGACATTACCAATTCTTCTTACAACCTGGTATGGAACAATGTAATGGTGACTGAGCTTCCCCTTCTTTCCGAACCTTATGACTCTTTTCATAGGAGACACCTTCAAGAATACCCAATCACTTGCTTCAAATTCCAATTCCCTTTGCCTCACATCCACATAAGACTTTTGGCGACTTTGGGAAGTCTTAAGTCTTTCTATCATCACCTTTACTTTCTCCATGGCTTGGGGAACTAAGTCAAGTCCAAAAAACCTAGTATCAGCTACCTCAAACCACCTAATAAAAGACCTACACCTCCTACTATAAAGAGCCTCAAAAGGATCCATCTAAATACTGGAATGGTAACTATGATTATACGTAAACTCACTAAGAGGCAAATGATTTATCCAACTTTCCTTAAGATCAATCACACAAGCCCTTAGCACATCCTTCAAAGTCTGAATATTATGCTCTTCTTGTCCATCTGTTTGAGGGTGGAAGGTGGTGCTAAGGTTCACCTGAGAACCCAAACCTTTCTGAAATGAACACTAGAAGTGAGAAAAAATTGCGTACCTCAGTTTGAAATGATGGGCCCGGGTGCTCCATGCAATTTGACTATCTCTTGAATGAGCAACTTAACATAATTCTTTAAGTAGTTAGTTCCCATAGGCAAGAAATGAGCAAACTTATTCATCCTATCCATAATGGCCCAAATCAAATCATACTAATTGCGAGACCGAAAAATACCCATAATGAAATCCTTATTAATCATCTCTTACTTCAAAATAGGCAACTCTATCTCTTGAGACACACTACTCAGCCTCAAGTGCTCAACCTTGACTTGCTGGCAAACCATCCACTTACCAATAAAATTTTCCCCATCCCTCTTCATATTATTCCACTACTAGATTTCCTTCAAGTCATGGTACATTCTTAGTCAAACCCGGGTGAAATTTATATCGAGACTCATGATCCTCAATTAGAATCCTTTACTGCAGCCCATCAACATCAAGAACACATAATCTTTCTTGATACCTCAGAATGTCATCTCCCTTAATATCAAAATCCACAACCTATTGCTGACTTATATCATCCTTAATCTACATAAGTATGGGATCCAAAACATGTTTCTCCTTTACCTCAGCACTAAAAGATGATTTAATCACCTCTTAGACAATCATTCCCCCATCCTTAATCTACATAAGTATGTGAATATCATTCATTAATCCTCTTTTCTCCTCATCCACATTGAGATAAGTTTTTCCTAGGCAACCTGCTAAATGCATCATCAACAACATTAGCTTTACCTAGATAGTAGTGAAGACTCATGTCTTAACCCTTAAGTAATTCAAGCCACCTCCTTTTCCTAAGATTCAACTCTTTTTGGGTAAGAACATGCAACAAGATCTTATGATCTGAATAAATATCCATATGCACCCCATACAAATAATGGCACCAGATCTTCAAAACAAAAACCACTTCTGCCAAATCTAGGTCATGCGTCAGATAATACTTATCATAAACCTAAGCTTCATGGAGGCATAGCTCACGACCTTACTATGTTGCATGAAAACATAAACTAGTCCCACACGGAATGCATCAAAATGCATAACAAACCCATCAGTACCCTCGGGTAGGGTCAAAACTAGAGTGGAAGTCAACTTATCCTTCAACTTCTCAAAACTACCCTTAAAAGCATCGAACCATAAGAAGCTAACCTTATTCTGAGTCAATTTTGTCAACAGAACAATAATAGAGGAGAAACTCTCCACATACCTCCTATAATACCTAGCCAAACACAAGAAGCTCCTAATATCAATTGGATTTGTGGGTCTAGGCCATTTCTTAACTGCCTTAAATTTCTGTGGATCTACCTTGATCCCCTCACTAGAAATAATATGCCCAAGAAAGGTCATAGCATTCAGCTAGAAGTCACAATTAGAAAACTTGGCATACAATCTCTGATCCTTATGAGTCCGTAATACAATTCGAAGGTGATTGGCATAATCCTCCTAACTCTTGAAGTACACCAAGATGTCATCAATGAAGATTATAACAAATAAATCCAGGAGCTATATGAACGCATGATTCATAAGATACATAAAAGCAGCCGGAGCATTAGTCAACCCAAATTATATAACCAGAAACTCATAATAGTTATACTGGGTTCGTAAATAAGTCTTGGGAATATCAACCACCCTAATTTTCAATTGATGATAGCCCAAATAAAGATCAATATTAGAGAAACACCTATAACCCTGAAGCTTACCAAAAAATATCATCAATCCTAGGAAGAGGATACTTATTCTTTACTATAACCATTTTTAGCTGACGATAGTCTATACACATCTAAAGAAACCCATCTTTCTTTCACACAAAAAATATAGGAACACGCTACGGAGAAAGACTAGGACGAATAAAGCCCTTATTAAGAAAAAACTTTAATTACTCCTTTAGTTCAGCCGAAGCCATCCTATAAGGAGGAATGGAAATAGGATGGGTATCTGGTAGAAGATCAATCCCAAAATCTATTTTCCCTATCGGGAGGAATTCTAGAAAGATCATCAGGAAACACTTTGAGAAATTTACTAACCACAGGGACAGATTGCAAAGAAGGACTTTTAAAATTATAACTCTTAACCTTAACTAGATGATACAGACACCATTTGGAAATCAACTTTTGGTCTCTAAGATAGGAAATAAAACTCCCTTTGGGGACTAAGGAACTCCCCTCCCATTCGATCATAGGTTCATTAGGAAATTGAAAACTGACCATTTGGGTCCTATAATCCAGAAAGGCATAGCATAAATGAAGATAATTGACCATAAGATCACATCAAAATCCACCATATAAAGCTTTAGCAAATCCATTAATGTCTCTATGAAAGATGGATACCACACAACCCCTATAGATTTTTGTAGCAACAATAGAATCACCCATCGGAGTAGAAATAGAAAAGGGGTCAAAAATACTTTCAGGACAAAAACCAAAGTGTACATCTACATAACGGGTCACATAAGATAGGGTAGAACCGAGATCAAGAAAATAATAAACATCACAAGAGAAGAGAGCTGAAACATACCAATAACAACATTGAGGGATGCCTCGGATTCCTGGAAAATAGAAAATGAATAGAGATGATTCAAACCGGTTTAGGTACCCGAAGTGGCGCCCCTAGGTACCGGAGCTGAAAAAGCAGTGACCAAAACCTTATTAGCTCTAGTGGCAACTTTTTGGCTATAGGACAATTTCTGTTCAAATGACCAGGCTGACCATAATTGAAACACAAGTTCCTCCCCTCCTCACAATAACCATATTAAAGTTGCCTATAAAATTGATAAGGAAGATAAGGTGGGGCTGATTGAGTTCCACTAACCTGAGACTAGGCACCCTGTGCCTTAGGACCACTGTTAGTCTAAAAGCGACGATCACCAGAAGGCTTAGGATAAGGAGAACTAGTAGTCAAATAAGAATTCCCCCAATTCTTTTTCTTATTCTACTGTCTCTCATCTCTCCCACTATTTTGTTGGCCTGCAACCTGCTCTAAATATCTAAAATTCTTGTTCTACCTCTTCTAATCTCTACCACCTTTCTTTTCCCATCCTCTACCTACTACATACAAACCAACAACTTGTAAATGCCAATATCATTGTTTAACATCACAACCTTACACTCTAATACCAAACCACAAGACAATACAGAAGCAAACTTTCTCATTTTGGACCACATGTTAAACACTAACACCAAAGTATGACCGAACAACTACTGAAATTTTAGAGCATACTCTTTCACACTCATCTTTCCCTACTTTAAGCTTATAAACCCTTCTGTCCTAGCTTTCCTCAACTCCTGAGGAAATATGTGGTTAAGAAAGGCACCGAAAAACTCATCCCACACCCCTTGTTCAACATCATCACCCTTTATTGGTTCTCATTCCTCATACCACAGATAAGCTACATCTTTTAATTGATATGAATCAAACTCTACACCTTTTAGAATTAATAATATACATCACCCTAAACGTATTCTTCATCTCATCAATGAACCCAATTAGAGCCTATAAAGGTTGGGGGATTCAACCTCATAAACTAGCCAACCTAATTAATCTCAAATTAACGAGAAATAGAACCAACACGATCAAACTGATGAGATTGAGAGGCCACCGACTAAATAAGCCTAAAATAGATTGATGGAACTCCACATTAAAAATATCTCTGTGGGGTATTTATTCATGAGTATCATTGGCTTGAGAAGCCCGAGAAAGACTATTGGGGACCGGTAGAACTCCATGTGGAGAAGCTTAGTCAGGAGAAAGGACCCTAGACTGGGTCTGCACTCCATAAACATAGTGAGTTCCCTCCATATTTTCCTCAGGTATGATAGATGGTCCAACAGAGTTTCTATGAACATCAACTATTTAGGGAGGCATCATATAAAATGCAAGTAATCCAGGAATTAAAGAAATTTCAAAACTACTAGACTCTATATACTAAAATAGAACAAAAAAAGGGAAATATTCCAAAATGCCTAGTAGCCTCACTGTTATAAGTGTGGTATGCTGCACATCTATAAAAGGGAATCTACTCGACACGGCTTTGTAGACACCCAAAGGCCTTGAACTGTGCTCTGGTACCAAGCTTTCATGACCCGAACTAAGGCCTAGTCATGATGGGTACCTCTAACCTACCATGGACTGAAGACCACCTTTTTAGCATAATCCCAAGAGAATAATAATAATAATAATAATAATAATAATAATAATAATAATAATAATAATAATAATAATAATAATAATAATAATAATAAAGTAGAAGCAAATCAAGATAGCAATAAAAGATCAATAAGTCAAATAAAAGTTCTAAAAGGCAAAACTAACAATCCAACCCACACTTGTCCACAAAAGCCTCTAAAACCAAAATGCCAACTAAGTTGAGACATGCCCCTGACTATGACGAAAAGGAAATCCAAACTACTAGAATAGTAATAAAACTAGTAAAATGACCAGGCCTTCCAAAAAATTAATGCTCACCACTTCACAAAAAATCCAGAAGAGTACTCAACCACCTAACACTGTACAAAAGCAATAGAAAACCCTTCGTACCCTATATCATGAATCAATCTAGCATCTAGGGATGGTCAATGGGATAAGCATTGGCATGTAACTAAGGAAAAGTGATAAAATAATGATGATGCCATACATAAATCAAAATCATATGCACAATAATTATATATACATATATAGGATGTCGGAATAAGAATAAGGGTCATGAACATGCGAGTTTAAACCATTAACATAAACTATGTAGGTTGCTCTATCCTAAAGGCACCAGCGGACTATATGGGTTTAGCTTTTCCTACTTAAAGGGCCCAATATGTGTTAGCCATATGAACCAAGAAATCCAAAGGAAGGTATAAAGACACCAACTCTCTAGCCATTCCAAAATATAATGTGTGAACCAAGCATACGGTCATATTGACCACCATACTGGCAAACATGGTTTCCAATGTTAGTCCTCCCAGGACTACACCTTCACGATGACCTACACAATTCCCTTTATGCCCCATTTAAAATAGTTTTCACATAATCCCAACTATTAACCTAGGAGTCTTATATTGAGGCATTTACCACTTGGTATCATCATATCATTTATGTTTGCAAGCTTATATAATCATGCCAAATCAATCAATGTAACCATTCGACTCCCAAATTCCATTTTAAAATTCAACCTATATCCACCAAGGCAATTTTAAATTCATTTTAGCCAATTATCCATTAATTCAATGCAATTGGTTCAAAAATAAGTTGAATTATACAATTATTCATGTTTGAAAATCGAATTTACAAAGTGGGTAGGGGTTAATGCCATTACCAAGCCAAAAAATCATCATTTTGGGAAAACCCATGTTCCCCATTCTAATTCCCATAAAAATGCACCCAAACAGTCTAAAACCATAAATTTAAAAGCATAAATCATCAATTTAAATCATGGGAAAAGTAGTTCAAGCGATACCAATCAAAGCCCCTAAGCCATATTTCAAACTCATCAATTTAAAACATATAGATAATGATTAAATAAGTGCCACAATGTAAAATTAAAGTTTGGGAATGAGATACATACCTGAAATACACAAGAAATTAAAGTCAATTTGAAGTTTGGAACCCGAATAATGAATTCACTGTAAAACCATTGAATGTTATTGGGTTTTTAGTTTTAGAGAGAAAGAGAATGATTTGATCTTTGAAAACTAAAAGAAATAAGGTTATTTTTTGTTTAAAGGTCGTACAAGGGGTAAAAAGATCAAAAACCCCACATCCCAAATGAAAAAACAAAAACTGGATAAAATTAAAATATTAACATGGCATGTAGTTATCGCGGAGGGTAGTCTCCATGCCACACCAATATCACAGAGGCTAATCTTCATAGCATGCTAATATCAAAGAATCTCACTGCCTCGGGGTCCCAAAATGACCCAAACCTTTTTCAAAAAATCCAAAACTTTCCAAAATTACCCTTTTAACATCTCTCAACATAAGTCAAGTCAAAAATTAACATTACGAATATAATAGGGTCAAAAATAAAATTGTTGAAATTTTAAGGGGTCTTACAAAGTGGTTAATGGTCAACTCAGCTTTCCTTAAAATTAATCACACAAGCCCTTAGCATATCCTCTAAACTCAAAATAGTACACTCTACTTGTCCATCCATTTAGGGTGAAAAAATAGTGCTAAGGTTCATCCAAGTATCCAAACCTCTCTAGAACAAATTCCACAAGTAAGAAGAGAACTGCGTACCTCAATCTAGAATGATGGACACCGACAGTCCATGCAACTTAACTACCTCCTGAATTAACAACTTAGAATCACTCCTAAGTAGTTGGTCCTCGTTGACAAGAAATAAGCAACTTAGTCATTCTATCCACAATGACCATAATAAAATCATACTGATATGAGACCATGAAAGACCTGCAAATGAAATCCATATTAATAATCTTCCACTTTCACATTGGCTATTCTATCTCTTGAGACATGCCACTGGGACTCAAATGTTTAACTTTAACTTGCTGATAAATAATACACTTATCCACAAAGTCTGCCACATCCCTTTTCATATCTCTTCAAGTCATAGTATGTTTTAGTCAAACCCAGATGAATTGTATATCGAGACTTATGAGCCTCAGCTAAGATTCTCTTATACAACCTATCCACATTAGGAACACAAAATCTTTATTGATACCTCAAGATACCATCTCTCCAATCTCGAAAGCAATAACCTTTTTTCGACCCATAACATCCTTAATCTGCAAAAGTATAGAATTTAAAACATGTTTCTCCATCACCTCATCTCCAAGAGATAATTTATCCACTTTCTAAACAACCACTCCTCCATGCTCAGGGTCCAAGAGACAAACTCCCAAGTTAGCCATCCTATGAATATCCTTCAGCAACCCTCTTTTCTTCTTATCAATGTGGGATAAGCTCCACATAGACAACCTACTAAGAGAATTTGGAATAATATTAGCTTTACCTGGATGGTAGTAAAGGCTGATGTTGCAATCCTTAAGCAGTTTGAGCCACCGCCTCTGCTTTTAGTTTAATTCCTTCATTATAAATATATACTACAAGCTCTTATGGTTAGAATAAATATCCATATATACCCCATATAGATAATGGAGCTAGATCTTCAAGGCAAAGACAACAACCGCTAACTTTAGATCATAAGTCGTGTAATTCCTCTCATGAACCTTAAGCTTCCTAGAAGCATAGTCTACTACCTTACTATTCTGCATCAAAACAACACACAATCCTACATGAAATGCATCACAATACACAACAAACTCATCAGTACCCTCAAACAAGGTTAAAACTGGAACAAAATTCAACTTATCCAACTTCTCAAAACTACCCTCACAAGCATCGAACCATAAAAACTTAATCTTTTTTCTGAGTCAACCTTATTAGAAAAGTATCAATAGATGAGAAACTCTCCACAAACCTTCTATAATACTCATCCAAGCCAAAGAAGCTCTTAATATCGATTGAAGTCGTGAGTCTAGGCTACTTCTTAATTGCTTCAGGTCTTTGTAGATTGTAATACCCCATAATTCTCTTAGTTCAGTTTAGCTCATAGTATGTGAAGTATTTAGTAGGTGAAGAATGTTCATAGAAATCTCATAGGGCCCAGTTGATCCAAGAACCTTAGATTCGTTCAAAGTTTGATGTTCAATTCTACAAGGGTCAATTTTGAAAGTGTATAACTCTCAATGTATGTAGAATTTTCCATCTCAAGACCCAACAAATTGTAGATAATTGAGTCAGCTTTCCAACTATACTAATTTTGCCTAAATATGATACTCGAGTGAGAAGTTAAGGCACTTTTCGTGAGAGGTAGTAGCTCACCACGATTATGATCCCCAAAATCGCACTCATTCATTTCCAGTGCCACAATATGATAGAAATACATTATGTTGGAGGGAAAATTCACATTCTTCCATTTCCAGTGGCACAATGTGATAGCACCATATTGTGGATGAGTGCAAATTTGCACTCGTCCATTTTCCAACACTGCAAAGCAATAGCACTGGGTCATGCCAAGGTGTAAAATCAGGATTCCAGTCATGAGATTAAGTTTTAGAAAGGAATTTAAGTCAGTAACTGTCACACTAATTCATGAAAACAAAGGATTTAACCCTATTCTAAGCATATTACGCTCTTTATTCACCAATTTCCTTTCCAAGAAAACCCTAATGATTTAACCTTGAGTTCAAGAAATTCAAGGTTTCACCATTTCTTCTTCAAGATAACCAAGAATTCAATTTTTTGAGTTTAAGAACTTTAAGAAGAAGATTCAAGAACATCGTTCGAAATTCAAAGTTTAAGATTTCTCATTCAAATAATTAAATAAGGTATGTAAAGTTATGAACAAGGATACTCATTTCATCCTTGTGCCCAAAACTAGCATTAAAGTTGAATTTTACATGAAATTATATGAATTTTAGTTTAGGGTTCATAAACATTATCATTGTTCAAAGATGTTGATGTTACAAGTGATTTAAATATTGAGTTGCATGTTAATTTTTACATCTTAATGCGTGTGGCATGATTTTATGGATTGAGAATTGATATTCATTACCTTGACTAGAAATATTAAATAATTTCATGATTTTATTAGTGGGCATGAACTTTGTGATGATTTGAAATAAGTTTGAAACATGGGTTATTAATCCCTACTTTCAATATTGATATTCTAAGAAGATTATGCTTTAAGCACCCTATGATTAGTTTATATTCATATTTTGAACAAGATTTGATCTTTTGATCCCCAGCTAAAATATGGAATCCACTTTTTAGTTTTAAATTACAGTTTAAAGCAAATAGATGCACAACTAGTTTTCAATATAAACCATTATGTTATTTTAAAGGGGCTTTTCCTACAGAATGAGCATACAAATTAAAGGGAGTAGTATTTAGCATCGAGTTGGGTATGTGTCCCAGTTCACATGCCCAGAACTACGAGCCAATCTAGGTACAAATTTAGATTATATTCCATTTGTAAATGGATATAGATATAGATTGTGATCACTTAGCTCAGGATATGCTCCTTGCTAAGCGTTTGACACCTCTCCCTGATGTGAGGTTTTCTCCGTAGGAAAACTAGACATTTGACACTATGATAGCTCACATAGTGTATGTCCGTTAGAAGTACCTCCTATATAGAAAAGCTTTTAAAAAACTCCTTAAGATATAATAGAAAAGAACAACAGAAAATTTTTTTGAATAAAATAATTTTGAGAACAATACAGTTTTTAGAAAAGAATAGCTTTTAGAAACTAAGTGTAGAGGATCATGATTTTATTTAGATAGTGTTTTACATAAGTTATTGGTTATGAGATTTCAACTTTTAGTTTATAGATATAAAGGTGAATCCTTTTACACTTAGCCTGCATAATTTGAAAAGAAGCTTAACTTTAGTTCTACTTATTCCGCTAGCAGAAAGAGTAAAAGTACAGCTTTTAGAACTAAGTGTTATGGCTCACAAGATTTCTACAGTATGTTTTACTATTCATGACATGATTTTTAGCTTTTAGTTATTCAAGCCAATGTGAGTCATTTACACTTAGCATGCTTTCTTTACTATCTATATGAATAATTAAGTTACTATTCTTACTTATACATTCACCCCCACCTGATCAGTACATTCCAAAAGTACTGATCCATATATACGTCTATGTGTTACATTGTTTAATAATATAGGTATAAGTTATAGTGTGCATATCAGAATCAGACAGTCGCAGTTTTGAGTTAGTAGGTGATGAGTCCTTTTAAAGGGCTCAAGTCAGTTAGAGTTTGTGTAGTATTTTATTTTCTTTATTCAATCATATTGATTTTTGATAGCTGGGGGTCATGCCCTGCTACCTATAGTCAATACTAGTAGAGGCTTCGTAGACAGTCAGTTGAGTTAATGTATTTAATTCCAGTTCTTTTTTGTATAATTAGAGTTGCAATCATTTCAATATAGTTTTGTATTGATCATATTCAGAAAATATTTATCTTCCACATTATTTTTTCTGAATTATGTACTTATTTCAGGTGCTTATAAGTTATGTCGGTGCAAGAGTTAGCTTAGGATCACTTGTAGTCCTAAGAACTATGTGATATCCAAGGGGTAGTCTTGGGGCGTTACAAACTTTGTATCAGAGCCCAGAGTTCAATTGTCCTAGGGTGTCTATGAAGCCATGTCTATTAGTTTCTTGTGGAATGGTACGGAGACGTGTGTACTTTTCTTTAAGAGGTTGCAGGCATTTAAGAAATGTCTTCTCTCCTTCATATTCTAAATCGTGTTGTATAGTTCTTCTCTTAGAAACTTTTATCAATTCGTGTGTTACTCCATAATTCTCCATCTATGTTATATTCTTGAGATAACACGATTAGCAAGTTCTAATTTCTCCCAAGATAATGCTTTTAGACTTACTATCAATAACTTTATAAGTCATACAAGGGGATTTAGAAGAGCTCGCTAGCGTGTTATAATTTTCGCATGTTGAAAGTTATGTCCTCATCCATATGAGTTGTTCACTTAAGACAGAATAAGATATGCATTCAGATTCCTCATTATTCCTTTAATACAGATAGTGCTCATAAGGGGACATAGTATGAACTTAGATTCTTTAATAGAGTTTACATTCGAGGGATATTACAACCTTGAGTGTTATGATTCATAAGTAGTAGAACCTTCTTATAGTTGAAAGTATAGGTATAGAAGCATAGTGATAAGAAAAGTGGGAATGGCGATTAATAGAAAGTATAGAGATAAACTTATACATGCTTTTGAGTTTATATTAAGGTGATAGGTCCTTGTGTGTCAGCTTAGGGGTAATGAAGGTAGTACAAGTTCCTTGGTAAAGGGTAGAGAAAGAGTTATTAGTTAAGGTGAATTTTTATTTACTTAAAGTGGGAAAGGAGTTATTGATGATATTTATTGTGTTAGAAAAGTATAGGATATTCATGAAGAATTTGGTTGTTAAGTATTGTTAATTTAGACTTCCCTTGAGGTTGCAAAAGGAGTTTAGTTGAAACTTATAGATCTATGAAAGTAATTTAGGTGTATAGATGGGTAAATAGTCGTAAGGTGTAGAAGAAGGATGTGCTAATAGATTTTAATAAGGTATACCATAGAATTATGATCAAATATTATTATTATTATAAGGTTATAGCGGGCTAGTGTTTCTTGATGATTTATTTTATAGCTTCCAGGCGAGAAAGTATGTAAGGTTGGGTTGTTAATCATGCCCATCACCAGACACTAAGTTTGAATAGTATATGATCATCAAGGTAGAAATAATAATTTCTTTCTTAGTGAGGCTAGTTGTATGGAAGTGATCTAGTAGGATTGAACAGTGTCTACAATAGTTTAAGTTCATTTATTCATAATTAAGTATGATGTTGTAAGTATAATGTAGAGGGGTGCCCAAGCTGATATGTGGCTGCATTATTTTTGAAGGTTATTAAGTGGTGTGTGTTGATTAATAATACCCTTGAGTGCTTAAGTGGAAGAAGGCTAGCTATATAGTGCATGGTGTTCCTAATAGCTAAGTTGAGGAGTTAAGGATAGTTGGTGGTGAGTCTTTTAAGTAAGAATTCAATTTTTATCGTTTAGAGAAGAATATAAGTTTAGTGATGTGATATTAGTAGGCTATGATTGAAGTAGTATGGTTTATTAAAGGTTTGAGGATATTCATGCTAAGTGTTAGAATCTAAGATTTAATCTTTGAAGATTGACCTAATAGAAATAAGAGTTGAAGTTCTAAATGATGTGAACTCAGGGTATGGTGATACTCATGAAGATTTTAAGTTAGTAATTGTTCAAGTTATTATATGATGACTATTGGGGCTATAGAAAAATAGAGTTGTATCTTAGAAGAATGTATTAGCAGTGGGTTTTACACTTTCAGGTGTAGTCTTTTAGGGTAAGTTTATTATGTACATGTATTGTTATATCCCAAACTCTAAAGTACAATGATTGTAGTCCAGTTTAGAGTTTAGTAAAAGGGTTCCACAGACTTAGGATGATGACTTAAAGCTAAGAGGGAGATGATATAACAAGTATCAAAGTCAGGCCATCACATTCTAATAGAAATGCCAGAGTATTATAGAATATCAGTAGGGGAAGAAGATGTCTGACCCATTCTTATCCTAGTGCAAACTTTTCAATCATCACAGTATCTATTCATACCTTATACGTTATCTCCATGATCTTAATTCATATTAATGCACATTATAGAAAACTAAGTATGCTTTCAGTTCCTAGTACGGGGAGTTCCAATTCACTCTGCAGTACAAATCATATTCCCTGGAATTGATAAACTCTGAACTCAGGTCATGCAGCTTGTGACTTATGTACTCTTTTTTTATAGTATGTTCAGTTCCAGCAACGAAATTCAGTTTATATCATGTATATCCTCAGTTTATATCTCTTTAATGAATCCATGCCATTGGCATCCTATTCTTCAAGCCTCAGTTATGTATAGTATTCTTTTGGTACTTCAGGTCTTTATGTGTTAGCCTTTCAATGACCTCTTCCTATGTTATGATAGTTATGATGATAATGGATAAGCGATGGTTTAGATGTGAGGGAGATTATGACCATCATTAAGAGAGTTTATTTATGCTTTTCTATCTAAGGCTAGAAGATAAAGGAAAATTAAGATAAATCTTTGGTATATGTCATATTTGGATGAGAATTCTGGTATTTCTTCTTAAGCATCATAGTGAAGAAAGTTGTTGTTGATAGAGGTTTAGAGAATATGAGAAGTATTCCTTTATGGGCGTTCGCCTTGAAGTTTATATGTGAGTATATGA
Organism: Capsicum annuum; assembly: GCF_002878395.1. Taxonomy (NCBI): domain Eukaryota; kingdom Viridiplantae; phylum Streptophyta; class Magnoliopsida; order Solanales; family Solanaceae; genus Capsicum; species Capsicum annuum. The sequence continues at coordinate 193,902,390 of NC_061113.1, forward strand.
TAGGCTTGAATTTCATGTTGGGATGCAAGTGGAGGAATACAATATGCACTATTGAATCTATTGTAAGAGTTCAGAGATAGTCATTGAAGTGGTAAGGCATGTTATGCTTAGGGTGTAAGCTCTAAAAGAGACATAGAAGATTGAATCATATGGCATAGACTAGTATAATAGTGAGGCGTATGGTACCTTGTGATTTCAAGTTAGGCTTGATCATGGTGAGAGAATTTATTTTAGTTTAGACTTTACTATATGAATTTATCAATACCCGCGTGATAATTATAAGTTGAATTAAATGAGTATGGTGTTTAAGGGGAAAGTATAGTTGAGGGAGTATTTGAGAAGTGTTGCTAAGCTTGAAAGTAAGAATTTACATTGCCTAAGGCCTAGAAATTCCATCCTAGCTTATGAGTTAAATGTCAATGTTCCATGCTATAGAGTTATATCAATATTGCGATTCCTTAGTCACATGTCTTGTTCAGATCATGCCCAAAATTCTTTGATCCATAATATTATTAGAATTTCTTAGAAGAGTGTTGGAGAAATACTCTATTTGAGTATGGGAAGTCAGTATGGTCTAGTCCATAGAGCCTGTAATCCAGTTTAAAAATCAAATAGATAAGCTCCTATAGATTTCCAACTTTCCATCTAGTCTTACTACCCAAAGTTTCAGGGGTAAGGCAATTCCAAGAGGTGTAATGTTCGAATTCATGAAAATTATGAATTCAGCTTATTTCATGCATCATACATTAGTTTCAGATTAAGATATTAAGTCATGAATCAGCTCTTAAGTGGTCCTTGCATCATCTCAGTCTTTCCTCAGTATTTCATCCAAGTCAGTATTACTCGAGGGATGAACTATCCCAAGGGGGAGATGTTGAGATATCACCGATGTCACCACCCGAACCAGGGCCTGGCCATGACAAGCATTTCGAACCATGGAGGCCCGAAACACCCCTATCTATCTGTTAATCATGCACATAATTCATGTGATCAAAGTAATGCGTAAGAAACACAATAATTTGAAAACATGGTCATAAATATGAAAAGAAACAATAACGGGGAGATAAAGTTCCCCCAACATCAATCAACCTCTAAACAACTGTCTGCGAAAATCTCTAACAAACGACTGAGTCAAGTAACCGTATATAAACTGGGACAAGGCCCCCAGTAGACCCTAATATTGAATATAAGATAAAAGGATTGCAGGACATAAGACCTTGCAAAATATAGAAGGCTCACCACTTGTCTCTGCAACTCTGTCTGAATGATCTACTGATTCTCTTGACCCTTAGATTGGGCCTCTGAACCTGAGAGGTTGGAGAGGAGAGGGGGGTTAGCATAAAAGTACTGGCACGCAGAGATATCAAAACAAAATATAATATTTTACAAAATATAGTTGAGAGCCATTATAAAGCAATTTCGTATCAAATCATTTGAAAACACATGGGCGTAATGCAATAGTTTCTCAACAACAATGAAATGCAACTGAGCTAGGTGGAATACCCTACATAATTTACACCAACTATCTAACCTCGATTGCCACCGAGATTAGAGTATAAGTGAGGGAGAGACACACAAAATCACATAGCATGGTGTCTCGACCCAATGGTAATGCCCAAGATCACTTAGCCCGGGCTCCTACCTATAGTCCCAATTTGGGAATGACATAAAGTCAAGTACATAAGATCACTTAGCCTGGTACCAAATCTCTGTGTCGGCAAACACGTTTTTTGGTGATGAGCCCTTACACTCAAATGCCTTCTTCGAGCATCCACCTATCTCATGTAAAATTAATGCATTCAAATTTCATCTGATTCAATCATATATCATGTTCTGTAGGGTATCATCATACCCGACTTGCAAGTCATCAATATCACTTCCACATATGCATAATCATGTAAAAACCAAGGTGCTTTATCATTTACAAGTGGTGAACAATATTTATTTCAAATTCATGCTCTCTTTTGTTGATCATAATATGATAAGGGGTATCAAGACATTATCATGGGAATTTGAAAGAAATTTATCATTCATATTTATCAAACTTCCATGGAAAATCTCAATCACATATGCATGGTTTCAACCATTGAAGTATATAGGCAAACAATTCCCATGACATAAAGAAAAATAACTTAGAAATCATATTGAAAGCAAGTTATTAGCATTTGATTGGAAATCCCCATTTAAAAGCATGCATGTTCATGAAAACTACACCCATGAGATTTTAGGATAACCCCACGTATCTCTATTTCCAAGGATAATAAATGTTTCTTAAAGCTTGCGGATTGGTGATTCCAAATATGTAATTATCTTTGAAAACCTATGGTCAAATCTTGAACTATTTGGGTTTTCTGTTGAAACCCTATGGAGAATTTTTGAGCACTTTTGATGAATGAAGGTGTATTTTGGGGTCCTTGGAACTAAATTTTGTGTTTTAGGGCTAAGTAAGGGTGGAAAAGGACCACTTTGTCCCCAAAACGGAGTGTTTAAGTCACTTGAATTTTTTACATAGGCACCGCCCATCCCATTGCCTATGTTTACATAGGCACCGCCTAGGCTATCGCCTATGTTTACATAGGCGCCGCCTAGGCTACGGCCTATGCTTTCCAGTGGCCTTGGGCGATTGGTTAGGCGATGCATATCACTTTGAAAGGCTATAACTTCTTGCTCGGGTGTCGGATTTTAGCAAAATTGGCATTGTTGGAAAGCTAACTCGAATACCTATCATTTGACACATAGTAGGCTTCCTAATTCGACATATACAGAGAGTTATGGTAGATGGAAGCTGACACACTTTACAACGCCAACTAAAACTTAGTCAATCGAAATAGTTTCAACTCGTCCATGAGTTGAAGGACCTCTATGGTCTAAATTCAAGCTTGAATGGATTCAGATGCTACACAAATAATTAACTTGCCATATTGGCATAGGATTTTATAGATTCAGGATTATCAACGCATTGAAATCATGGTCTATACTGTAGCCCAAAATGTAGGGCGTTACATTATCCCCCCCCCCTTAGGATCATACGTCCCCGAATGATGATGCGGGACATAGACAGACACGATTTCAAGCATAATAAAGGACTAGGAAAGATAAGATAGGAATAGTACTTTTTGTCTCATCCTCCATCGAAGCAAACAAATTGGGATATCTAATTCTCATGTTATCTTCTGACTCCCAAGTTGCTTCTTCGACTTTCTGATTCCTCCACAGTACCTTTAAAGAGGCTATCTCTTTGCTCCTCAGCTTTCGAACTTGGCGATCTAAAATTTCAATGGGCTCTTCTTCATAAGACAAGGAGTCTATCACTTTGATACCCTCTACTGGCAATACCATAGAATGATCTCCACTGCATTTCTTCAACATGGATATATGGAATACCGGATGAACGGAACCCAAACTTGCAGGCAATTCTAGCTCATATGCAACTGTACTAATCTTTTTCAGAATCTGATATGGCCCTACATAGAGAGGGCTCAATTTACCCCTTTTTTCCAAAACACATAACTCCTTTCATAGGAGAAACCCTAAGAAATACCCAATCACCAACTTCAAACTCTAGTTCTCTTCTCCGAACATCGATATAGGACTTCTGACGACTCTGAGCAGTCTTGAGTCATTCTCTAATGATCTTCACTTTCTCTATCGCCTGATGAACAAGATCAGGCTTATACAACTGAGTCTCACCTACTTCATACCATCCTATCAGAGACCTACATCTTCTCCTATACAAAGCCTCAAAATGAGCCATCTTGATGCTGGCATGGTAACTATTATTGTAAGAAAATTCAACCAGTGGCAGGTGATTTACCCAACTACCATTAAAATCAATGATGCATGCCCTCAACATATCTTCGAAGGTCTGAATGGTACGCTCAGCTTGCCCATCTGTCTGAGGGTGGAAAGTTGTGCTCAAATTCACTTGTGTACCTAAACCCTTCTAAAAAGATCTCTAAAACTGAGATGAAAACTACGTACCTCGATCGAATATAATGGACACTGGTGCCCCGTGAAATCAAACTATCTCATTAATGTAAATCTTAGCATAAACCTCTCCCAAATAATTAGTCCTCACAGGCAAAAAGTGGGCTGACTTTGTCAACCTATCTACAATTACCCATATAGAATCATACTGGTTTTGGGATCTCAAAAGTCCTGTAATGAAGTTCATGTTTATCATCTCCCACTTCCATAAAGGAAAGGCTATCTCTTGAGAAGTACCACCTGGCCTCATGTGTTCTACCTTCACTTGTTGACAGTTCAAACACTTGGACACAAAATCAGCTACATCACGTTTCATGTTATTCCACCAATACAACGTTTTCAGATCATGGTACATCATAGTAAAGCCTGGGTTACTGACATACCTCGAAGTGTACGCCTCATTAAGGATTCTTTCCCATATCCTATCAATATTCGTAACGCATAACCTACCCTGAAATCTTAGAACACCATCACCACCAATTTCAAAGGACATAGCCTTTTATTGACCCACATCTTTCTTGATCTGCATCAAGATGGGATATTCAACCTGCTTTTCTTGAACTTCAGCACAAAGGGATGACTTAGCTAACTCATGAACAATCACCCCTCCATCTTTGAAATCTAAGAGTTGCACTCCCAGATTTGCATGGTGGTGAATATCCTTTACCACCTTTTTCTTTCCTTCTTCTACATGAGAAAGGCTGCCCATAGACAACCTGCTGAGGGCATCGGCTACAATATTTGCCTTGCTCGGATGGTAATACAGACGCATATCATAGTCTTTTAAAATCTCCATCCAACACCTCTACCTAAGGTTCAATTCTTTCTGTGCGAAAACATACTGCAAACTCTTATGGTCATATAAATATCAACATGCACTCCATAGAGATAGTGCCTCCAGATTCTAAGTGCAAACACCATGGCTGCTAACTCCAAGTCATAAGTGGGGTAATTGCGCTCATGCACCTTTAACTACCTAGATGCATAAGATATTACCTTACCACGCTGCATCAACACAGAACCAAGTCCCACATAAGATGCATCACAATAAACCACAAAATTATCTACACCCTCGAAAGGGTCCAAATAGGAGCAGTAGTCAGCTTGTCCTTCAACTTCTCAAAACTGTTTTCACATAAGTCAGACCACACAAACTTCATATTTTACTGAGTCAGTTTAGTAAGCGGAGCAGCTATGGAAGAAAAACTCTCTACGAACCTTTTGTAATACCCTGCCAAACCCAAAATGCTCCTAATATCGGTTGGATTCGTGGGTCTGGGCCATTTTCTCACTGCTTCAACTTTCTGGGGATCCACTCTTATCTCGTCACTGGACACAATATGCCCCAGGAAGGCAATAGTATCTAACAAGAATTCACATTAGAAAATTTGACATACAGTTGATGATCTTTAAGGGTCTGAAGAACAATTCGGAGGTGATTGGCGTGATCCTCTTTACTCTTAGAATAGATCAGAATATCATCAATAAATATAATGACGAATAAGTCAAGAAACTAACGGAACACTTTATTCATAAAATCCATGAAGACTGCAGGGGCATTAGTCAACCCAAAGGACATGACTAGAAATTCGTAGTGACCATATCGGGTTCGGAAGGATGTCTTGGGTATGTCTGACTCCCTAACTTTCAACTGATGATAACCCGAATGAAGGTCTATTTTTGAAAAACACTTGGCACCCTGAAGCTGGTCAAAAATGTTGTCAATCCTAGGAAGAGGATATTTATTTTTAATCGTAACCTTATTTAACTGACGGTAGTCTATGCACATTTGAAGGGACCCATCCTTCTTTTGCACGAAGAGCACGGGTGCACCTCATGGGGAAACACTAGGATGAATAAAACCTTTGTCTAGGAGGTCTGCAAGCTATTCTTTTAACTTCTTTAGTTCTGCGGGAGTCATTCTTTATGGCGGAATAGAAATAGGATGAGTGTCTAGCAACACATCAATGCCAAAATCTATCTCCCTATCTAGGGTATCCCTGGGAGATCTTCGGGAAAGACTTATGGGAATTCATTCACTACAAGGACTGACTGCAGAGGAAGGTTTTCAACTTTTGAATCTTTTACTTGGATTAGATAATACATACAACCTTTGGAGATAAGATTTTAGGCTCTAAGATAAGCGATAAAGTGACCTCTAGGTTCCACAGAACTCCCTGCCCATACAATTGGTGTCTCACTCGGGAAAGAAAAAGTAACCTTTCGGGTTCTGCAATCAAGGATGGCATAACACAAATGGAGCAAGTCCATCCCAAGGATGGCATCAAAATCTATCATATCCAGTTCTATAAGGTCTGCCACAGTTTCCTTACTATGAATAGACATGACACAATTTCTATACACCCTTCTAGCAATAACATAATCACCTACAGGAATAGAAACAGAGAAGGGTTCTACAATAACTTCGGGCACAAACACAAAACCAACAGCCACATAAGGGGTCACATAAAATAAAGTAGACCTAGGATCAAGCAATACATAAACATCATGAGAAAAGATTCGTAACATACTAGTGACAACATCTGGTGAAGCTTCCGCCTCCTGGCAGTTAGTCAAAGAATATAACCGATTGCGATCGCTCCCAACAGCTGAAGGGGCAACCTTAGGAAAAGGAGTTGTGGAGGCGGCTTGGGACATAGCCCCCCATATTTCCTCCAGCAGAAGGACAATCTCTCTGAAGGTGACCCACTTTGCCACAAGTATAGCAGTTTCTCCCCTCAAACCAGCACTTCCCTAGATGATTCCTTCTACAAACCTCGCACCGTGGATAAGTGCGATGTTGTTGGGCCACACTGCTCTGAGGTTGTGTACCTAAAGCTTTGGATCCATGAGGAGTATGAAAACTCTGACTTTGTCTGTCTGTCGGTGGTCTGGCTACTGATAGTACATTATTCCAAAACTTCTTCTTCTTCAACCACTTATTACCCCAGTTACCACTCTGCAGCTGACTCTGGTGCTGGTCTGTAGATGTAGCTCTCTTAGTTTGTCTGTCTTTCTCTCTAGATTCAGCAATCTTTTTTTCTTCTCTTCCACCTACTGCATATAAACGGCCAGTCGAGCAAAGTCTAACTCCTTATTCAACCTAGCCCCCTGGCACTCAAGTACTAGGTTATCAGCAAGGCCAGATGCAAATTTCCTCATCCAGGCTCTCATATTACTAGTCAACTCTGGTGCATAGTGGGCTAGTTTATTAAACTTCAAAGTGTACTCCTGGACACTCATACTGCCCTACTTCAGATTTATAAACTCTTCCTCTTTGGTCTCCCTCAACTCCAGAGGAAAGAATTGATGAAGGAAAGCTTTGAAAAATTTGCCCCAAACTGTGGGCTCAGGATTTTAACCTTTTGCATCTTCCCAGTCGGTATACCACTGATTCGCAATTTCCTTGAGCTGATAGGTTACTAAATCCACCCCTTCAACCTCATCCACATGCATTACCTTAAAGATTTTTTCCATCTCATCCACGAACACCTGTGGATCTTCCTCTAACTTGGTGCCAGTGAACTTAGGTGGGTTTATCTTCATGAAATGTCCAACTCTAGTAGCCTTAGACGTAACAGATGCAGACCCAACATCTTCCTATCGTTGATCCTGGTTAGCTACCAACTGTGTCAGCATATAAATGGACCATCTAAATTCTGCATTTAAAATATCTCCCTGAGCAGTTGAGGGACAGTTGGCATTAGTCTGCAGAGCCCGAGGTGGACTAGTCGGGACTGGAGGGACACCCGGAGTAAGGACAAATTTTAGAGTGTGATCCCTATTATGGGTCCACATCCCATGGGTGGGAAGGACCTCATCTGCCTGAGCATTCTGATCGATGATACGACGTGGAGGCATAACTGTGTTTCTGAAACACAAGTGATCATTGATTAGGGGATAGTTCAGACTTTGAAGCACGAACTAAATCACAAAGAAGGGAAACATTTCCTAAATGCCTAGTAGCCCCCTGCTTATAAGTGTGGTGCATTACAAACCCATAAACAGGACTCTACCCGACATAATTTCGCAGATACCTTGGGACCATGAATCGTTCTTTGATACCAAGTCTGTCACGACCTAAACTAGGGCCTAGCCATGATGAGCATTTCAAACCATGAAGACCCGAAACACCCACACTTATCTAGTAATCATGCACCTAATTCATATGATCAAAGTAATGCAGAAGAAACACAATAATTCAGAAACATGGTCATAAATATGAAAAGAAACAATAACGGGGAGATAAGGTTCCCCCAACATCAATCAAACTCTAAAAAACTATCTGCAAAAATCTCTAATAAATGACTGAGTCAAGTAACTGTATAAAACTAGGACAAGGCCCCCAGTAGACCCCAAAACTGAATATAAGATAAAAGGACTACAGGACATAAGACCTTCCAAAATATAGAAAGATCACCACTTGTCTCTGTAACTCTGTCTGAATCATCTACTGATTATCTTGACCCCTAGACTGGGCCTCTGAACCTAAGAGGTTGGAGAGGGGAGGGGGTCAGCACAAAAGTACTGGCATGCAGAGATATCAAAATAAAACATAATATTTTACAAAATATAGTTGAAAGTCATTATAAAGCAATTTCGTATCAAATTTGAAAATATGTGGGCGTAATGCAATAGTTTCTCAACAACAATGAAATACAACTGATCTAGGTGGAATACCCTACATAATTTACACCAACTGTCTAACCTCGATTTTCGCCGACATTAGAGTATAAGTAAGGGAGAGACACACAAGATCACATAGCATGGTGTATCGACCCAATGGTAGTGCCCTAGATCACTTAACTCGGAATCCTACCTATAGTCCCAATTTGGGAATGACATAAAGTCAAGTACACAAGATCACTTAGCCTAAACCAAATCTCCGTGTTGGCAAGCAAGTTTTCCAACGATGAGCCCTTATACTCAAATGCCTTCTTAGGGCATTCACCTATCTCATATAAAATTGATGCATTCAAATTTTATCTGATTCAATCACATATCATGATCTGTAGGGTATCATCATACCCGACTTTCAAGTCCTCAATATCACTTCCATATATGCATAATCATGTAAAAACCAAGGTGTTTCATCATTTACAAGTGGTAAACAATATTTATTTCAAATTCATGCTCTCTTTTATTGATCACAATATGATATGGAGTATCAATACATTATCATGGGAATTTGAAAGGAATTTATCATTCATATATATCAAACTTCCATGGAAAATCTCAAATCACATATGCGTGGTTTCAAGCATTGAAGTATATAGGCAAACAATTCCCATGACATAAAGAAAAATGACTTAGAAATCATATTGAAAGCAAGTTATTAGCATTTGACTGAAAACCCACATTTAAAAGCATACATGTTCATAAAAAATATACCCATGAGATTTTAAGATAATCCCACGTACCTTTATTTCCAAGGATAATAGATGTTTCTTGAAGCTTGCGGATTGGTGATTCCAATTATGTAATTATCTTTGAAAAGCTACGGTTGAATCTTCAACTATTTGAGTTTTTATTTTGAAACCTTAAGGAGAATATTTTAGCACTTTTGAAGTATAAAGGTGTATTTTGGGGTCCTTGGAACTAAATTTCGTGTTTTAGGGCTAACGGTGAAAAAGGACCACTTTGTCCCCAAAATGGAGTGTTTAAGTCACTTGAATTCTTTATATAGGTGCTGCCCATCCCACTGCCTATGTTTACATAGGCGCCGCCTAGGCTATCGGCTATGTTTACATAGGCGCCGCCTAGGCTATTGCCTATGCTTTCCAGTGGCCTTGGGCGATTAGTTAGGCGACGCATATCACTTTGAAAGGCCATAACTTCTTGCTCGGGTGTCGGATTTTAGCAAAATTGGCATCGTTGGAAAGCTAACTCAAATACCTATCATTTGACACATAGTAAGCTTCCTAATTCTATATATGGAGAGAGTTATGGTTGATAGAATTGACACACTTTACAATGCCCACTAAAACTTAGTCGGTCAAAATAGTTTCAACTCGTCCATGAGTTGAAGGACCTCTATGGTATAAATTCAAGCTTGAATGGATTCACATGATACACAAATAATTAACATTCCACATTAGCATAGGATTTTATGGCTTCGGGATTATCAACGGATCAAAATCATGGTCTATATTATAGCCCAAAATGCGAGGCGTTATACCTAAGTTGTCATGTCCTAATCCTCTAAAATTTTCTTCACGAACCTATATCCAACCTAAAGTGATGGTTACTCATAAGTTGATGCTCTCTTCTATTTTAGCCTTATGATCATTCTTATGTCATTGCATTTATTCAAGAAATCAGTTCAGTTCATGATATTTAGTTTATGTATTATGTTTCAAACTCAGTTATGAAGTCATGTTCTAAGTTATGCATGTTTAGTACATGATTTTAGTTACCTTAGTACAGTACTCTTAGGATAACCAGTCTCATTCGAGGACGGATGTTCCCAGGGGAGGGATATTATAATACCCTATAATTTTCTTAGTTCAGTTTAGCTCCTAGTGTATGAAGTGTTTAGTAGGTGAAGAATATTCATAAAAATCACTTAGGGCCCAGTTGAGCCAAGAACCTGAGATTCATTCAAATTTTGGTGTTCGATTCTACAAGGATCAACTTTGAAAGTGTATACTTATCGATGTATGTAGAATTTTCTAGCTTAAGACCCAGCAAATTGTAGATAATTGAGTCAGCTTTCCAACAATACTGATTTCACCTAAATCTGATACCTGGGTGAGAAGTTATGGCACTTTAGTGAGAGGCAGTAGCTCACCACGATTATGTCGTGTCGCAGTGATCCCATTGCACTCTTCCATTTCCAGTGACTCAACGCGATAGCACCACATCACTTTGGAGTGCAAATTTACACTCTTCCATTTCTAGTGATGCAAGGTGATAGCACCGCATCTCAGAGGAGTGCAAATTTGCACTCATCCATTTTCCAGTGACAAAGCGTGATAGCACCGCGTCGCGCCAAGGTATAAAATTAGGATTTCAGTCTAGTTGAGGCATTCTTGATTGATTGAGACAAAACGATTCCCTCAATACAGCTTAACTCCATCAAGCTTGTACGAGTAGTGAAGAAGTATAGAGCACTTTAGCTGGTTGTTGACCAACGAAAAGCATGGAATCAGGGCTGGGTCATAGACTGACTGTCAAGGAGTGAAAGCCACTTGACTGGTTGGAAAGGGGGTACTAAAAAGGGACTGCTACCAATTAGGCTAGAAAGAAGACAGTAAGCGCCGGGTAAAGTGACTTACTTGAATGGTGAGCTATCCTATAAGAGTAAAAAGAGGGAAAAGAGAAGGATAACCTCTTTGAAAAGGACAGAGCTCAGTCGTGAGTTTAAGTTTCAGAAGGGCATTTAAGTCAATTATTCTTGCCCTAATTCATGAAAACAGAGGATTTAACCCTATTCTAAGCATATTGCACTCCTTATTCACCAATTTCCTCTCTAAGAAAACCCTAAATCTTCAAACTTGAGTCCAACAAATCCAACATTTCACCATTACTTCTTCAAGATAACCAAGAATTCAAGTTTTTGGGTTCAAGAAATTCAAGAATAAGCTTCAAAAACATCATTAGGAATTCAAAGTTCAAGCTTTTGCATTCAAATAATCAAATAAGGTATGTGGGGTTATGAACAAGGATACTAATTTCAACCTTGTTCCCAAAACTAGTTTTAGAGTTGAATTTTACATAAAATTATATGAATTTCAGTTTAGGGTTCATACCCAATTATTATTGTTCAAAGATGTTGATGTTACAAGTGATTTAAATCTTGAGTTGCATGTTTTCCTTTACATGTTTATACGTGTGGCATGATTTAACGGATTGAGAATTGAATTTTATTATCTTGACTAGAAATATTAAATAATTTTAAGATTTTAATATTGAGCATGAACTTTGTGATGATTTGATATGAGTTTGAAACATGGATTATTAAGCCCTAGTTTGAATGTTGATATTCCAAGAAGATTATGCTTTAAGCACCCTGTGATAAGTTTATATTCAGATTTTGAACAAGATTTGATCTTTTGATCCCCAGCTAAGATATGGAATCCACTTTTCAGTTTTGAACTACAGTTTAAAGTAAACAGATGCACAACTAGTTTTTAGTATAAACCTTTATGTTATTTTAAAGGGGATTTACCTACAGAATGAGCAAACAGATTAAGTGGAGTAGTATTTAGCACCGAGTTGGGTATGTGCCCCAGTTCACATGCCCCAGGACTATGACCCAAAGTAGGTTCAGATTCAGATTATATTCCATTTGTATATGGATACAGATACAGATTGTGATCACTTAGCTCAGGTTATGCTGCTTGGCAAGAGTATGACACCTCTCCCCAACTTGAGGTTTTATCCTTAGGGGAACTAGATTTGGACACTATGATAGCTCACATATTATTTCTCGGTTAGAAGATCCTCCCTTATAGAAAAGCTTTCAAAAGAAACTATTTAAGCCCTACCAAAAAAGAATAACAGAACAATTTTTAGAATAATACTATTTTTATAAAAGAACAACTTTTAGAAATGAAGTGTAGAGGCTCATAATTTTATTCACATATTGTTTTACATAAGTCCTTGGTCATAAGATTTCAACTTTTAGTTTACAGATACGAAGGTGAGTCCTTTTACACTTAGCCTACATGATTTGAAAATAAGCTTAACTTCAGTTCTACTTATTCCACTAGCAGAAATAGTAAAAGTATAGCTTTTAGAATTAAGTGTTATGGCTCACAAGATTTCTACAGTATGCTTTACTATTCATGACATGATTTTCTGCTTTCAATTATTCAAGCCAATGTAAGTCATTTACACTTAGCGAGCATTCTTTACGAGCTATATGAACAATAGAGTTACTATTTTTACTTATGCATTCACCCCCACATGCTCAGTACACTCCAAAAGTACTAATCCACATATACTTATGTGTACTACATTGTTTAATAATGTAGGTACAAGTTGTAGTATGCATATCATAATCCTACAGTCGCAGCTTCTAGTTAGCAGGTGATGATTTCTTTTAATTCAAGGGCTTGAGCTAGTCAGAGTTTGTGTGGTATTTTATTTCCTTTATTCAGTCGTATTGATTCGGGATAGCTTGGGTTCACGTCCCAGCTACCTATAGTCAATACTAGTAGAGGCTTCATAGATAGTTGGTTAAGTTAATGTATTTGATTCCAATTTTGTATAATTAGAGTTATAATCATTTCAGTATATTTTTTATTGATCATACTCAAAAAAGATTTATCGTACGCATTATTTTTTTAGAATTATGTATTTATTTCAGTTGCTCATGAGTTATGCCAATATAAGGGTTAGAATGGGATCACTTATGGTCCTGAGCACCGTGTGACATCTAGGGGGTAGTCTCAGGGCGTTACATGGATCCACATTGATCCTCTCACTAGAAATAACATGCCCAAGAAAGGTCACAACACTTAGCCAAAATCCACACTTAGAAAATTTTGCATATAATTTCCTATCCTTATGAGTCTATAACACAATTCGGAGGTGACTGGCATGATCCTCCTCACTTTTAGAGAACATCAAGATGTCATCAATGAAAAGTATAACAAATAGATCCAAACATTTCCTGAACACCTGATTCATATGATCTATGAAAGCAACCAAAGTATTAGTCAATCCAAATGACATAACCAAAAACTCATAAATGTCATATTAGGTTTGGAAAGCAGTCTAGGGAATATCAACCTCCCAAATTTTCAAGTAATGATAGCCTGAGCGGAGATTAATCTTAGAGAAAAAACCTAGCACTCTAAAGATGATCAGAAAGATCATCAATCTTAGGTAGAGGATACTTATTTTTTATTTTAATCTTATTCAACTAATGAAAGTCTATACACATCCAATGACACCTATCTTTTTTCACACGAAATCATAAGAGCACCCCATGGAGAAACACTAGGATAGATCCTTCAACTGCTCATTTAGTTACTTTAAGTCAACTGGAGCCAACCTATAAGGAAGAATGGAAACGAGATGGTTATCTGATAAAGATCAATCCAAAAATCTATTTCCTTATTGGGAGGAATTCCAGATAGGTCATCGGCAAAAACTTCAGGAAGCTCATTAACCATAGAGACATATTGTAAGGAGGGACTACAAGAGTTAGAATCCTTAACCCAAACTAGATGATATAGACACCCTTTGGATATTATTTTTTGATCTCTAAGATAAGAAATAAATGTCCCTTTGAGCACTAAGGAACTCCCCTCCCATTCAATTATTGGTTCTTTAGGAAAATGAAAACTCGCCTTTTTGGTCCTACAATCCAGAGAAGCATAGCATGAATGAAGCCAATCTATGCCCAAGATTATATCAAAATCCACCATATCAAGTTCTATCAAATCCACTGATGTCTCCCTATAAAAGATGGACACCACATAACCCCTATAGATTTTTCTAGCAATAATAGAATTACCCATCGAAGTTGCAATTATTTTCCAAACCAAAACCAAAGTGTACAGCCATATAAGGGGTCACATAAAATAGGGTAGAACCTGGATCAAGAAAATAATAAACATCATGAGAGAAGAGTTGTAACATACCAGTAACAACATCTGGGGATACCTCAGATTTCTAATGAGTAACAAGTGTATAAAGGCAATTTTGGCCATTGCCGGTACCTGAAGTGGCACCCTCAGGTGTAGGATCTAAAAAAATGGTGATCGGGACCTTATTTTCTCCAGTGGCAACTTTATCTAGAGGATAATTCCGTTGTAGGTGACAAAGATAATGACAATTAAAATACAAGTTCCTCTTCTCCTCACAATACCCATGATGTAGTTGTCCACAAAAATGGCAAGGAGGATAAGGTGGATCTGACTGAGCTTCACTAACTTGAGACTGGGCACCTTGTGCCTTAGGACTACTGCTATCATGAAAACAATGATCACCTGAAGACTGGGGATAAGGACCACTAGCCATCGAATAAGAATTTCCCCAATTCTTTTTATTAGACCACTGTCTACTATACTTCTTACTATTATACTAATTTGCACCCTGCTCTACATATCTAAACTTCTTGTTCTACCTTTCTCCTATCTCTACCTCCTTCTTTTTCTCATCCTCCACTTGCTACATATAAACCACCATCCTGGATATGTCCATATCATTATTGAACATCCCATCCTTACACTCTATCACCAAATCATGGGACAAACTAGAAGCTAACTTCCTTATTCTAGACCTTACATTAGACACCAACTTTGGAGCATAATGGGACGGCTAATAGAATTTTAGTGTGTACTCCTTGGCACTCATCCTACCCTACTTTAGGTTCACAAACTCCTGGGCTTTAGCCTTTCTCAACTCCTGAGAAAAGAAGTGATTAAGAAAACCACCTAAAAATTTATCCCACACTTTTGGTTCAGCACCAACACCCTTTTTCGCTTCCCACTCATCATTCCACTGGTAAGCCACATCTTTTAACTGGTAGTCAACAAACTCTACACTCTCTGAATTAGTAGCATGCATAACCTAAATATTTTCTCCATCTCATTAATAAACCCCTAAGGATCTTTCTCAATCTTAAAGACTGTAAATATTTAGGGATTCAACCACATAAATTGGCCAACCTGAGTGACCTCAAATGATCTAATGGAAGAACCAATATGATCAAAATTATGTGATTGTGATACTACCAGTTGAGCAAGCATACAAACATACTGACAAAACTCCACATAAGAGATATCTTCCTGAGGTGACTGAGCATGAGTATCACCAACCCGTGAAACCTAAGGAGGACTAGTAAAACCCTACATGGAGAAATATAGTTAGGAGTAAGGACCTTACACTAGTTCTGCACTCCATAAACTAGGCGAGTTCCCTCCACATCTTTCCCAGGTGGGAAAAAGGTTAAAACAGAGTCTCCACAACTATCAAATCTTTGGGGAGGCATGATCCAAAATGTGAGTAATCCAGGAGTTAGAGAATTTTCATAGTTACTAGACTTTATAGCTCGAAATAGAACACAAGATAGGTAAACATTCCTAAATGCCTTATAGTATTTCTTTTATAAGTATGGCGCACTACACAGCCGTAAAAGGGACTCTACTCAACACGGCTTTGTAGACACCCACTGACCCTGATCCATACACTGATACCAAGCTTGTCACAACCCAAACCTAGTCCTGTATATGATGGGTAATATCAGGCCTACCATGGGCCAAAGACAACCCCCCTAGCCTTACCTCAAGAGCATATAAATATAAACAGTTAAAGCCAAACTAGTTTATAAATAATATATGAATCCAAAAGAAAGATAAGAGTTAAAATAAGACATCTAAAACATACCAACACTGTCCATAAAAGCCTCTAAATTGATCATACCAAATAATTTGGGACATGCCCCCGACTATGACAAAAAGGATCTAAAAGTACTAAGATAATAAAGATAGAACAATAAAATGATAGGGCTCTCCGAAGGATGGAGGCTCACCACTTCACAGCTGATCAATAGAAGTACCTAGCTACCTAATCCTACATAGGAGTAACAGAAAATTCCTTCAAACCTACATCATGAAATGATGCAATATTTGGGGACGGTCAATGGGGTGAGCACGGGTATGGAACTTAGGAGAAAGAGATAAAATAAAGTCATTGCCAAAAACCTGTTAAAAATCACATGCACAACTTTTATGTGTATACATATATAGGATGTCGGGATAAGGGAAAGGGTCATGAATATGAAATTTTAAACCATTAGCCTAAACTGTGTAGCTCGCTCTATCCTAAAGGCAACCACGGGCTATATGGGTTTAGCTCTCCCTGCTGGAAGGGCCCCAGTGCATGTTAGCTGCACTAATTAAGAAAAATCTAAGGACACAAAGGTGATATCCATCAAAAATATAATGTGTATCCAAACACATGGTTATATACATACCCACATGGGCAAATGTGGTTTCCAGTGTTGGTCCCTCTGGGACTACACCTTTACTATGAGCTAAACAATTTTCTTCAAGCCTAAATTAAAATATTTTGCACATAAACTCGACCATCAACCAAGGACTCTTTATTAAGGCATTTTCCAACATGGTATGGACATACCATTATGCCTGCAAGCTAACTCAATTACGCCAAGCTAGTCCATGTAACCATTAAACACCTAATTTCTATTTAAGATATAAAACTTTGGCCACCAAGGGCAATTCAAACCATTTTTACTATCCATTATCCTTTCATGAAATGCAATATTTCAAAGGTAAGTTAAATTATGTAAATTACATATTCAAAAACCAAGATTTTTAAAGTGGGTTGAGGTTAATGCCATTACCAAGTCAAAAATCCATCAATTTGGGAAAACCTATGTTACCCATTTCAATTAATATCATAATAAACCAATTTAGTCCTAAAAACCATCAACTAAAGCATGAATAATCCATTTAAAATATGGAAAAATAATTCTAGTAATAACAATCAAAACTCCTCCACCCAATTACAAACCCATCAATTAAAATACATGAATATTAACTAATAAATACCACAATGTAAATTTCAATTTAAGGAATGAGAAACATGCCTAAAATATAGAAGAAATCAAAGAGAAATTGAAGCTTTTATCTTGAATGATGAATTATCTATAAAACTCTTGAGCTTTCTTATGTTGGGAGTTAAAAAGGAAAAAATATAGTTTGATCTTTGAAAACTGAAGGAAGGGGGTCAATTAGATGTTTAAAAGTCATTTAGGGGTAAAGAGACCAAAGCTCTCTCACCCTAAGTGAAAATTAAAACAAAAATTGGAGGAGAAATGCTTAGCAACATTGCACACTGCTATCGTGAAGGTTATCCTCCATGCCACGCCTTTATTGTGTAAGCTAAGTTGTGTGGCACACCACTATCGAGGAGGTTTACTACCTCGGGGTCCCAAAATGGCCTCAAAACCCTTCTAAAAATTCTAAAACTTCTCCAAATCACCCTTTTAACATTCCTTAACATAACTCAAGTAAAAAATTGACATTATGCATGTGGAAGGGTAAAAAACAATAGGATCAAAATTATTTTACAGGTTCTTTCAGGTTTTTTCAAATGTTTACATAATGTTTATGTGATTTAATTTGGGTCAACTGATCATGCTTATCAGTATTTTTGGTTTTGTACTGATACTATTTTGTTATATCATTTTAGGGTATAATCTTGTTGCAAGATGAGTAGGTGATTCAGACTTGAGATAGTAAGGATCTCCAACAGTTTTTATTATTCTTCCATGCTAGGATCTATCTCTTTTTTCTTGTATATCCTGTTAGAAGTTCTTGTACTTGTTTATACTAGTTCCTTGGAAAAAATTTCAATTATAATTAAGATTTTATAAATAATAAAAGAAGTATTTCTTGGTTTTTATTGATTTATGCATATATATAACTGGGTAGTAAGGGTTATTGTATCTAGGTGGATTAAAGTAGGTGCCCGCATGATTCGATAAGTTTGCATGACACCTTTCTTTCATTCCTCCAGTAGCCCAATTATTTAGAAATCAAACAATTATAAGATTAATAAAGCAATTACTCTAACTACTTTGAAAATTCAACGCACCAATTCTTTCGTTATTCATGGTCTGAAATACTACCCATGGGTTAATTAATCTTTAACTAGTTCTATATTAACCCATCTTTGTTGCTGGAGTTTCAAAGCTTAATGTTCCATTTTTATCAAATTCAAGGTTTCCATCCATCAATTTCATTTTTATAGAATCACTAATTCATGCTTGGAATGATTAGTTAACAATCTAGAAGTAATTGTAGGTGATATTACCTCAATCCCTAAATTTTCCCCAAATTCTCATGAACTTTGTATTCTAATCCCCAAGAATTTAACCACTAAAGGTCAGTCTAATGATTCTAGAATTTTATTGGATTAAAAGACAAAGAAGATGATGGAAGAACTTACCTCAATGAAGAATTTTTATCCAAGGACTTGAAAAATCTCCCCCTTGGGGATTTGGATTTAAACTTTTGAGTTAAAAGCTCCAAAAATATCAAAAATGACATTAAATACTGCCTAGTTACCGCTACAGCGGTATCTCTGTGGCGACCAACTTTTTAGCACGGATGGTGTTCAGTAGAGCAACCATAACTTTTTATTGCAAAGAGGGATTAACAAATGAGCGGATGTATTGTAAAGAATACTCAAAGATATTTTATTTTGTGGGTATTGGTGCCCATAAATCTTTATATTCTTGGAGATATTCTTGTTTGAAGTTGACCCTAGTTTAAACTTATCTCAAAACTCGATCAGGAAGTACTCTTCAAACTAACTTTGTGATAGAGGTATTGCATGACTTTAGTTCATGTCTAATGCCCTCACATATTAAAGAATTTCCCACATAAATTATAATGAATGAGGTTCTTATAACTTTACCATATATATTTTTGGTAACAACAGAATGGGTCATTACATATGCCCAACAAATTGTGTAAAACCTAATAATAGCTAGAACTAAAGGTGGTCAGTGTTGGTGGATTTCGAAGATTTTATGGTGGTAATTATATGAAAATTTTGACAAGATATTGGTGCTATGATGGAAAGTTGAATATATTAGGGCATACATAGTAGGTAAAGAGGTGTACCATAGACTTTGGAAGTCCAAACCAGGTCCTCTATTGACCTACTATCACAACCCAAATGTTGAGGTCATGATGGCAGCTACCTTGACCCAACCTTGGTAGGTAAGATGAAAACCCAAAAATAAAGGAAAAATTGATATATAAAGAAAAATAAGTAAAGAAGAAACTTCTAGAATGAAGTCAGGCCATAATATATAAATAACATAAATATCCAAATGAAATACATAAATCCCTAAGACCTGGTGTCGTAAGTGTAAAGAGCATCTAATATAAATCAACAATCTGAGATGCATGAATCTTTCACTTTAAATAAATAAAGAAAATATACGATAGGCGGAAGAATGAAATCTACCCTAAACTTTGGATCTCCCTAGTACCTCAAAATCAACCTTTAACAGCATAAGATTAGCCATTGCGTGTAACACCCATACTAGGATCTACACTGATAAAGCACTAAGGTGGAGTCAGTATGATTCACTTGTACTCAGTAGGTATCATAGACCAACTGAGCAAAGTAGAAAACTAAATAAGTAAAAGATACTATGAGAACTTTTCTTTTGCAAACAGAAAAGTTTCCCAATAGTAGCTCACATCGTCTCCATTTTCAGTACTACGATACAAAGCATAAAGGGAAAGAAACACACGAAATATATAGAAAGGCTAAATACATGACAACAAACACATAGAGGAAATTTAAATGATAAAACACAATACAATTATAGTGGAATAAGGATTATGTAAGTCATCACAAGACTTCTTTTATACACCTTTTGAGCCTTAGAACTTTAAGACAGGACCTGTGGGAGATTTACAACCCATATATTTTCTCAAGTCTCAATCTCATATCTCAATCAACCTTGTTGACTAGGGTTCATGACCAAGGGTTTTATAAACTTTTGTATTTTTTATCAAACATATTATTTCTTATTGGTATGAGTATCTCTTGAATACGTATGTATGAAATGATGATGTAATGCTCACAACCAATTAGTATTAAGAAGATAATAAATTCAATACAGGTATAAATAAGCTCAGAGTAAACTCAATGTATATAATTGATATTTTCCCTCGCATGACACCACTAGAAAATTAGTTATGGAAGGCATTAATAGTATTATTTTAAAACTCTTCAATCGGGCATTACAATCACAATAAAGGAACTTAATGCTCAAATAGGCCTATAATATCTATACATGTCCATGCACAAGTATCATAACAATAATACAAGCATTTGATGCACTAATAAGGCTTATAAATATCAAATAAAGCCCCACACGGGCATCAGACCAAATATAATCTCTCAAGTCAATAATAATATGACTATAAATCCCCACATGGGCAACATGATAATAATAAATAACTTCAAAATACATTTTCCACATCTAATTCACCAACCGATAGATGTTTTACAAGAATAATTAACTACCCAGTCCATTCTAAAGAAAGTTATGTCACAACGTACCATGAAAATCCAACATTCAAGCCTAGGCCTTCAATACAAAGCCTTCCTTCACAAGCAATCTCAAAATAAACATCATCTATCAAAGATGTAATATACGCATCAAAAGGGAACTATTGGTACTCATATCAACTATATTTAAATCGTGTTCAAAAATCGTTCAAAAAATAATTTCCAAATTAAAAGCGACAAATATATAATTTTATTTTGGAAACATCTTCCTCCTATCAAGAGGAGTTAAAATCTGAAAGCACGATTCAAATCGACTTTCAAATTGCAGAAAAACCAATTTTAATCTTACTAATAAAAACTCAAAAAATGCAATTAGAAATCAATTTGATAAAGCTATTTAGATTATAAAATCAATAGGAAATTATGGACATAGAAGTTCGAAGATTACCTAAGAACAAATGACAAATAAAGCCCTTTGAAATTGTCTTTTCCAAAGCTCCCTAGTCAAAAAATAGTGTAAAATTATGAAAATGAGCTATATATACTGTTCGAGTGAACAATACATCGCAATTATAGTACCCACCTCATGATTATAATGGTGAACATTAACTGGGCATTTAATTACCCTTTGCATCTATGGCCTCATTCTTGCAAATAGGAAGGATAACAACCCAGACCTACCTCAATAATGGCTTTCTTGTAACGAGTGCATAGAAGGCAAATCCTGACCTGATCCTTAATTACCTTTCATAATTGTGACCATTCACGTGATAGCGATAGAAAATATTCCTTCATTGAAAACACAATAGCTCTCCCACAAACACAATAGAATCCACATGTACCAAATACCAACAATTCAACTGAAGTTGCATGTTTAAAAAACCTCAAAATAGACCCTAGAGATTTATTCGGGACCTCACAAAGCTAAAACATATATGCTACTAGGCTACTTTTGACTTTTTGGACTCAGTGGCATGGAAAAATATTTGAATTACCTCCGGATCTTTGGGAAGAAAGCTCATGGTTTGAGAGAAACTTAATGACTCCTTGTTAAACACCCTGATTTTTGGACCTTAGCAAATTTTTTGGAATTTTGGTCTTTGTACCCAATATGACTCATGGGTAGGATTTGTATGTTGGGGTACAGATGGTATGGTCTAGTCATATGCTAACTAGTGTTGGTCGGTGGGATGGATTTTGGTTACTGGAATGGATATAACTTAGGGGTACGAGTCATATTGGTGGTCACGGTTATTTAGTTCCTTAACTTAATCTTAGACTTGGTTACTTAGGTTAAATATGAGTATGAGTGGCTTACCACGAGACATAAAATAGGGTACGAGTTGTACCTAGGACTCGTATGCTGGACATTGTCTAAATCTTCCTTCAGTTTAAACCTGCCAGGGGTACGAATGAAGTGTATGGATCGTATATTTTGGATATGACTTGGTTGGATGAGTTGTATGCTATACAGTGTTGGATATAAAGGTTGAGGCTATAATAGAGTGGAGGGTACCACTCGTATTGGAGGGTATAACTTGTGAGGGTCAGTTTTACCCCTGGGATGGGATTTTGTGTAACTTAAGTAGCGGTAATCTGGACATTTCCCCATTTATCATAATAAGGTCCCATGACTTATAACCTTCTTGGGAGTCTATTTACCCTATTATTCCATTCATTAATACTTATAAACTCTTCTAAACACTCTATAATTCTCTTAAAAGCTTTTGGGCAAGGAAAGCTAGGTTTTTAACTAAAGGATTGATTTGGGGCTTGTCTTGGTGATTTATTTCCATCATCATCTAAGTTTAAGGAATGTTATATTCCCTTATTGTTAATTCTAACTAGAAGCACGGCTTTTATGAATGTTTTCATGACTTTATTGATTGTATGATTTTGGTTTTCAAATATGATTTGGAGGTTTTGATATTAAATGGTTGGTTATGGTTTTCCATGATTTTAATTATTCTTTATGTGTATTAATGGTGGTTTTGGATAATTGGGTTTCATGGGAAAGGTTTAATGGTAATTGGAATTGGTTTGATTATACTATGCCCCCAATGTGTTTGACAAAATGCCTATAAGCATGTTTTAATTGCATTGAGTTTTTTTAATGGAACTCTTGCTTGTTTTAAAACTTGGTAAAGGAATTATGCATGGTTTAAATTACTTGGAAAGGTAAATTTCTAAATGGTTATGCTTATGGGGTATATATAATCACCCAAGTTTTTTAATATGATAAATGGAAGGGCACTTGGAAGTCCTCTTAAATCTATATGTGACTGGATATGGATAGTACTTGCAATATTATTGGTATGACGATGCCACCACTAAATAATCTTTCTTATATATGTATATGTATGGTTCTGTACATATGGATGGTTTTACTTGATTTTATAAATAGCATTATTTTATCCTTATTCTAAGATCATGCTAGTGTTCACCTGCTAACCCATTTACTGGCGGTTGTATACCCATGCTAAAAAGGAACCAGTCATTCTACTCCTCCTATATAGAGATTGATTCAGGAATCAACATTTGGATTGTAGTAGTGAGCTTCCATTCTTTTGGAAGGCTCTATTTCATCTTATGGATATATCTAGACACGTTGATTTTTTTTGGATATTGGTTTTCGCCATGGTTGGGGGCATGTCTCAATTGGAATTTATTACACTTTTGGTTAGAGGCTTTATGGTACTACTATGGGTTGGAATGGGTGGTATCGGTATTGGTGTTGGACTTGGCTAGAATAAGCTGGTGGGCTGAGATCATTGAACAATATTATTGGTTGTTCCATCGTATTTCTTTTTGGGATTAATTATACTAGGTAACCAATAAGGGAGGTCTTTGGGTTTGATACACCCTTTGGTTGCCCTTTTATTATATTCTTGTGTCTATCTATCTATATTCTCTTCTTATCTTTTACTTTATTGTTCTTTTATTTTTGAATCTTAATTTAGTTTTAGTTTCCGTAATTGGTTTTTGGTATTAATTGGTACCAGTGTCGAGCTTGATTTCATTCCTACGAAGTCAATCTTGAGTCTAGTCGGCTTGGAAAATTAAAAATCACAAAAATATATTACTATTCATATTTTTGGTCTTAGATCAATTTTTGTGTTTGCTTGGGTTTCTTGTGTCAGGTATGTGTTCTCCAACACTATAGGAGTTTACAAAAAAATTTGAGTCAAATTGGAGCTTTATTGAGTGTTCTATCCTTATTGGAAGCTTGGGTTAAAGAATTTGAAGTGGATTGGAAGAAAAGAACATTTTGGTGAATATCTTGAGTGAAATAATGTTTGGAATGAGTTTAAAATATTTAAAAGTGCGTAGGTTTGAAATTTCAACTCATTCCGAGCTTGGGAAAAAGTTTGAACCATTGGTGTTCTTGGAAAAAATTGTTATCTTCAAGTTGAAATTTCAGCAAAAGGTTCTTGTTTTATCCAAAAAGAAGGAATAAAAAGAGTGTAAAAGTGTTAGTACTAAATCATCTCCAAAGGTTCCAAGAATATTCCAAGAAAAGAGGACAAAGGGAGACCAATAGAGGGGCATAAATGGCATTCCAAGAGGGTTGGGTTGTTGATATGCGCATACGTTGGAGCTGCAACAGCAGCCCAAACACATGTCAAACCAGTAGCTAGGCCTCGTAGTGCATCCAAGGTGTGTTTCAGATGCGCCCCACCTACTGAAGCAGGTCCCCAAATGCAGGTCAACCCATGCCAACACATATCAACTCGTCTAAACACATTTAAAGCTTTCCAATTCCATTTTGCTCAAGGTTTAATTCTTTAATTTATTTTCTTGATTCCTTAACTCGTCTTTTGATTCTTAAACTACTCAACAACTAAGTAATTCATCTACTAAGTTTATTGATTAGTTCTTGAGTCCCATTTCTTTCATCGTCCAATTTCTTTTAAGCTTGTCTCTTTTTTAAATTTATTATTAGTTCTTGATTCAAGTACGTACGCAATTTTTTTTATTTGAGTCTTTCAAACAAGAATCCATTCTACCTCAAGCCACAACTGGTAACAAGCCAATTGAGAGACAACACAAAGTTATGAGCTTTGAGAGCTTGTGAGGCTAATTTCTTAACTTTTTACTTGTTTGTTGTTTTTGTTTTTATGTATTATTTTCTTTATTAAGAACAATGGCTCTAAAAATAGAAACATCATAAACCATGAAAAACAATACCTCAAATGTTATCTAAGCGGCCCTTGAAGCTCTCAACCGTAAATTTAACTCCTTTAAAGCTAAGATAGATAACATGTGTGGGAGGATGGATAGCAGAATATATAGTCTAAACTCCCCTAACTCCACCTTTCCAATCCACCAAACACTCAATCTCCCATGAGTGGACATGCTCCAAATGAACTTCAAGGTAACCAAGCTAGCTCTTGCACTCTAGTAAATATGAAAGATTATTATGAGGGTAGTAGCCAACTAAGAGTGAGTGACAGCTTATCTTTAAATGGGCCTAATATATCTTTACTTCCTGACTGCATTGTACAACTTGAGAGCATGGATACACTAGTTGATCCTAATAATGACAAAATTAAATCTTCTAGTAAGATCAATTTGTGTCCACCTAGTGTTAAAGCCATTGTAAAGAGTGATGGTACATTGTCTTGTGGAAATAATGGGGACCAACTTATGTGTGAACCTATTCCACCACTTGAGGATGTTTTTGATGTAGTTAATGAAACTCAAGTGAGTGATAATGTTGAAAATATTTGTCAATTAAATAGGAGTGACCCTTTGAGCACACTTCGTAATGAAGATCCTATTGTTTTATTGGTTCATCTGGATGATTATGTGTTTGAAATCTATTTTAATATTGGTAATTATCTTTTTGAGAGTAATCTTAATTGTTTCGATTCTCCTTCTTGGATTGATCCTTCTCTCTTTAAGTATAATATCTTGTTTGAAGATGATAAAACCACTCCTAATGGATTACCTAGTAGTATGGATAGCATTGATGATGTATCTCATCTTGAGTGTTATAACCCATAAGAAAACCCACTATGGTGTGACAACAATCCTCCTAAGGATGAAAATCTCTTCTTTGAAGGTGAAAGTACTCCTAAGGGAAAGAGATGTGAAGTTTTGGAAAGGAATATCAATTGGGTGATGATAAATTTTATCTAATTTAATGTTTGAGAAACCCAATTATTGATTGTTCTTATGAAAATTATTATGGTTATGATCTTTTATATGAAAATCCAACTTTGTTTGATAATTACGAGGATGGATTGCTTGATTCTTTTGATTACTTAAGTAATGACTCCTTTGATGTTTGCAGTGGTTTATGTCTACTTAAGGATTCACTCCTTGAAAGAATAAGGTGTTACTTGTTTGGAAATTGTTCCTTCTTTTTTGTGTGCCTCTATTAATGAAGATACTCATTGTGATGATCTTGAATCTGATAATGAGTATATGTATGAGGACACCTTAGATGAACTCAATTTGTGTGACACCTTTCCTTACTCTTTATTTGCCTTTAATGATGCTTATGCTAGTGCGAAGAGTAAATCCTTTTGTTTTGGTGATGCCTTTGTGGAAAAAGAGTGTTTTCTAGATCCTTGTCTATCACCACTCTATCCATTTGACACAACTGGCAATTTTGATATGGTTATTGTTATACACCCGACTTGGTGCTTAGTCAAGATGATAAGAAAATTTTGATTGAGAATGTTGGAATCCTTCCCTATGATGGAAAGTTTTTCTTGGGGATTCATAATCTATTTAATGGACCTATATTGTGTAAGAGGAAAATTTCCAACAAAGATGAGTGTTTTAAAGGGGTTATGTGCCTATTGAGACATGGAACCCATGTGAATCTTCATGAGTTGTTTATTGATTACCATGGTTCCTCTAGCCTTCCCTATTGTCTAAATCTCTTGAGTGGCCAAGTATTTCTTATTTTGTGGGGTTACATACCACTAATTCACGATTTTGATACTTAGATATATGTCAAATATGTACCTCCTTGGCATGGCTATTTTGATATAAACTCTTGTGCTAACCCTGATGCTTTGAGGATATATTGGTTGTGTGTTCTTCTCTTGTGCTTTAAGGTTGTAGATTTGAGGATGAATCTTCTTCAAAAAGGAGGGATTATACAATCCAAATTACCTTTGGATCTTTGGGAAGAAAGCTTATGGTTTAAGAGGTAATTAATGACTCCTTAGTAGCTATCAAAAAGTGCCAACTTGATGATTATGATGATCAAGGAGGGTTAAGGGACCTTAAAGAAGCCAAGGAAGTCAATACAGGGTTAGAAGACCCCCAAAAGAGGACATATGACCCATCCACTTTGAAGGCATACCCAAACCTTGCTAGATCTGCTAGAGCGAGTCAAAATAGTCCAATATGCGCCCCACATGCTTCAAAATTGCTCAAGCGGATGCTTAGTGGGCTTCTATGCCTTGTTTTTTCCAAATCGTCCACTTTTGGGCCTATAAGATGTAATAATTAACCCTAGACTATAAATAGGGCATTTATTTGATTTAGTTGGTAGTTATTGATGAATTATGAATGGTTGCTCCTTTGTGAGTGAGTGGAAAGCTTGGATTAGCTTGTGCTGATCTTTCATAAAGAAATATTGGGTTCTTAGAAATCCAATTTCTTTGAGGTCTACATAAGAGCTAGGTGCTCGTAGGTAATCAGTAAGGGAGGTCTTTGGGTTTGATACACCCTTTGGTTGCCCTTTTGTTATCTTCTTGTGTCTATCTATCTATCTTCTCTTCCTATCCTTTACTTTATTTTTCTTTCATTTTTGAATTTAATTTAGTTTTCATTTTCGTACTTTGTTTTTAGTATCAATTAGGGACCGTGCCAACTAATTCCACAACTCATAAATAACATATAAAAACTATGGGGAAGGAAAAAACAATCAAAACACATAAAAAGGTGAAATTCACAACTATGTTTGTTATATTATCCATCACTAAAACAAAAATTCATCCTCAAACTAAAAAACAAATAAAGCAACTAAAGTGGTAAAATCTGGGGTTATCTACGTCGCATATAGAAGTCGACCTCTCAAGTAGCCTCCTCAATAGTAAGATGTCTCTACTGGACCTTCACTAAATCAATATACTTAGACCTCAACTTGATAGTCTTCCTATCTATGATGGCAATGGGCTCCCCCTCGAAGGTAAAATCATGGTCTAGTACGACTGAATCACATGTGTATCATCTTTACGGTACCTCTTCAATATGGAAATGTACAATACGGGATGAAAAACTGACGAATATGGAGCAACATATAGCCTATATCTCATATCTCCATACTTCTCAAGGATATCGAAAGGGCCAATGCTTCCCTTTATTCCCAAGCCTTATCACCCTTTTTTGGGTGAAGCCTTCAGCAAAACTTGATCTCTAATTATGAAGGGAACATCACGGGATCGACAGTCAGAAGAACTCTTCTGTCTACTTTGGGCAGCCACTAGCCTCTGCTGAATCAGTCTTTCTTTATCCATCATGTCCCTTAACAAATTTGTTCCCCAAGGCCTCACCTTGAAAAATTCAAACCATCTCATGGGACTATCTAAATGCTTGAATGGTAACTGTTGTTGTAGGTGAAATCCTTTAAGGGCAAGAACTGGTCCTAATAACCACCAAAATCCATAACACACGCTTAAAGCATGTCCTCTAGCACCTGAATGGTCCTTTGAGACTGTCATCCCTCTGAGGATGAAAATTTGTGTTCAAATCAAGTTGATTACCCATTTTATTGTATTTCATCAATGATTTCACTTTTATTTGAATTTTTCATTAATATGCATAATATATAAATTTTCTTGCAAATTATGTTATTTAAAAAAAATTGGGGTAAAAAATAATTTTATATAACATGAAGATTTTGAAAAGAATATGAATTATATAGGGAGATGATGAAAAAAAAAAAAAAAGAAAGGATTTATTTTATGAAATAAGAAAACATAAATGAAATAAAATTAATAATATCTCTAATATATTAAGAATGTGAAGGGTCTTAGAAATGTTGTATGAACTTTTTGTCCCTCATTATAAGTCTCTACTTTAGATAAAATCGTATTTTTACTATTTTTTTCTATTATTATTTTTTAAAATTAAGGACTCCTAAAATATATGAGAAGAATCTTAATAAAATAAAAATACATGAAAAAATAAATATATGAATCCTAAAGTATTTGGGAAGAAATTAAGAGCCCTAAAAAATATAAATATAACCACATTATTTACTAAACTACACCCTAATTTTAGATTTCTAAATCAATTTAAATATTACCTTATATAATTATTTATTAAATAATATAGTAAACAAAACTTTTCCAGTCTGGTAATGGTATGTCAAGTTTAATGCTAATTTTAGTGTGTTACACAAAGTGCTCATACCCTTATCACAACCATACCCGCACAAGTATGTCAAGACAATATCTTATTTTGTTTCAGTTTTTTTTAGTTTCTTTTCTTCTTCTTCTTGCCTTTTTCATTTTTGTTTTGATGATTTAGAATCATCAATCTTGATTAATTATCTAATTATTTTCTTATTTTTCTTTAGATGTATTGATTCATGACAGAATGATTTAAGCCACAACTTATATTACTTTGTGTTGCAGAAGGAAAGAAAGATTAGAGGTTTCTATTTTTAGGTCTTTTAGGGCAAGAAGTTCTCGGTGCTTTGGGGCAATTTTATAATTTCGTTGTTATCGGTGTTTAAGGTTTCTTTGTTCACTTCTGCATGACGTACCATTGTTTTGATATAAAAGGTAAATATGATGATTGATGAAGATTTTCTTTGTTTGTGAGTTTCTTTTTTGGCCATCTTTATTTTAAATTGTATGTTCTTATGTATTTTATTTGCTTTTCAATTTAATCGATAACATATTATTTATTATACTAGTTTAGCCACACGTGCCTCGCACGTGTAACGTTTGATTATTTAAAATTAAATAATTTTATTTATTGCGAAAACTTTTAATGAATAAGTGTAAAATTTTAAATTATTTTTCAAAGATTCTTCATACTTTAATAAAATAATGTAAACATAAACATATTTTTTAGTGTAAGCACCTATATATTTTACATCATCACTATTACTTTTGTCATGCAGTACTTGTTTCCCTTGCTTATTGTCGGTTATTTTTCATTTTTGTTGAGCTACACAATTTTCTCTTTTGTTCACCTTCTCTTCTTTTTAATACACTCCCGTTCATCTTTTTTTGAGTCTCAAAAAGAAACATAATGAAGGATGACGAAAATGAATGTAAGTAGATAACTTGAATTAAAATAAAATTAATAAAACTCAAAATAAAAATAAAAGTAGAAGTAGAAGAAAGGTTTATTTTTGTAATAAAGTATGATAAAAATATTACTTAAACAAAATTGTAGAATTTTTTCCTTTTTATATAAGGTAAAATTATAATTGATTTTAAAGTGTTAAATATTATGATTTGTTACTTAGATAAAATAAGGACTTAAACTAATTTGTTAATTGTTATTTATAATTAGAATTTTAGGAAAAGACCATTGAGTTTGGAACTAAAAAAAAAAGGTAAGGAAGTAAACATTTAACAAAGAGGTGCTTTTTTGCCTTTTTGGGTCTGAAAGATTTTGCCTTTTTAGGTATGATAAATTTTGTAATATATATTAGTATTTATGTATAATTAAAATTTTATTTGGGAAATATAGAAAAGACAATATTAAATCTTCTTAAAATCAAATTTATTTGATTTTAAGAAGATGTAGTGTGAGGCACGTGTGTTTAAACTAGTAATATTGAAAAGAGAGAAGAAGATTTTTTTTAGAGTGAAAAATAGAAGTCAATTCCTTATATTGTCACTTAACTTAGCAAAATGTCCACTAAAGTCATTTATCCTTTTTTTTATTCCTATAATATCATTCAAATTTGTGCATTTTCTTTACAAATGAATAATTGTTAAAAGTGATTCAAAAAATGACTAAAATAGTCCATCAAGTTTGAAATTTGAATTTAAATAGTCCTTATTTTAACATGAAATATTAATAGGCCTCCAATTATTTTACTTTTGTACTTCTTAAATTAGCTTTTAATATATTGTATCAATAAGTGCATAATATAATTTTAAAAGGCACAAATCATAATATTAAAAACGAATTAAAAAGACAAAGGATGTTAAATTGGAGCTTAAAATAGGTAGTTATATTTTAAATGAAATAAATATGAAGTACATTTATTATCCAAATTGGTAAATGTATTAAGTTTTTACAGCCAAGTTGACCTGGCGATATAATTTTTTCTGAAATAATATCACAAAATTGATAAAAATAATTTTGAAACCTTAAAACATTTTTAAGTTACGAAATGATTATATAAAATCACCTAATTTTATTTGATAGTGAATGATTGATGTTATTATCATGGTATCCGTTAATATGCATTAATTTTTTAAATAAAAATCCTTTAAAACTATTTATATATGGTTCTTCTACTAGCTAAAGACCCTAGTTATTTTTTTGATTTGCAGGAATTCATCGTCTTCTTTATGAATTATAATTTTTTTCGATAATAATTTGAAGTAGAAGAAACTAACAACTAACTTGAACTATTTAATCAAAAATAAAGATCAATCCTAAAATGAATAAATATAGAATATTATTTTATTATTGAACTCCTAAGTTTCCAAATAAATACAGTACATATAAGCTCATTTCTAACAATTTTAATTGCAATTTTTGTTGAACGTCGTCAGATTTAATATCGCAGTTAGAAGTTGAAAGAAGATTGTACTCACTATGTTTTATAGTTAAAAGGTTAATGATATTTCGTATTGTTAACTAATAAGGATCATTTAAATTCAAAGTTCAAACTTAAAGGACTTTTTTGATCATTTTTCTCTCATCTTTTGAGTCACTTTTAGTAATTATTGATTTTTAAGAAAAATACATAAAGTTCAATGATATTATTGAAACAAAAAAAAAAAAGATAAATGACTTTATTAGAATATTTTCCTAAGTTGGGTGACAATATAAGGAATTTACACGAAAAATAAAGTTGAGGGGTGGAGTTGGTTTTCTCCAAATTTAGAGATTCTCTATATTTGGAGATAAAAATATAAATTTGGGTTGGAGATGGTCGGGCAACTCAATCCATCTCTATTTTTGTCTTCATACTCTATATTTGGAGATAAAAATAGAGATGGGCAACTCCAACCCATCTCTAATTTTCTCTATATACTATATTTTTGAAAGGATGAATGGTGTATATCCAAATTTGGAGATACACTATTCATCATCTCGAATTTACTTTTTCATATTTTCTTATTATTCATATTATATAACACTTTTAATTTAACATTTATAAATTTTAAGACCATTAACTATATCCCTAATTTTAGTTATTATTTTTTTATGTGATATATTTATATATTAATTTTAAATTTATATTGAATTTATATTTTTTATAAATTAGTTTTCATATTTAATATCTTTTAGAAAAATATAAGTTACTTTTATTATAATTTATAATTGTATTTTGCAATCATGTTTTGCAATTATCACTCGGCCATCACGATTTTGGAGAAAAGAAGTGCTACCTGATATAATAATTTCATGTATTATACTTGCACAACATGATAATCGAGGATGAGAGTGATCTTGATGCACCAATTCAAGATACTTCGGAAGGTCCAACTCCAACGGTAGAAATGGTGGTAGATCAAAGTATCAATTTGAATAATTTCTAGCTCGACATAAAAAAATTAAGAACGAAGATGCTCATTTTAAACTTTGTAATGTGTTAACAGAGCATTTATGATAGCAACGCAACAATCTTGAAAGTAGAATATTTATGTAGAAATTAAAATAAACTTTACCATGGTGTGATGTTTATTTAATTGTATTTCATAAATGATTTCACTTTTACTTGGATTGCCCATTAATCTGTATAATATATAATATTTGTTTGCAATTTACATTATTTAAAAATTTAGGGTATAAAATAATTTTATATTACATGAATATATAAGAAAAGAATATGAATTATATAGAATTATTGCATAAAAAAAAAAGAAAGGATTAATTTAAAAAATAAGAAATATAAATAAAATAAAAATAAATAACATATTGAAGAGAGAGACGAATTCAAGAAGAATACTCTTACTTTGAATAAAACGGAAAGTTGTGGGTTAACTCATCCAACTCCCAACACACAAACTCGACCACTAATCCTCAAAATACCATTAGAATCAAGAGATGCTGCCTTTGCCTCACGACTCAACACTTGATCATGAATCACCCTCAATCTATCATTATAAAACTGATGAGCTCGAATATGCTCCATCAAGGAAGACCTAGCCTCAACGAAGGCCCAAATATGTCCGAGTTTTGAAATATCAAGTCTAACCAAATGTTGTGTCATGATTCGATTTCTAAGGTCATGATGACACCTCCCATAACCTACAAGAAGGTAAGCCAACCCAGAGTATGGAACAACTAGTAACAGACTAATAAGAGAGGCAAAATCAACACTAAATAACAATAAAAAGGGAAGGTAAGAAAGTAAATATATCCCCAAAATACAACGCTATTAGTGTAAGAGCTTCTCATGAAATGAGAGTACAAGGTAAACATAATGTATAAATATATACAGGACTACTTCTAAAGCACAAAATAAAGACCAGTTCAACAATAAGAGGGAGAATAGGAACACTCTGAACATCAAGAGATCACCCTTAATTTCTGATAGATAGTTGTTCTGCATGGTACACATACCAATGATGAGAACTTGTACTATAATCTGCAGGCTGCAAAAGTACAGTATGAGTACCAAACATATAGTACTCAGTAAGCACCAAAGATAATGCAAATATTGTCATGATCCAATTTCTCAGGTCATGATGGCAGTTACTCCCACCAGTAGGTAAGTAAAATCATAATCCAGAATATTAGTAATGGGCTAATTGGTGGAAGGTATAAGAAATACCAGAGATAAAGCAAACAACTAAATTGTAAGCAAATAGATATGATTGCAAAATGCTAATTGAAAGCGAAGAAGGAAAAATATGTACAAAAGAGTATCTCATGACCTAGTAAGTCAGTGCAAGAGCAACTAAATACAAAAGATGAGTACCAAAGAATTTCCATATATAGGTAGCCTTAAAAGTAAAGACTTTCAAAAAATAGTAAAAGGAGATAAAATCAACACCGACTCTGAAAGCTCACCCTATCTCTAAATTCCCAAAAGAAAGTTAGATGTAACGTCAATGTCGGTGACTATTACTCGAGTTTAAAACATAAAAAGATGCATAAGTATAGTATGAGTAGAAAAATAATGGGAACTCAATAGAAATCATTGTGCAACTAAGTTAAATAATAATAAAAGCAGAATAAAATGCGAGAATATAAAATAACGTCAAGGAAAAAAAGGCAAACCTGAAATAATACTCCGACTAAAAGATGATAAATAAAGAAGTAAATAAATTCAAAGGAATAAAAGATAACTACAGTCTAATTGGGCTATTTCAATGAATGTCGGTGCCACACCCAAATGGTCATTTTAACCAAAATTCATACAATAGCCCAAAATGAGTTTGGAAGCCTCGGTACCCGAATCAAAGATTTCCTTAGTCTAAAATTGACATTTTGGTTTAACAAAACTCTCAAAATTAGCATATGAAGCCGCTAACCTGAAGTTTAAGCTTATACAAATTCTCAACAATGAAAACTTCAACCAAGGAAATTGACTCTAAGAACTAAACAAACTTTTCGGTAACAGAACTGTCAACTCCAACAAGTCTTAAATGACTTGGGACTGCTATGGGAAATCTTTAAATGGTGAAATAGTATGAAAATGTAGAAAATGACTTGGAGAGTCATTACAACATCCACTACTAAAAGGACTTTTATCTGCAAAAGTAAAGGATCAAGGTGTACCTAAAGGCTCAAACAGGTATGGATACTGGGCCCGCAACTCACTCTCGATATCTCTAGTAGCCTTCTCGACTGGATGGTGTCTCCACTAAAACTTAACAACTGGAATATCTCTAGAGATCAATTGCTTGCCATCTTTGGACAATAGGAGAACTGCTCCTCCACTAGGTCAACCTTTCATTGAATTATATCAAATCCTACTGAAGCATGTGAAACTCAACGGGGATATAATGATGTAACATAGAGACATGGAAAATTAGGTGAATAGTAGCATAATCTAGAGGAAAGGCAAACTTATAATCTATCTCTCGAACTGTTCAAAGTATCTCAAATAGAACAATAAACGCGTGCTAAACTTTCCCCTGTCCTAGAAGCTCATCATGCCCTTCATGGGCGACACTCAAAAGAAAACCCGGTTACCCACTCCAAATATCAAGGCACGAAGTCTATATCTACATAAATTTTATACCTAGTATGAGCTACCTTCAACCTACTCGGAATTACCTAGACCCTATCCAACAACTAGCGAAGTAAGTCAGTAACATAGGAAATAACCTCCGAGGTCTCAAACCAACCTATAAAAGATCAGTAATGCCTACCATATAATGCATCAAATGGTGCCATATCAATAGTCGAATGGTAGTTATTATCATAGGTAAACTCCGCTGAGTCTAAGTGTTGTCACTAAGGCTGGGTGTTTCTCCCACTAACCTCCAAAGTGCATAACACATGAGTAAAGCATATCCTTAAGAATCTAAATTGCCCACTTTAATTGACCGTTGTTCTAAGGATGAAAAATGGTGCTGAGGTCAACCTGATACCTAACTCCTTTTAAAATATCCTCTAAAAGCTAAAAGTGAACACCGAGCCTCTATCTAACTAATAGATATAGGTACTCCTTGCAGACAAACTCTCTCATGAACATAGATATGAGTGAATCTCTTAGCACTAAAAAAAAATTTGAATAGGGATAAAATGGTCCAATTTAGACAATTGATTGCAATGACCCAAATATCATCGAAATCACTAGAATGAGGAGCAAACCACTAACTAAGTCTATAGTGATTTGCTCCCACATCTACTCAGGAATAGGTTCGTGAATCAGGCCACTAGGTCTCTGGCCTTTACCTACTGACAACATAGTAAATGAGCTACAAAGTCTACCATATCTCTCTTTATGCCGCACCACCAGTAGTGTTACCTCAAATCTTTATCCATCTTAGTTGTGCTAGGATAAATAAACTATCTAGAGTTGTTATCTCCCATAGTATAAATTGACTCACATCTCCAACCCTCAAAACACAAATGCAGCCATCATATCTGAAAATAGCCTATGAATCCAAGGTAGCCCTCCTGGACTCACCCATCAAAACCTAATC
This sequence comes from Capsicum annuum, assembly GCF_002878395.1. Classification (NCBI taxonomy): domain Eukaryota; kingdom Viridiplantae; phylum Streptophyta; class Magnoliopsida; order Solanales; family Solanaceae; genus Capsicum; species Capsicum annuum. The sequence goes on from NC_061113.1 coordinate 193,938,668, forward strand.
ATAAATTCTTCAAAGCCTATTATCCTCAAACTAAATTTCCCAAGCTAACAATCATTCCAAAATTAAAATAAAATCCAAACTACTCATACTCACTATCTTATAGCTTAAGGAATCTACTACCACATTTTCTTTTCCTAAATGATATAGAATAGAGATATCATAGTCCTTCAGAAACTCAATCCATTTGTGCTATCTCAAATTAAGCTTCTATTGGGTCATAATGTAATGAAGACTACGAAGGTCAAAATAAATCTTGCAATGAATATCGTACAAGTAGTGTTTCTAAATCTTAAACCCAAATACTACCACCCCTAACTCCAAATTATAAGTGGGGTAGTTGTACTCGTAGATCTTCTGTTGTTCACTGTATAAGCAATAACTCGACCCTACTACATTAGGACACAACCTAAACCAACACCAGAAGTATCATGATATACTATAAATCCATGGCCCCCAATAGGAAGAGTCAAGATAAAAGATGAACTAAGCAAGCCCTTGAGCTTCAAAAAGCTTGAATCACAATCCTTGGACCACTAAAAAAGAACCTTTTTTCTAGTCAACCTAGTCATCGATGCTAAAATGGTAACAAAATCTCTAACGAGCTGCATATAGTATCTTTCCAAACCAATAAAGCTACAAATCTCAATCTAAGAAATAGGTCTGGACCAATCACGAATAGCCTCAATCTTTGTTGGATCCACCATAATCTCATTCTTAGACACCACATATCCTAAGAATGTAATAGACTGAAGACAAAACTCACACTTTGAGGATTTGGCATAAAGCCTATGATGTCTCAAAGTTTTTAGCATAATAAATATTGTTCGTGATTATCCATACTCCTCGAATACACAAAGATATCATTAAAGAAACAAATCACACTTGAGTTCAAATAGGGCTTGAACATTTGATTCATCAAATCCATGAATGCAGTTGGGGGATTGGTCAACCCAAAAGACATTACTAGGAACTCATAATAGCCATAGACAGTCTTGAAAGTTATCGTAGGGATGTCCTCTTCCAGAATCCTCAACTAATGGTAGTCAAATCACAAGTTAATCTTAGAGAATACTATCGCTACCTAAAGCTGGTAAAAAAATCATCAATATTAGGTATAAGATACTTATTCTTTAATGTCACCTTATTCAGTTACCTATATCCAATACAAATATGTGTAGAATAATATTTCTTATTCAGGAACAAGATGATAGAACCTCAAGGCAATATACTCTGCCTAACAAATCCCCTACCTAGAAGATCCTAAATTTGAGAATTCAGCTTCTTAAGATTGACAAGAGCCATGCAATAAGATGCCATTGAAATAGGTCAGGTGCCCAATATAAGATTAATAACAAACCCAATACCATACTCAAGAGGAAGGCCAACTAGATCAGTAGGAAAAACATCATGAAAATCCCAAACTATAGAAATAGAATCAAGTGAAGGATTCACCACAATGGCATCACAATTTTTTGCAAGATATGACTCATAACACCTTGATATTAGTCTCCTAGCCTGAACATAAGAAATAATCTCCATCGGCGTGTGGATAATAGAACTTTACCACCCAATATGGGGTATTCCAGCATAGGTAAAGTAATGATCCTAGAAAAATAATCCAAGGCCACATGATAAGAGGATAACTAATCCATGCACAAAATCACATCGAAGTCCACCATATCTAACATAATTAAATCAATCTGAGTATAAAACTCTCAAACAGTCATAACACATGATATATAAACCCAAACCACTACTAAAAAACCACCTGGAGGAGTAGATATACATAATTTAAACAGATAAAGTGTAAGACCCCATAAGACTCTAGCTCAATTCAGCTTACTATTGCATGTTAAAGGGGTCCAAGACTTAGAATATTTAACTGAGTGTTAAGACAGTCATTTATAAGGCTCCTAAATTTTGGTGATGTTATTTTTAACCTTCCCAACATTCAAACGTTAAATTTTAAGTTGACTCATGATCGAAGTAGTCAATAGTATATCTGGGGTGAGTTCTAAAATTTTTAGACCAGCGTAAGAGTTTGTTTGGACTTCTAAAACTGTAGCAGCCTACAATTCGCCAATGGCACATGCTCCATTTCACCCTTAAGGGTTCCCGTAATAGAGCCCATGACACATGCTTCAATCCGATTCTATGGAGCCCGCAGCACCTGCTCTATAGCATGCCCCATTATTTTCCAGCTTTTTGTTTCCATTTTTGCAAAGGCAATTGGTCTTTTTCCTTCACCCATTTGGTCTATAACACAAAATTTAGGGTCCCCAAAGAATACCTTGCTATTTTATTCACAAAATCCTCTTAAAAGAAAGCCTCCAGTTTCAAGAAACAAACCCTAGCCTCTTCAAAAAGATCAAGGGATTCAAGCTTAGTTTTCAAGAAAATCACCAAGAACTTTCACAAATTCATCCATTGAGGTATTTGTGATGTTCATTCAAGGACCCTTTTTACCCATGGAGCCCAATAATCTATTTTCAAGTTTAAAGTTATGATTTTTATATATTATTCTGAGTTATCTTCAAGAAGCTATTATGAACTTTGATTTCAATTATGTTTTCCATGTATTTTTGATGGAATTTTCCCTTGCCATATTTGAATGGTATTTTCGCATGTTATATCCTTAAACCCTGATTTTAAATGTTGCAATTATGTTATTATCATATGATTTAACTATTCTCATGTATTAACTCATGACCCTCATATGTTTGATGAAATGCCTAAGTGTTGAATGTTGAATAATGACTTTCTTCTATAGTTTTAAAGTTTTCATGTGGTCCTATCATTATTACTATCGATTCCTAGGGTTATGAATACCTAAAATTTAGTTGTTTACTTAGTCTCCATATTTTTAGAATAGTTTTAGACATGTATGAGCATTATCAGTTTAGTTAGTTATTATATCAGTCAAACTTAGATCAGTTCAGTAATTTGAGTCAGTTCCTTCTTCAGTTAAACTTTGTTCAGTTCTATAATCAGTGTCATTTCAGTCAGGAGTAGGATTTAGCACTGAGCAAATATAGGACAGCAACTTCCCCTTCAGTTTAGGCTTGACTTTCTCTGAGTAGTCACTTGTCAGTTAGGTAGAGTCATTAATAGTAGTCCCTATATTCCAGAACTATGTAGCCAACGTAGTATTTGATGAGTCAGCGATTATTTTAGGCTTAACTTCCTCTCAGGGGCCACTCGTCAATTTAGGCTTTTCTGTTCAGGGGTTACCGATCAGTTTAGGCTTGATACCCTAGCCAGCATTAGTACCCCTGGTACGATACTGACACCCTTCCAATTGAGGTTACAGGTTGGACCCTGATAGTACATTTGGGGAATGTCGGTTAGATGATACCTCCCATAGTCTCAGTTCAGTATTCAATATATTATTCAGTTTAAGTTTGCATTGACCAGAGCATATAGTTTGTCAGTTATCAGATTTCAGTATTTTAGTTTTACAAATTATTTCAGATATATTATATTCTTGATCATACATACTCACATTTTATAGTTTTTATGTATCTATGCATCAGTTATCTTATGTTATTCAGCCAGTTAGTTATTTATCTTGCTTAGTTAGATTTTAGTATTTCCACGCATGTCCATTATTTCTATTTTGATACATATTTAGCCCATAAATATTAGCCTAACCTTATCTCACATACTAGTACATTCAAATTACTGATTGCATACTTATTTTTTGCGCTATGATGTTCAATATCATAGGTCTGGACACTCAGTTTCTTGACTGTGCTTAGACAGATTAGATTATCAGCAGCAGCAGTGGTGAGTCCTCATATTTTGAGGATATTATTTCTTTCTTTTAATTTATCTTACTAGTTCAGTATTTCTATTCAGTCAGAGTTAGTTGGGGGTTTGTTCCATCAGCTCCACAGTCAGTCAGTTAGAGGCTTTTCAGACACTTTCAGACAGTCAGTTAGATTATTAATTTTTAGATAGTTGGTTTCCGATTTATGATTTGGTAAAGTTATTAGTATTTAAAACCTTAAGGCATATTCAGTTATTCTTCACATATGTATTTTGTTATTAGTTTTATTCAGTGCTTACAGTAGGTACCAGCTCATGGGTTAGCTGGTGGTCTCAGGATCATAAGCATCGTGTGGTGACCAAGGTGTATTTTTGGGTTATTAAAAACTTGAGGTTTTAAAGTGTCTTAGGGAGTCTGAAAGCCACGTTGAGTAGAGCCTTGTGTATGGGTGTGAAGTGCGCCACACTTATGGTCAAGAGGCTACAAGACCTTTTAGGAAAATTTTACCTTCTTTCATGTCTCAGATATTGCATTAGAAGTGTTCTCTAAGGAACTTATGCAGATTCTCACGTTACACCATTTGTGCCAACTTTTACTTATTCTTGAGGCAATAGAAATAGCCAAGCATAAATCCTTTCAGATAGAACTTTCTTAAGTATTCCCCACAGACAGTTATGGGATTGCATGCAATATTAAAAGGATCCCATCAGTGCCCTCACATTTTAAAGTTTGAAATATTTCATTCATGATTATGAAAAATTATGCTTTGATCCAAAGTTAGATGTGTTTTCAAATCCTTTTTTGAATCCTATAGTAGCATATAACCTAGAGTTAGAAGCATGAACCCAGTAGTTTAGAACAGTAAAGTGGAGATAGTATTATCTAGATTTAGTAAATTTTGTATCCATGGGGCTAGTTGTATGAAGGTGAATCAGTAGGCTTGAAACAGTGCATGCAAGAATTTAAGTTGTTGATTTGAAATATAAGTATAGATATGTGATATGAGTAGGATATAAAGTAAGTTAGTATGGTTCATTAAGAGTTTGAGAACATCCATGTTAAGTGTTAGAAGCTAAGCTTGAATTTTTTAAGATTGAGCTAATAGAAAGTAGAGTTGAAGCACTAGATAGTGTGAACTCATAGTATGGTGACACTCTTGAAAATTTTAAGCTACTCAGTGTTTAAGTTGTTATATGATGATTGTTGGGGCCATAGAAAAGATAAGAGTTGTATCTTAGAAGAAAAAACTAGCAGCGGGTTTTACATTATCAAGCATAGTCATTCAGGGTAGGTTTATCAACTATGCATATTATTATACCCCAGATTCTAGAGTAAAGTGATGGTATTTCAGTTTAGAGTCATTGATTAAGTGGTTCCCAGACTTAAAATGATGGCTTTAAGCTAAGAGGAAATCATAGAAACAGTAACCAAGTTAGGTTCTCATATTCTAGTAGTGATACTAGTATGTTGTAGAATAGCAGTAAGGAAGGATGATGCCCAACCCATTCTATATTAGTGGAAAGTTCATACTTCAATTATCACGATATCTACTCATGCCTTACATGTCATCTCTCTGATCATAGCCCATATTCGTGCACCTTATAGAAAAATTATGTTCTCTCTCAGTTCCTAGTATGAGGAGTTATAGTTCACTTAGCAATACGAATCATGTTTCGTGAATTCAGAAACACCAAACTTAGGTCATGCAGTTCATGACTTATGTTCTCATGCCTTTATGGTATGTCCAGTTCCAGTATTCATGCTACACTCTTAATTATTAGCAAAATTCAGATTATGTCATGTATATCCCCAGTCTTTATCTCTATAATAAATTCATGTCATGGATACTCTATTCCTCAAACCTCAGTTAAGTGTCCCAGTTATGCATAGCATTCTTTCATGCTTCAAGTTCTCATGTTCTAACTTTTCAGTGACCTCTCATTATGTTAAGACAGTGATGATGAACAATTGCTTAGATGGGAGAGAGTAGGCATTTCTTGTTGAAGTAAGATTGAGGCCAAGTTTTGATAAATGTCATGGTTAATTGAAAATTTTGGGTGTGTTTACTTGGAAACAATGTCAGAGGTTTATTGGTAGAGGAATTAGAGAATATAAGAAAGATACCCTTGTGAGTGTTTTTTAGAAAGGCATATGTGGTTAAGAAGATAGAATTGAATGTCATGTTTCTGTATATATGTAGATGAAGGCATTGCGCGTCAGTGAATAACTAGTAAGGAATGAATGTAGCTTTTGAAGAGGTAAAAAGAATTACTCATGAGATAAGGTAATACGAGAAAGACAACGGATGGCACAAAACACACTCCAAATTAGTCCCCAATCTTAGGGATCCGAGGACCAAGATGAATACCACTCTCGGATTCGCTATCAACAAAAAGAATACAAGATACAATGGTGTATATAACACCAAAAACAGCTACAAAACGTGAGGAACAAAATGAATAACAATAATACAAGTTTCAGATTCAATAACAGACCCCAAAACAGTCCACTACACAAGATGACAACAACAAAAGTAAAGTATAGATAGTGAGACCAAGATTATTACAAAATTAAGAACTAAAGAGTGTATTAAACACAAAAAAACCTGATGAATGTAATAATCAAAACCACACTCTTACGGTGACCGCCAACGGAATCAACTCACCTCAAGATCCACCGTTTCCAAGAAAAGATCAATACTAGCTTTTCCAAGCCCTAACTAAGACTAAGTGTTCTAATCTCAAGAGAGAGGATTTTTAATGTTTCAATATTTCATCTTTCATAAAACTAATGAGAGAAGACCTAAAAAAATCCTACTTATAGTCTATTACAGAAGAAGGCAAAAAAGACTACCTTACCCTTAATGACCAAGGGTAGACTTGGTGTGTTGGAAAACAATATGAATTGTCCAAAATGCCCTTACGGCTAAGTAACCAAAATGCCCTTAATAAAGGGCACCAAAATCGTGAACCAACAAAGGTGGTCCAAACCCAAGAGTCCTTAAGTTCTCAAGTCTCCAAGCAATCTTCCACACTCGGGTTTGATCAATGGTAGGCTCAAAACGTCCCCTCCAAGTATGATCCTGTGCCCTCCATATGACCAAAGCTTGATTCTTCACATAGTGACTTTGAATGATGTCGTCAAAAGCTAAGGCGGCCATTATTCTTGTATCATCCTCCCCTTCTTGAAAAGGATTCAACCTCGAATTCAAACCTTGCAAAACCGAAGAGAGGGAAAACAAATACAACCTCCTCATGGCATGAGGGTTAGGGTTAGCACAACAAATTATCTCAACATTCCAAGGTTTCACATATTTGCAATATAACCAAGGATCCTTTGAATTAAATATTTAAAGCTCAATAAAAGGTGCACAAAGGATTTGGTTACGGGAATCACCAAGAGATAAAGAAACTACATAGGTCCTAATGGCATCAAATAATCCACAAGGTAGAACTTCCTTCATCTTATAAGCTATAAGACACCATTGCTTCTTTATATCGTCAAAAGACCACACCAAGGGGGGTTGGATTGGTTCTAAAGCCCATAAAATCCATATAGCATTATCACGAACATACATAGATAGACCAACAAACTTCCTATCTCGATATAAAATAAATCCAAAACTAGTATGGACGTAATCATAGGTAAAGAGGTAGCATAGGAAAGAATCACGTGCAAAGGTATTCATGGGTGAAGAATGAGCATTTAAACACATACACATTCTTTCCTTTAAATAACTAGACAACTTGGCATCCACAAGTTGGTATTCATGCAATTTAGGCACAAGTGTGTCAAACAAGGATGCACATTTAGGAACATTACCCCAAGGAGTCAATGACACCTTTACCCTCGGGTTTTCAAAAAGGACTACACACTTCTTACCCTTAAGAGTACTCTCATTTTTAGGAGGAATGTTGTCACACCATAGTGGGTTAGCATATCGGCTATAGCCTTCAAGGCAACCTATACCACCATTCTCACCACTAGGTTCATTAGGAGTGTTTAAATCTTCATTAAACAAGACATTATACCTAAAGAGAACATGATCTATTTCCCAGGCAGATTTGGAACAAACACGTTCATCACTCTCTAAAAGATTAATATCATGTTTTAAACAGATTTCAAGTATAAGATTGTCCCAAGAATGGCTCTCGGGTTCACTCCCATTTTGGTGACCAATATTTTCAAGTACTTCACTCACTTGAGTTCTATTAATCACATCATACACATACTCAAGTGGTGGACAATTTTCACAAGTAAGTTGATCAACACCGATTACACAAGATGATGTACTTTCGTTCAACATATAGGTTTCAACACTAGATGGACATAAATTAACCTTACAAGAAAAGTCAATTTGGTCATCAATAGCATCAACTAGTGTATCCACACTCAATACATGTACATTATCAACAAGAGATGAAGAATCATTTGACTCACAAGTAAGTAAGCTACTACTCACACTCAATGGGCTACTAGCCACACGAATATCATTCTCATGCACCAAAGTGTAAGAGTTGGATATTTTACCTTAAATTTCTTGAGTAGATTTTTATTTGTCGTGGTGTAAAGGTCCTCCATAATCTTGGGCAGCAACTTCCTTTCGGCATTGTTCGCCTTTACTTGCCATGTTGGTAGCTACACAAATGTCCTTAGAAATAGAAGGACAACCAATGTTAGCATGGTTTAGTGATAATCCCCTCATATTGCTCCATACAACCTCTCTTTTTTCCACTCTCGGATTACCACCTTGTACTCCCTTACTCCTCTCAATATTTTGTCTCTCATAATAATTCGGATTGGAGCAGGTAGGCACTTCTCTTTGTGGCTTGGGCAGCAAGTAAGTCATGAGGCGATTCCCCCATTGGACTCTTACAACACTAGGCCAATTTCGCACGTTAGGAGCTTGATGTCGTGCAAATAATCGGCACCTAAGTATACATGACCATAGGGCAAGGAAAGAACATCGCACCACACCTCCTCATGGTATTCATATTGGGAGAAGACAACTTTTACCCTCTCGGTAACCTTGAACTCGTCCAATGAGTATGGAACAAGTAAAGGCTCTCAAAACAACCCCAAGTAGCTGACCATGGATGGAAGGATGTATTTTTTATAGTACCTATCATTCAACACAATAAGGCAGCCCGGTATCCCACAAATGGTTACCTTTCCGGAGTGTATACTCCTTCTCGGATCAACATTATAATGCACACAAGTACCCCTCGGTTTTGGAGATACACACCCTCTTTTTCTCGTTAGACAACCTCCACTTGAACTAGTATAACCATTCACACTATATTGAACTTGATAAGAAGAACTACAAGGTGAAGAATATGAATCTTCACACTCCTCACATGCACTCTCATCATAGCTCTCATAAGCTTTGCAAATGAAAGGGTTACACCTAACACCAAATCTAGGTTCGGAGTGAGAAGTGTAAGACTCCCCACATGCCTCAATGTCATCATAAAAACATTCACGAGGTCCTACAGCATCTCCAAACTCACCATAAGCACTAGGCACTTCATTCACCTCATTTTCACCCTCAAAAACGCAACTCCCAAATCTGTCCAAGTTTTGTTCATGGCTATTTTCATAGCCTCCATAATATCCCTCAACTTCGTAGCCATAAGACCCCTCACTACAATCATATTCTCCAATGTTGTAGTCATAATAATCCCCGTCTATCGAAGACATGTTACCCTTATATCACCTTTGTAACTACACAATGAACAAACAAGATTAGTAGTAAAAGTTTCTCACCAACACTCGTACACACTCACCTTTATGATTCTCACAATTGGAGAGGCGAATATTGAAAGTTGCATATACTCCGGTAGTCAATAGGATTTCAATTCTACTTGGCAGCCGGAATAGATTCTTGTTTGATCGACTCAAGACACAAAAATAAAATTTACTTATAAAATTGAAACAAAGAAGTTACTACGAGTTAAAAACAAGAAAAATCACACAAATAACGAAGACACGAAAGGAACGGATTCAACAATTAATCTACAACTAAGTAGATGATTACGAGTTATTAATTAATTCTAGAATCAAGACAGGAAACTAAGGAAACAATAAAGTGAAACTAATAATCTAAAAATTGAGCCAAAATTCGATGCATGAACAGTAACTTGATGATGTGGCAACCATGTATTGGTTGCAGTTTCTATAATTTTTTATTTTCCAAAGCCCAAGTCTTGACCAATTTTAATTTGGATGGGTGGAATTTATTGTAAGTAGGGAAGAATAAGTCTTGGAGCCTTTTTTTCAAGTTTTAAATTTCAAGACTTGATTTTTGTAGTACTTTTCCTTAAAACATGGACCCTTGTTTCACGGAAAAGTGGTTGAGAAGTGATGTAAAGTCTTTTGGTGGTTGGGGGTCTTTCAAGACTAATAATTACTTGCACCTCTTTCCTTCACCTTTTATGATCTATCGTTCACTTTATGTTCTAATAATATATGAAGGAAGGTGAAGAACATAAATAACAACAACAAATACACCAATAACAATAACAACAATCTTCAAGAACAACAACAATAACAATTCTAATAGCCAAGTCCAATCCACAACAACAAACGGCCAAGTCTCTTTAGTGTTGTGTATTTGATTTTAACAAGAGATGAAGGTTGTGAGGAACTTTAAGAACAACAAAAACATTCACCAAGAACAAAAACAACAACACTCCTTTCAACAACAACAACCAAACACACGGCTAGTCAAGTTTCTCAACAACAATGTCTACTACAACAATGTTCAACAACAATGGGCCAAGCTTATGTTCACAACAACAACATCAAAATACAATCTCAAATCGAGATATAGACTCAATGTGTTAGTGAGGAAAAAAACCCTTAGAGACAATAAATACAAGTAAAAATCTCGGTCAAGACACAACAAAAATACAATTTTTGGCCAAGAACACAAAATACACAGATTGTTTTTTTTTTTTTGGAATTTTTAGATTTTAATTTTTTTTCCAAGTGAGCTAGCCCAAGATTTGATCTTGTAGGAACAATATCAAGTCATTCTCTAATACCAAATGATATGAGAAAGACAACGGAAGGCACAAAACACACTTTAAATTAGTCCCCAATTTTAAGGATCTGAGGACCATGATAGAGACCACGCTCGAATTCGCTATCAACAAGAAGAATACGATATACAATGGTGTATATAACACCAAAAACAGCTACAAAAAGTGAGGAACAAGATGAATAATAATAATAATACAAGTTTCGGATTCAATAAAGGACCCAAAACAGTCCACTACACAAAATGAGAACAACAAAAATAAATGATAGATAGTGAGACCAAGATTATTAAAAGATTAAGAACTAAAGAGTGTCTTAAACTCAAAAAACCCTAATGAATGTAATAATCAAAACCACACTCTTACGGTGACCGCCAAGGGAATCAACTCACCTCAAGATCCACCGTTTCCAAGCAAAGATCAATACTAGCTTTTCCAAGCCCTGACTAAGACTAAGTGTTCTACTCTCAAGAGAGAGGATTTTTAATGTTTTAATCTTTTATCTTTCATAAAACTAATGAGAGGAAGACCTAAAAATAATCCTACATATAGTATATTACAAAAGAAGGAAAAAAGACTACACTACCCTTAATGACCAAGGGTGGCCTTGGTGTGTTAAAAAATAATATGAATTGTCCAAAATGCCCTTAAGGTTAAGTGACCAAAATGCCCTTAATAAAGGGCACCAAAATTGTGAACCAACAAAGGTGGTCCAAACCCAAGAGTCCTTAAGTCTTCAAGGCTGCAAGAAATCTTCCACACTCGGGTTTGATCAATGGTAGGCTCAAAACATCCCTTCCAAGTATGATACTGTGCCCTCCATGTAACCAAAGCTTGATTCTTCACATAGTGACTTTGAATGATATCGTTGAAAGATAAGGCGACCATTATTCTTGTATCATAAGGAGTTGTGAAAATGCAGTGTGTGTTGAACTTATAATGCAAACTAGTATTATAGTATTATGTTTGCACTTTGTAGATTTTAATAGGCTTGAACATAGTAAGAGAATTCAGTTCAGCTTCGACTTCAGTAGATGGAGTTATCAGTGCTCATGTAAATATTTTAAGTAGCCCCAAGTGAAGTACAGTTTTGAAATGGAATGTATAGTTGGGTATAGGATTTTAGTATAATTTAGTCTGTTTAGCAAGCAGTTCAGTTAGTAGTTAGACAAACAAGTTCCTATGGTTTTCTATCATCCGATTGAGTTTTACTATCCGATGTTTCATGAATATGGCCATTCCAAGAGATAGTTTATCTGCTTCTATGTAAATTATTATTCTAGTTCAGTCCATGCATCATGTTTTAGATTCCATATATTCAGTCATGGTTCAGTTCGTAAGTGCCTCGTGCATCACCTCAGTCTTTCCTTAGTATTTCAGCCAAGCAGTATCATTCATGGGACAACTATCCCAAGGGAGAGATATTGTAAAACCCCGAGTTTTCATGTACTAAACCTCTCAAATTTTCTTCAAAAAACTAGATCCATCTTGAAGTAATGGGTACTCATAAGTTGACTCTCTCATTTTTATCTTAGCCTTATAACCATTCTTATATCCTTGCATGTATTCCCGAAATTAGTTTAGTCATGTATCACTTTTTAGACTCAGTCATGTAATCATGTTTTTATTTATGAATATTTAGTATGTAATCTAAGTTCCTAAATATTTTTAGCTTAATCGGTCTTATTTGAGGAAGAATATTCCCAAGGGTGAGATATTGTAAGACCCTGTAAGTATCTAGCTTAATTCAGTTTACTATTACATGTTAAAGGGGTCCAAGACTTAGAATATTTCACTAAGTGTTATGACTTAGTCATTTATAAAGCTCCTAAACTTTGGTGATTTTACTTTCAACCTTCCTAACATTAGAACGTTCATTTTTAAGTTGATTCATGATTGGGGTAGTCAATAGTACATCCCGTGTGAGTTTTGAAATTTTCTTACCAGGTGTGTTTAGACTTTCAAAACAACAACATCCCATAATTATCCTGTGGCGCATGCTTCATTTCACCCCTAGGGGTGCCTGCGATAGAGCCTATGGCACACACTTCAGTCTGGCGCTCTGGAGACCACAGCACCTGCTCCATAGCGTGCCCCTTTATTTTCCAGCTTTTAGTTTCCTTTTTTACAAGGGTAATTGGATCTTTTCCCTTCACTCATTTGGTCCATAACATGGGATTTAGGGTAACAAAAGAATAATTTGCTATATTATTCACAAAATTCTCTCAAAAGGAAGCCTCTTCTTTCAAGAAACAAACCCTAGCCTCTTCAAAAGGATCAACGGATTCAAGCTTAGTTTTAAAGAAAATCACCAAGAACTTTCACAATTTCATCAATTGAGGTATATGTGATGTTCATTCAAGGTTCCTTTTCACCCATGGATCCCAAGAATTCATTTTCAAGTTTAAAGTAATGACTTTTACTTGTTATTATGAGTTATCTTCAAGAAGCTATTATGAACTTTGATTTCAATTATTTTTACCATGTGTTTTCGTTGGAATTTTCCATTGGCATGTTTGAATGGTGATTTTTGCATGTTACATCCTTAACCCATGATTTTAAATATTGAAATTAAGTTATTATAACATGATTTAATTATTCCCAAGCTTAAACTCATGACCCTCATGTGTTTATTGAAATGACTAAGTGTTGAATGTTGAATAAGGACTTCCTTCTATGGTTTCAAAGTTATCATGTGGTCCTATTATTATTGCTATCGAGTCTTGGGGGTTATGAATACATGAAATTTAGCAGTTTACTTAGTTTCCATATTTTTAGAATGGTTTCAAACACGTATGAGCATTATCAATTTAGTCAGTTATTATATCAGTCAAACTTAGATCAGTTAAGTAATCTGAATCAGTTCCTTCTTCAGTTAAACTTAGTTTAGTCCCATAATCAGTGTCTGTTCAGTTAGAATTAGGATTTAGCACCGAGAAAATAAAGGACGACGACTTCCCCATCAATTAATCCTTGACTTCCTCTAAGGAATCACCCATCAGTTAGGCGGAGTTGTTTGTAGTAGTCCCTGAATTCCAAAACTTCATATACAGCATAGGATATGAGAAGTCACCCGTTATTTTAGGCTTTACTTGCTCTCAGGGGTCACCCGTTAGTTTAGGCTTGACTTCCTGTTCAGGGTTCATTTGTCAGTTTAGGCTTGACACCTACAGCCAGCGTTAGTACTCGTGGCTCGGTACTAATACCCTTCCAATTGGGGTTACAGGTTGGACCCTGATAGTACATTTAGGGAATATCAGTTAGATGATACCTCCCATAGTCTCAGTTCAGTATTCAGTTCAAGTTTGCATTGACCATGGCATACAGTTTATTAGTTATTCAGTTATCAGATTTTTGTATTTTAGTTTTACAGATTATTTCATATATATTATATGCTTGGTCATGCATACTCATATTTTACAATTTGGATGTATCTATGCATCAGTTATATCATAATATTCAGCCAGTTAGTTATTAGTTTTGCTCGATCAGATTTTAGTATTTCTATGCATGTCTGTTATTACTATTTTCATGCACAGCTAGCCCATGCATATTAGCCTAACCTCATCTCGCATACCAGTACATTTAAAGTGTTGATTGCATACTAGTTTCTTGTACTATGGTGTTTAATATCATAGGTTTGGATTCTCAGTTTCTTGACCGCGCTTAGACAGATCAAATTATCAGCAACAGCAGTGGTGAGTCCTCATATTTTGAGGACATGATTTATTTATTTTAGTTTATCTTAGTATTTCAGTATTTCCTTTCAGTTGGAGTTAGTTGGGGGTTTGTCCCATCAGCTCCACAGTCAGTCGGTTAGAGGCTTTTTAAACACTTTCAGACAATCAGTTAGATTATCATTTTTTATCAGTTTTTAGATAGTTGTTTTTAGTCTTATGATTCAGTAAAGTTATCAGTATGTAAAACCTTAAGGCCTATTCAATTATTTTACATATGTGTATTTTGTTCTTAGTTTTATTCAGTGCTCACAGAAGGTACCAACTCATGGATTAACTTATGGTCTCGAAATCGTAAGCACCGTATGGCAATCAGGGTGTATTTTTGGGTCGTTACATAAAGACACCCAAGACAACCTTAACCACAGTGCATAATAAGTAGATTCATATGAATAAGTAGACCCCAGATCAAATAAAAAAATAGTGGGTTGATGGCACACTAAAAATCATACTTGTAATGACATCTAAAGACTCTAGCTGTAGCCTACCAGTTACAACATTCAAATGACCTCTCCAGCATTGGGTGCCTGACCGACCACCTATCCTACCTACCTGAGGACCTCCTAAAAACCCTAGGGACCATCCCTGTAACCCTATATACCACCTATAGCTGGGGCAATACTTCTCTATTCTTCTGAACACTCTTCGAAGTAGGCATAATTATCCCATGCCAGGGATACTCTCAAGAATAATGGTTGACAACCCCACAATCATACCATGCCCTAAGAATTCTACTCTGACCAAAAGATCAAACTACCCTAAAAATAGCCACCTCAGCTAGCAAATCTAAAATGTATGCCTCTCAAAGACTGATCGCTGCTTGACCCACTATAATCACAAACCAAACTAACCTTCATCCATAATCTGAAGTATTGTATGAATGGGCCTACTAGGTTTACCCCAATGTTGATAAGATAAATGCAGAGGGCCCCGACTTTTAGAACATTTACCTCTGAATTTTGAGCCACTCTAGCTCCTACTGAAATGACCCTGGTGACGTGGTCTCTTATTGCTGCCCCTTGGGCTTCATGGTCCATCTCCTTCATAGTCTGGGAATAATCAAAAACCTCAATAAAAGACTTGCAAGTTGCAACCAAACTCTGAGAATCCATATGAAGAAGAAGTGTCTTCTCTCTAATAAAGTAATATTCTTATACTCGATCGATAAGATAGCAGTAACATGCCTGGCCAACTTATAGATCATGCCTTATACTCTTTAATGACCACAGAACCTTTCTCCAATCTTGAGAAATTGTCTCTTAGACACTCTTAAATATTGTGAGGCATATATTTCTCTATAGAAAACTTAGAGAATTGAGTTTATGTCAAAGAGAGAGATCCATATTGAATGGAATCAATATAACATCTCCACCAATGCCTAGCCTCTAAGTACAACTAAAGAGTAATGTAGTCAATCCCACGAGTCTCACGTTGGACTAAATAACGGAGCCTATTCTCACAAGACATCAAGAACTCAAATGCATCCTAATCTAAAGCCCCTGCAAATCTTGGTGGAGTTAATCTCAGAAATTTGCCCAACATATTTTTCTCCTCAATAGACATAGCTGGCTAGGCAGTTATAGGCTGAGCAACCACCAGTGATAGAGGAACCTCGACTTTTGATATTTTAGCTATAGGTTGCGCTTCTATATTTGGACCACTCTTATCTGCAGACTGAGCATCATCAAATACTACACCACTAACCAAACCCAACAACTGAACCAAGATAAGGGATCTATGAGTAATAAAGAATGAATAAACCCTGGTGGACCATGGTTTTCCCCTTTGCCCAATAATGGTTAAGGTGGCGGAATCTCTAGCTTGGGGGCAATAACAGGATTTGGTAAAGGCTCCTTATCCTAATCCTTGGTTCGGCTGAAGCTCTATCATGACCCGAGGATATCCCTTAGTTACGACAACGGTGCTTATAGTCATAAGTAACCACAAGCTAACCCATAAGCCGGTACCTACTATGAGCAGTAAATAAATGACACTAAAATAGTATATGTAGAAGATAAACTGATAAAATACTAAGAATATGAATACTGAATATATGTAAGCAACAATCCTAATATATCTGTAACAACTATTAATACTGAAATAACTGAATGACTATCTAACTGGTTGTCTAAAAGCGCCTAAGCATCATGAAGAGTTGATGGGACAAACCCCTTACTAACTCTGACTGAATGAACATAAGGAAGTACTGAAATAAACATATCATGTCCTCGATAGATGAGGACTCACCACTACTACTATTGAGAAATGTTGATCTATCTAAGAACGATTGGGAAACTAAGCATCCAAACCTATGTGATAAGACAACATAGTGCAAAGAAAAGTATGTATTCAGTACTTTGAATTTACTGGTATATGAGATGAGGACTAGCTGAAATGCATGAAATAACTGAGCATGAATGCATGAACATGTAATATCTGAGAATGCAAGACCAAGAATAAATATGTTACTGAAATATTCTAAAATTTAAAAGACTGAAATCTGTATAACTGAATGACTAAAAATCTATACACTTTATCAAGTAAACCTGAACTGGATATACTGTAATACAAACTAAAATTGTGGGAGGTATCATGTAATCGAAATGTCACAATCTAAGCTAATTAGGGTCAACCTGTAACCCTAGTTGGTGCTAGTACTATGCCACGTGTACTAAAACATTACTAACAATGTGGATCCACAAGGCTGATGTACCGAAGGACTAGGGAGTACACTCTACTGACAGGTGCTTTCATGAGATATGTGTCAACCCTCAACTGGCAGGAAGACATCTCAAACCTACACTGTCTACATAGTTTTAGAACTCAGGAACTGCTACTAAACCTCTTCCCTAGGTTTTTTTAGTGATGAATCCTACTCTCCACTAAACTGACACTAGTACTAGACTGAACCAAATTCAACTAAACGTAACAACTGGCATTGCTCATCATGATCATAACAACTGAGTAAATGGTAATAATAATGGTTTAACTAAAATCATTACTTGAAAGATCTAAAATCATGTAAAACACGTAGGTATAGCGAGTTCATAATCCACCAGCACTGAATGATCATAAAATACAATATTAAGGCTTAAAATTGTAGTATGAAATCATGATTCAAAGACTCAAAATATAGATATTTCATCAAACATGTGAGATTCATAAACTTGAACATGAGAATGTGTTAAGTATGAGGAGAACCACATAATTACATGGCTAAATTTACAAATCAATATTATAACATGAAATTCACTTGGATATTGACATGAGAAATTAAAACTTGAAGCTTGAGATAACTTGACTTTTTATGGAACCATACATGGACATGAATTTAGTTAAATTACTATGGAAATACATCAAATTAATCTATCTTGAACATACAAAAACTCCATAATAAGAGAAAAATCCATACTTTAGTTGAAAAAGAGGTTTTTGGGCTCCATGGGTGGAAGGGACCCATGGATGAACATCCCACATAACTTAATAGATATAATCCTAAAGATTGCTTGAACCCTTGATTTATTGAGAAAGAAGCTTGGGTTTGTTCTTCGAGAAGGAGGAGGATTTCTTGAAAGCACTTTGGGGTAAAAGGGGCAAATAATGCCCTTTTAGAAGTTCCAATTCGTGTTAATGATGAAATAGGATGAGGGAAATGACTCAAATTCACCTTGGGCACTTAATCCATAACACTATGTGGGAGAGATCCATGCATCACACCTCTCTCTCCATACAGCTTAATTTATGGGAGAAAGCTATATATCACGGAGCACCTCACCACAAGAGTGAGTGATGCATCGCAGCCTTATTGCTTTGCTTCACTATTTTGGCTATCCATACACGTATTGATCCTCATTCAAAAATCTCAAAACTCACCCAAGATATACTTTTAACTTCCCTAACCATGAATCAGTCCAAAACCAATATTTCAGGGTTGGGAAGGCCAAACTAAAAATTCATAAAGTTTAGAGGTTTTAAAAATGAGTAAGTCCTCAACACTTGGTGAAATTTTCAATCCTTGGACCCCTTAAGCATGTAACTAAAAGTTGAATCGAGCTTGGAATATTATGGGGTATTACAATATCTCCCTCTTGAGAACATTCATCCTTGAATTAGACTGGTTAAACTGATAAAATAAGGAAACTAAGATCGTATACTGAACATGAATGACTTGAAATATGATTACATAACTGATCCTAAAGCATGATACATGAAATGAACTGATTTCATGAATGCATGAGATGTTGGGTGTATTTGTGCACTTTAGTGTGGTTATCATAACTTAATAAGCCTTGTTATGAGGACAATTCATATGCTTTACATGTTAATAATGATATAAATATTAATCTAGGTGTTCAAGTATGTGCTTACAACATTTAAAGATGTTTTCACACGAGTTTGGATTCAAATTGAGCATTTAAAGACAAGACGAGAAAACTAGTGTTTTACCTTGAGTTACTAATTCATAGGCTTGAATGTTATGCTGTTTCGAACTTTAATTCAGGGTGTGTAATGTATTAGGTGGCTTGGTGAGATGATTATTATGATACATAAAGGATTTACAAGACTCAAATCAAGTAGAAACATCATAAAAGGCTTGGAGTGGTCCCAGTGAAGCATAAATCATAACATGATAAACTTTGGATGCCTGGGAGCTCAATATCACATAGCGGTGGATGGTAAAATGATAATGGTTGTATTCTAGTAGATCAAAGTGATTTCACTACATCTCAAGCTTATAGTGTTGAACCCATTGGTGCATCGTGATAAAGGACCAATCAAAAATTGTCTACTTCCAGTAGCTTAACTCGCTTATGTTGCGTCGCGGGCTTATAGCGATGAACACATGGGCACGATGTAATGAATCTAAAAAGTGGAAAATTTGTGCCCGCATATAAAAGGACAACGTAAATAGAACGTATTAAAACATGTTTTTGACATCCTGGGAAGGATTGGACAATAGAGAAAGCTGCTACAACTTTATTTTTAGGTTTTTCATTCTTGAATTTAGATTATTTATCATTTTTATCTTTCATACAATTAATTGGATGATGATTATGAACATGAGTGGCTAAAAATTCCCTTTCCGGAGTTAAATCCAAGAACATGACTACTATTATTTTGAACTAATTTTGTTTAATTTGCTTATCATATTTGGTTGCTTGTTTAATCTTATTTTAATTATTTTGAGGATTTATTACCCTTAGAATACATATATTATCAACCTTGTGATCTCGGGAGAGGGAATAGGAAGATATAACATGGGGATGAACAAAGTAGGGTTTTTATTCTTTTATGAAATAAGGAATTTGAATTAGCGTCTAAGACAGGGACGTACCTAGAAGCCTTACTTGATCACATGTAGGATGATGACTTTAAGAACTTAATTGGGGTATTACATCCCCTCTTAATAATGTAGTTGTAATGTCCAAGTTAGGTAAATAGTTAGAGGTCAGGATACCATGATCATGCAATTAACCCTACGAATAAACAACCAAGATAAGCAAGTTAACGAGTGAAATTCAATAATGTAGTATGATTGTTCAAAGTTCTTTAACCCTAGGCTTTATCCTATTGATTGTCACAAGTATTTTACATTACGCACTGCTTACTTTACAATTATTTTATAAATTTAAAACTCTCTTTTGGTTACCCTCACATAAATCGGATCTGAATTATGAACTGAATTTGAACAATTGTTAGAACAAGTCCCTGTGGGATCGATATTTGGCTTTCTTGAAGGCCACTACATTACTTGGTAGACCATGTACACTTGTGTGTGATTTGGCGGTGTCAGAAAGCAATGACATGAGAACCATTACATAGCTAAAACTGAGAACGGAATTAAGTCAATCTAAGGAACATCGTTACCTCAAGCTAAATCTGAATTTGTGGGGAAAAGATGAGGGTACTTGATTCACATATCTACTTTTTCTTCCCAAGTTTCTCCCTCAATGGACTAATTCCGCCAAAGAACTTGAACCAAGGGAACCTCTTTATTCCTTAGTCTATGAATCTAATGATCAAGGATCTCAACTGGAACTTCTGCACAGGAAAGGCTATCCTGACCATCCATATTTTCTAAAGGAACAACAACAGCTAAATCACTGTTTCATTTCTTTAACAAGGAAACATAAAACATCGGATGTACTGATTCAAAGCATGCAGGCAAATCAAGCTCATAAGATACCCTTCCAAAATAGTTCAAGATCTGTAAGGGCCAACATAGCGGGGACTAATTTTCCCTTTCTTGCCAAATCTCTTCACTCCCTTCATAGGAGAAATCTTCAAATAGACCAAATCACCAACCTCAAACTCAAGATCTCTTCTCCTCACATCTGTATAAGATTTCTGACGGCTTTGGGTTGTCTTCAGCCTCTCTCAAATCAACTAAACTTTCTCCATAGCCTCAAACACTGAATCTAGCCCTATCAATATAGCTTTACCTACTTTAAACCAACCAATAAGAGATCTAATTCTCCTTTCATAGAGAGCTTCAAACGAATCCATCTGGATACTAGAGTGATAGCTATTGTTATATGCAAACTTAATCAAAGGTAAGAGGTCATACTAACTATCTTTAAAGTCAATAACATAGGCCCTTAATATGTCCTCTAAAGTCTGAACGGTCCTCTCTGCCTGACCATTTGTCTGATCATGAAAGGATATACTGAGATAAACTTAGATACCTAGACCCTTTTGAAAAACCTTCCAAAAATGAAAGGTAAACTAAGTACCTCTGTCTGAAATGATAGACAACGGAATCACATGAAACTTTACTAACTCCCTAGGATAAAGCCTGGCATAATCCTCAACTGAGTACAAAGTATGAACTAGAAAAAAATGAGTTGATTTGGTCATTCTATCTATAATGACCCATATAGAATCTGTTGACGATGCATACGAGGCAACCCTGTCACAAAATCCATATTCACCATTTCTCACTTCCAAGTGTGGATTCTAAACTCCTGCAATATACCACTAGGCCTTTAGTGCTCAACTTTAACCTGTTGACAAGTTGGACACATAGCCACAAACTCTACAATATCCTTCTTCATACCATTCCACCAATAGATTTCTTCCAAATTGCGGTACATCTTAATAACTCCTGGGTGAATATAATATCATGCACCATGCGCTTCTACAAGTATTCGCTATCTCAAACCATCAACACAAGAAACATATAACCTTTCCTGACAACAAAGCACACCATCTCCTCCTTAGGAGAAAACCTCTACTTTCTAATCTCTAACTGCCTCCTTCAACTTAACCAAACTAGGATCCCTATCTTGTTTTTCCCTCACTTCGGTAACTAATGAAGACTCTGAACTATTCTAAACACATACACTACCTTTAGATGAATCAACCAACCAAACCCCTAATCTAGTAAGTTGATGAACCTCACTGACTAACTTTTTCTTATCTCCCTCAACATGAGCAACACTACCCATGGACAATCTACTGAGGGCATTTACCACCACATTGTCCTTTCCTGAATAATACAATTCATATATCATAATCTTTTAAAAACTCAAGCGACCTTCTCTAATGAAGATTCAGATCTCTCTACATGAACACGTACTGTAAACTCTTATGGTCAGTGAACATATCAACATGAACCCCATACAGATTGTGCCTCCATATTTTCAAGGCTAAAACAACTGTGGACAACTCAAGATCATGGGTAGGATAATTATTTTCATGGAGCTTAAGTTGTCTAGAGACGTAGGCTATGACCTTGCTTCTCTACATCAAAACACAACCAAGACCAACTTTTGAAGCATCACAGTAAACTACAAACCTATTTGAACTTTCTGGCAAAGCCAAACTAGGGCAGAGGTGATTCGAGTCATCAACTCCTAAAAACTCATCTCGTAGGAATCTAACCACTAAAATTTGACCTTTTGTGTCAATCGAAACATGAGGGAGGAAATAGAAGAAAATCCTTTAGAAAATTGCCCGTAATAGCCAGCCAAACCCAAGAAACTTTGCATATCTGATGGAGAGATAGGTCTAGGTCAGTTTCTCACTACTTTAGTCTTTTGAGGGTTAACTCGATGCCATTGCTGGAAATAATATGTCCAAGGAAAGATACTGATCTTAGCCAAAATTCACACTTGCTGAACTTGGTGAACAACTGATAATCTCTAGGGGTCTGCAACATAGTTCTCAGATGGTTTGCATAATCATTCTCACTATGTGAATAAACAAGGATATCATCAATGAATACTATGATGAACAGGTCCAACTACTATTTGAACACCTTGTTCATCAAGTCCATGAAAGCTGCAGGGTCATTCGTTAATCCAAAATACATAACTAGGAATTCAAAGCGACTATATCAAGTTCTGAAGGATGTCTTCAGAATGTTATATTTTTTGACTCTAAGATGATGATAGACGGATCTAAGGTCTATCTTAGAGAAATAACTGGTTCCCTGAAGTAGGTCAAAGAAGTCATTAATTCTAGGGAGTGAAAACTTATTCTTAATTGTGACTTTATTCAACTAATGGTAATTAATGCACATTCTAAGAGAATTGTCTTTCTTACGCACGAACAGAACTGGAGCACCCCATGGAGAAACACTAGGACTGATAAAACCCTTATCTAAGAGATCCTTTAACTTCTCCTTCAATTTCTTAAGCTCAGCTGGAAATATTTTGTCAAGCATAATAGAGATAGGTTGGGTATCTGGAAGGAGATCAATTTCGAAGTCAATTTCCCTTTCAAGAGGAACTCCAGGAAGATTTTAAGGGAACACGTATGGAAATTCTCTGACTCAAGACTAGGAGACTCAGAATTTAATTCCTTGACTCAGACAAGATGGTAAGAACACCCCTTCGATATCATCTTTTTAGCTTTAAGATATGAAATAATTTGACCACTAAGCACTGAAGTACTACCCCTCCATTCAATGACTAGTTCATTGGAAAACTAAAAATGAATTACTCTATTTTTATAATCAATTGAGGTATAGCATGAGTCGAGCCAATCCAAGAAGAGAATGACATCAAAATCAGTCATCTCTAACTCCACCAGATCAACTAAGGTGATTTTTTGAGATACTGTGATAGCACAATTTTGGTATACCCATCTGGCTATAATAAATTTACCCACTGAGGTAGACACTGATAAAGGCCCTGCTAATATTTTGGGACTGACACTGAAATTGACCGCTATGTAAGGGGTCACAAAAAAAAGTGAAGCTCTAGGGTCTAATAAAACAAAACATAAAGATAGGAAACTTGTAACATACCCATAACCATATCAGGAGAACTTTCCTAATCATGTTAAGTCTGGAGGACATACATTCTATTCTAGCACTGCTTATTGGTTGCACTGGAAGTGGCACCCTGCTAGGTCGGGCGATCGACTGGACCTAAAGTACTATTGGACTAACCAAGCTGACTAGTCCCTGGGCAATCCATGACCCTGTGGCCTGGCTTGCCACATCCAAAACACACATCACTACAAGCCCTATGCTCATCGTGATGATTCCTAGCATATATCCAAAAAATCAAATTAGTGTGACTACTGTTCACACTACCATGGGACTTAAAGTCTGGCGTTCTATCCCGAATGTCTTACCTGAACTTAGGCACTGGCGCACTAGCTAAAGATGAAGTTGGTGATGAAAATTTCTAATGGAAATGAGAATGGTTAGCATCTTCTGACCTTAGCTAAGAAAAGTTAAAACTGTTGGTTTTGGCCCTCTTATTCTCTCTCTCCCTCTTTTATATTTTTTCTCCTCAATCTTCTAAGCATAAACTATAAGTCTAGATAGGTCTATCTCCTTAATCAAAATGGCGGTCCTACATTTCTTAAACACACTATCAGTTACACCAGATACAAACTTACTCATCTAGACTTGTTATCCGCCACCATAGTAGGAGTATACCTCGCCAACTGGGTGAACTTAAGTGAGTACTCCTTCATGCTCATATTACCCTGCTTAAAATTCATGAACTCCTAAACCTTAGCTTCCCTCAACTCTAGGGTAAAGAACCTATCTATGAAATTTGTGGCAAACTCCTCCCACTCAATAGGTCATACATCAACACATTGATCCTCCATCCACTGCTTAAACTAGGTGTGAGCTACATCCTATAACTGATATGAAGCCAAATCTTCACTCTTACTCAAAGTGATGCCTATAATATCTATCACTTTCTGAACCATGTCCAAAAACTCCTGTGGATCCTCCTCAGAGTTGGATCCAAAAAACAGAGGAGATTCATTTGAGTGAAATCTCAAATCCTGACTGCAGCTATATTTTCCACTGGATTGGCTGGGGTAACAATTTGTTTATTATTCTGAGAATCTACTAAGTGGGATAAGGTAATGAAAGCAGCCCTGAATTTGGCGTGGAAGACATGTTCATTCAAGGGATATTCTTGAATAGGTGGTGGTATGAGCTGATCCCCCTTCCTTCTTAAGTTGTTTCTTCTATAAGGCATTGTCTTTAAATGGAATGAAGGATGAGTTAGAAAAAGGAATTACAATGATCTAATGCACTTTTGCATGACATGAACACTGAAAGAAGGGAACCATTTCTAAACCATCTCGTAGCCTCTTTCCCATAAGTATAGCGCACTCTACACCCATGCATAAGACTCTAATCAATGCGGATTTTAGACTCCCTAGGACACTTTAAAACCTTAGGCTCTGATACAAAGTTTTATCATGACCTGAAGCTACCCCCTAGTCACGACAACGGTGCTTACATTCACAAGTAACCACATGTTAACCCATGAACTGGAACCTATTGTGAGCAATGAATAAATGACACTGAAATAGCATATGCGAAAGATAAACTGATAAAATACTGAATACATGTAAGTGATAATTCTGAAATATCTATAATAACTAATAATATTGAAATAACTAACTAATTGTCTAACGAATTATATGAAAGCCTCTAAGCATCATGAGGATTTAATGGGACAAACCCCCAACTAACTCCAACTGACTGAACATAAGAAAGTACTAAATTAAACATATCATGTCCTCGATAGATGAGAACTCACAACTACTACTGAGAAATGTTGCACTCTCTAAGAACAGTCGGGAAACTGAGTGTCCGAACCTATGTTATAAAACAACATAGCGTAAAGAAAAGTATGCGGTCAGTACTTTGAATGTACTGGTATATGAGATGAAGATTGGATGAAATCCATGAAATAACTAAGCATGAATGGATGAATATGTAATATCTGAGAATGCAAGACCAAGCATAAACATGTTTCTAAAATATTCTAAAATCTGAAAAACTAAAATCTGTATAACTGAATGACTAAAATTTGTACACTTGGTCAAGCAAACCTGAACTGAGATATACTGTAATACTGACTAAAATTATGGGAGGTATCATGTAACAAACATTCCCCAATCTAATATAATCGGGATCCAACCTATAACCCCAGTTGGAAGGGCACCAGTACTGTGCCACGGGTACTAACACATAGCTGATGATGTGGATCCATAAGGCTATGTCCCAAAAGACTAGGGAGTCACCTCTACTAGCAGGTGCTCTCATAATATATGTATCAACCCTCAACTTCCAAGAAGACATCTCAAACCTATGTTGGCTACGTAGTTCTAGAACTCAAGGACTACTACAAAAGGTCACACCCTCTACTGGCAGGTGAGCTTCTATCCTTGGGTTCACTCGGTGCTAAATCCTACTCCCAAATAAACTGACACTGGTACTAGATTGAACTAAATTCAATCGCACATAACAAGTGTTATTGCTCATCGTGATCATAACAACTAAGTAAATAGTAATATTCATGGTTTAACTAAAATCATTACTTGAAAGATCCAAAATCATGTAAAACACGTAGGTATTGGGTGTTCATAAACTGCCAGCACTGAATAATCATAAAATACAATATTAAAGCTTAAAACTATAGTATGAAATCATGGTTCAAAGACTCAAAATATAGACATTTCATAAAATATGTGAGAGTCATAAATTTGAACATAAGAATGTGTTAAGTATGAGGAAAACCACATAATTACATGGCTAAATTTACAAATCAATATTATAACACAAAATTCACTTGGATATTGATATGAGAAATTAGAACTTGAAGCATGAGATAACTTGACTTTTCATGGAACCATACATGGACATGAATTGAGTTCAATTACTATGGAAAGACATCAAATTAATCCATATTGAACATATAAAAACTACATAATAAGAGAAAAATCCATACTTTAGTTGAAAAGGGGTTTATGGGCTCCATGGTTGAAAGGGGCCCATGGATGAACATCCCACATAACTTAATAGCTTTAATCCTGAAGATTCTTGAACTTAGAAACTTGAACCATTAATTTCTTGAGAATGAAGCTTGGGTTTGTTCTTGGGAAGGATGAGGGTTTCTTGAGAGCAATTTGGCATGAAAGAGGCAAATAATACCCTTTTGGAAGTTCCAATTTGTGTTAAGGATGAAATAAGATGAGGTAAATAACTCAAATGCTGCTTAGGTACTTAAACCATGACCCTATGCAGGACAGAGCCACAAACCATGCCTCTTTCTCCGTGGGAGAGAGAAATATGCCATCCAACTTACTCCTAGGTATAAAGCCACACATTATGGAGCACCTCACCACGAGAGAGAGCAATGCATCGCGGCCATATTGCATTACTTCTATGTTTTGGCTATCCATACACGTCCCGATCCTCGTTCAAAAATCTTGAAACTCACTCGAGACATACTTTTAACTTCCCTAACCATGAATCAACGTAAAAACAAATATTTCGGGGTAAAAACAGCCAAACTAAAAATCCCTAAAGTTTAGGAGTTTTGAAAATGACTAAGTTCTCAATACTTAGTGAAATTTTCAAGCCTTGGATCCCTTAAGCATGCAACTAAGAGATAAATTGAACTTGGAATACTATGGGGTATTACAAGCTCTCACCTGACCTCTGACCCTACGTTGGTCACGACATTAAATAGGAGACCTAGCTGCGGACTCAGGGTTCTCATTCCAATCATCTTAGCTCGCGTCTTGCCCATCTGCTAAAAAGTGAACTCAATATGAATTATAGAAATCAACACAGACTTCACGCATGAAATGAACTAATAAAATGGAATTCTACTAAGAATGTCCTATAGCTTGTAGAAGATAAGAAACAAATTTTATTATTTTGATCTGTGGGGTTCTACTAGATACTTGATCTTGTACCGACAATACCAGTGAACCTAGCTCAATAATGTAAATATTGTCATGATCCAATTCTCAAGTTATGATGGCACCTACTTTGATCCACCACTTGGTAAGTCAAACCATAGCCCACAATGTTAGTAATGGGTGAATTACTAAAAGGTATAAGAAATACTGGAGATAAAGCATATAACTGGATTGTAAGTAGATAAATATAAGTGTAAAATACTAAATGAAAATAGAGAATGAGAAAAGTGTAGAAAAGAGTATCGTACAAAAACCACTAAATACAAATGATGAGTATCAAATAATGTCAATATATAGGTAGTCTCAAAAGTAAAGACTTTTCAAAAATAGTAGAAGGAGAAAAGATCATCTCTGAATCTAAAAGCTCACCCTATCTTTGACTCCCTAAAAAAAGTTGGATGTAACGTTAGTGTCGGTGAGTAGTACTCGGATCTGCATAAGAAAAAGATGCAAAAGTATAGATGAGTACCAAAAAAAGAGGTACTCAAAAGTCATCATCGGCCGACTGAGCTAAATCATAATAAACCATAAAAGATGCGAGAATATATATCAAAGTCTATTAAAAAAGGGGGAAAACCTAAAATAATAATCCAACGGACAGATAATAAATAGAAGTAAACAAACTAAAGGAAGACAAGCTAAATATAACCTAATTAGGCCCCATTATCCTAGAAGGCACAAATAAGAGAAATTACCAAACCCAGATCCCATAAGCCCGATGGATACAATCAAGAGAGGACCACTAACAATAATAATGGTAAAGTAACTGACATTCAAAATCAAATCTATGAACCCCTTTAGTACCTTAACAACCAAACTTGAACCAAATTCTTGACATAATAAGTAAACAATGAAGAAATGCCAGACTCGAACTAGACTCTAATATCATATATTTTAGACTCAAACCAGGAATTTAGCATCATATGTGAAATAATAAGTGTCGGACTTGAACTGGTCTTTAAAGTAAGTACAAGGTTACAAGTCTAGTCAACAATTAGAAAGATGCCTAAGTAATACTAATAACCAAGAAGATATGAAAGGTGATGAAATAAGGCCTCCTAGATCTATAAGGAGTTACCTAGGATATTTAGCCTCAAATAGGGCCAGTCGGGACGCTACTAACCCCAAAAGTCTATACAAGGTGATTTCTAAACAAAACTAGACTAAATATTCCAAGTTATACTACTAGGTGTTAAGTAATTCTAAATGATTTCTTATTCAACAACTCAACACAAGGGGGCAATGGTTTAATTCTACCTAAAAATGGCTCCCTAACCGGTTAAATATTCCAAATTTCGCTAAACATAACACCAAGCTGTAAATCCTAACCCAAATGTTGAATAATACTATACTAAGAACATAATAAAGCTCAATCTATGAGGAAAATAATCCTAGCCTACTTGGATGGCGATGAAGCCCATAAAAGTCCACTAAATCAGAGCTTTTTCCTTCAGGGAAGCCTCCTTACAATGCCATGATATTAAAAAAGTTATCTACACATTAATATGATTATAATAATGATACCAATATTGCATGTAAATGTTTTGGGTCCAAAATCAAGCTCAAAATCCCATATGGGTCCTGCTTATGGAATCACAACTTTGAAAGCGTTAAACGTCCCTTTAAGCACAAGGATTATTTAATCTAATAAATGGGTAAAATCCAAGAACAAATACACCCTCAAATAAGCCTATAAAGAGTCTAGGGGGTTATGTTGAAATTGAAAATTAACTAAGAAATTAGAGGAGACCTAGAAAAATTTAAATAAGAAAATGCTACACTCTCCAACTCACCCCAAACATACAATGATCAAGATCCACAATTCTCTAAGCCTCCTAGGGTTTTATGGACTTGGAAAATGAAAGAAATAAAAAAATGGTGTGTTTACACAACTTTTAATGCTGCCAGGGGTCCCTCTTTTGCAATCGCAGGTATTTCATCGTAAATGCGATAACTGAACCGACTTTCCTTCGTGAATGTAAAAACTAACATGCGATCATGATAGCAAATGAATTTTTCCTTCATGAACACAACTAGTTCAATACAATAGTGATAGCCATTTACTTTGGCATTCATGAATGGAAAGATCATTTTTGTCTTGCACCAACTATTTTGACCAAGTACCAAAACTTTAATCGGACACTCAGGATTTTTTTGGGATCCTGTGAATGCAAATGAACTATTCTACCCTACCAAATTCAATATCCCAGGAACAATTGCACCATCAAAATTTCCATCGGAGGTCGTTTTGATGAAATATAGGTCCCACACCCCAAATGGTCATTTTAACTAAAATCCACTTAATAGTCAAAAATGAATCTAAAAGCCTCGAGATCCAAATCAAAGATCCCTCTAGCCTAAAATCAAGATTCCAGATCTATATGACTATTAGCGTTGACACGAGGCTGTTAACTAGAAGTTTAAGCTCGATACCCACTTTTAAACTATGAAAACTTCAAAATAGGGAATTGTCTCTAAAAACTAAATGAACTGCCCAATAATCAAGCTATCAGCTCTAGCAAGTCATAAATGACTTAGTATCACCTATGGTAAAACTTTAAATGACAAAATAATATGGAAATGCAAAAAATAACCTGGAGTTTCATTACAAATATAAATAACATGTAAAGTAGGAACATAAATTATAGAAAGCTATCGACAAAGGCAATCATAATAATACTAATGTAGCAATAAGGGTAATCTATCATGAACTACCTACAATCTGGGACACGCACGATACCATAAGTATCTAGCTACTATATAATAGTAAAGTGAAGGACGATATATACCATATATAATAGTAGAATGAAGAAATGTATATAATATTTAGTAGTAGTAGGAAAGAAGGAAATAATATTTAAATCATGGCTAGGTGAGACTATATATATATATATATGTATATGTATATATATATATATATATATATATATATATATATATATATATATATCAATGCTATACTAACTACCAAACCCAAAGATACTACTTTGAGAGAGCTAGTCTAATATCTCAAGGATCATAAATAATGTGGGAGTTATCTCTAGCATAATCATGGTCTCTACCAGAAGTGAATAATTATAAAATAACCTAACAATACTAAATCATATCCTAATAGGGAGTAAAGGAACTTAGAAGTATACCTGCAATCTCGGGTATCAATTCATACTCAATCTTTCACAAATCATATAATAATATCAAAACAATAATAATCTAACCAACTATCCCCAACAAATAATAACCTAATCAGGCGCCGATAAGACCAAAAGGTCTTTGCAAACACTCGACAAATAGTAAACATAGCCTATACCTGTACAACCCCTTATAAGACCAATAGATCAAGGCACCAAACTATTATAATAGTGATTAGTTATGCATAAGAATAAATGCAAGCCATGAAAAAAAAAATAGGTGATGCAAAGAGAGGCAAATAGCACATCCAAGACAAGTGTATAAACCTCTTCTAGCTTAGTAGCTAGCAAAGGCAAGACCTATAATAACCATCCCTTTTTTGTGTTGTGGCTTGTCAGACAAAAGAGACCATACAGGACTCAAGATATTCATATACACTGCCTGGTCCTAATTCATATCCAAACTACTTTGTCCACTATCGGAGGAGAATAAAAGTAAAGAGGCTGATCAAAATCGAATTGATTCTAAATGAGTATAATAAGTGCTCGACATAGACCAAGAAAAAATCAATATAATAAGTGTCTAAGAATCTATAATATAGGAATATGTCCATTAAAGTATAGAATACTAACTTGGTTTCTTATTCCAAGACCTTGATCCCAACCACATAAATGATTAACAAGATATTGGCCTTATAGTTTGAGAAATTAAGGTAAATAAAGGCATAAAGCTACTAGAAGGATCTAATCGGGAAAAAAATATCCAACTCACTGAGTCATATGGTAAATCATATGCTAAAGGATCCCTTATGTCAATTTATGGTTAATCAAGTCTATACTCGGGTATAATCAGATCCTACAACCATAATAAGTGTTCTAGGTTATGATTTGGGTCACGTTTCTATTCTAAATCCCTTAAGAAGGTCAAATTATGGTAATTACTAGGCATTAACCTATTTTATAATCTCAACCTAGCATGCAATCTATACAATATACAATCTCAATAGAAGAGTAGATTGTAGCCTATTTTGAAGCCAAACCGCAATCTCAACTTGTCCACAAACCACTCGTCTTTACTCCATGATCTTTGAATGTTTGTCACACTATAAAAATCATATTTTACATTTGAGTATGAGTAAAATATACCCATATTACAAATTAAAACTTTGGACCTAAAATTATGTCAAAAAGAGGTTCGTAGGAAATCCATCAAGAGGTCCCTTGAAGGACAAAGAATACATGCTCAAAATTTCAGAACAAATAAAGCACAAGTCAAATCTCAAATCACCCCACAAAATTATGGGATTTCAAAACTAATTTCAAGGAATTTACAAGGAAAACAATAGAATATAATAAGGAAAATGAGGTGGATAATTTTAAAAAATGAACAAAATGAAGGTCGAATACATACCCAATGAACATGTAAGAAAACACATCAATAATCACCTCAAATAGATTTTTGTAGCTCCTATAATGGTGAAAATATGGTTTGACCGAAATGGGACTTACATGCTACCAAGGTGAAAATTTATTCATCGCTATCAATGACCTTCACAGTGATGAAGGAATTAAAATTTTTTCATTGCTATCAGCGACCAAGGTGTCATGATAGTGATGAAAAAAACCATAATTTATTCATTTCTATCAGTGACCTTAATAGAGATGAAGGAATCAAATTTTGGTCATCACTATCAACGACTATGGTACCGAGATAGCAATTAGAAATTTATGCACTTGTAAAATAGCTAAAAATCTTCAAGTTTCAAACTCACCAATGAACGCTCGTTTTAGAACCCCCCACATGCAAATACATTATGCTATCATACCAAATCCAATATTTTGGACTCAATGGAACTATCAAAATTTTCATCTGTGGTCATTACAAAATATATATGTTCCACCCATAGTTCTATTTTTAATAAAATCTATCCAGTAGTCTAAAATGAGTCTAGAATCCTTGAGAGTCAGTCTGTAGTATCCCCTATTTTCCTTGCTTAGTTAAACTCTCAATATACGAGAATTCTTATATAATTTTTTTATTATACTCTAAAGTTTTTAGTTTAGATCTTACCAATGCATAGGAAATTCAGTAAGCTTTCCAATGATATAAAATTCACCTAAATTCGATACCCGGGTGAAGAGTTATAGCATTTTTTTGTAAAATAGTGTGCCACCTAGCAGATCACTGCATCGCGCTAAGGGTCCAAATGGCAATTGTCATTTACTAGTGAGAGACCGCAATCCCACCACATCGTGCAACCACCTATTTTCCTAAATATCACTTTTTAGTGTGACTCCGCGATCATAGCGAGTCGTGCCAAGGGTTAAATTTGCATATAGTGGGGTACCGCGATTATACTGCATCGCGCCAAACTTCCAGTTCCCAGTTGTCCGATTTCCAGTGAGCTGGTATGATTTCACTGCATCGTGCAAGCATGCAAAATCGAGATTTTTAATTTTCGTGATTTTATTTCAGGGGTTGTTTAGTCAATTCTCTCTCAATTAGCAAACCCTAGTTTTAAAGAAAACAAGAACAAAGCTCAAGAATTCCTCCAAAAACCTTCAAGATCTTTTCTTCTCAGGTATGTTAGGTGTTCATCTATGGGCTCCTTTCACCCATAGAGTCCAAGAATCTATTTTCAAAACTACAAGATTATTGATTCATGATTTACATGATTAAAATTGGATTGTATTTATGTTCATAACATTAATTGAGTTTCAATCCATGATTAATTGTAGATTCCATGAAATTGAAATAGCATGTATATTGAATTGTGTAATTCCCATGTTATAATCCATGAATTAGTAAGTTTAGGTGTTGTAGTTATAATGTTTACATGTTGTCCATGATTATATGCATTAAGTTGTGCTCCCCATGTGTTTAATGGAATGTCCATGCGAATTAAATGGTGAAATCATGACATGCTAGCGTATGTACAAGCTTATGCCCTACAATAGTTTGATAAATGTCTCTATGAATGAATTATGAACAAGTGGACATTGTTATGCTTTTCAAGATCATTCTATTCTCTTCTTTTCATGTTGTCAAGTACTGGGGGTATTCAATACCCAAAAATATAGTTGTTTACCTAGAGATACGGTAGTTATAGAATAGTCTCACTCATGACACAAAACCATAGTACTCAATCAGTTACAGAACTTAGTAAAACTCAGTATCATTCCAGTTCAGTTCAGTATAATAATCAGTGTCATTCAGATGGGAGTAGAATTCAGCACCGAGTGAACCCAAGGATGGGGGCTCACCTACCAGTAGAGGGTGTGATCCTTAGAAGTAGTCGTTGCATTCCAAAACTATGTAGCCAGCGTAGATTGAGACATTAACCTTCCAGTTGAGGGTTGATGAAGTATTTACCTGCCAGATGAGGGTGACTCTTCAGTTGTATTTACCCATGGCATGATATTGACACACTTCCAACTAGGTTTACAGGTTGGAACCTAGTTATCTTATTTAGGGCATGCCGGTTAGATGAATACCCCCTACATTTTCAGTTTTAGTCTCAGTTTAGAACTTAATCCAATTCTACAGAATTAGGACTATCAGACACAGTCAATCAGTATTAGTAATTCAATTACTCAGTTATTAGAAATTAGTGCTCAGCTTCAGTAAAAGCTCAAATATAGTATATACTTATATACGCATATGCACAGTATTATATACTCAGTACTTACAGCAGCTTCAGTTATCCATGTACTCTTATATTCAGTTACTCTATATCATCATTTGGGATTTATTGTTCATCTATATAAACCATTGCATTCAGCCTTACCTTATCTAGCATACCAATACATTTCACGTACTAATGCATACTTTCTCTTTGTGCTATGATATCTCATATCATAAGTTCGGACGCTCAGGTTCCCGACTATGCTTAGACAGACTCAGTCAATAGTATCAAATTCAATAGTGAGTACTCATCTATCGAGAATATGCTTTTATTTTAGCATTATAGTAGCTTTAGTATTTTAGTAGTCAGAGTTAGTTGGGGTTTTGTCCCATCAACTCCACTTTCAGACAATTCAGTTAGAGGCTTTTTAGACTAGACTAGTTCAGATTATGAACCTTATGGCATTTCAGCCTATTTTTTATATTATTTTAGTATTATTATTCAATGCTCATGGTAGGTACCAGTCATGGGTTAGCTTGTGGTCCTTTGGGGTCTTGAGCACCGTGTGGCACCTGGGGTGTAGATTCAGGGTGTTACAAACTTGGTATCAGAGCTTAAAGTTCAACAAAGACCTAGGGATTCTGAATCTCCGCGTTAAGTAGAGTCTTTTGCATGGGTGTATAGCATGCCACACTTATAGGCAAGAGGCTATGAGATATTTTTAGGAAAAGTTTCCCTTCTTTCGGTATTCATGTCCTGCGAGTGAGCATGATCTCAAGAAAAACTCTTAGTGTAATCCTTTTCTTCCTTTCATTTATAGAACATGCCTCCTAAAAGGAACAACAGAAGAAGAATAGGAAACCAGTCAGCACCTCAGCCCATTCAAGCAGATCCCTGGGACAAGCATGTCTCTTATGCAGAATTCAGAGTTGCATTCACTACTCTAGCCAATTTCATAGCAGCTTAGAATAATAGTCCAGCTTCTATTCAGGACAACCCAGTGGCCAATATTGTTGTAGTCAGGATTTAGTACTTCACCCGAATGAATCCTCCCCTATTCTCAAGATCTACGCTAGAAGAGGATCCACAGAAGTTTTTCAACTAGGTTTACAAAGTCACAGATATTATGGAAGAGACTTCTAGTGAGAGTGTTAAGTTAACAGCCTATCAGCTACAGGATGTAGCTCATACATGGTTTAATTAGTAGAAGGTAGACAGGGGCACAGATGCAGAGCCCATAGAATGGGAAGAGTTTGCTACTGCCTTTCTAAATAAATTCTTTTCCTTAGAATTGAGAAAAGCCAAGGTGTTATAGTTCATCAATCTCAGTCAAGGCAACATGAGTGTGAAATAGTATTATTTTAAGTTTACTCAGTTAGCCAGATATGCTCCCCATGTAGTAGTAGACAATAGGTCCAGAATGAGCAAGTTCGTGTCTGGGGTATCAGAGAGTGTGGTTAAAGAGTGTAGAACTACAATTTTGATTGAGGAGATGGAAATATCTAGGCTTATGTTCTATGCTCAGCATATCAAAAAGGCTAAGAATAAGGGGAGAGAGGGGGAGAACAAGAAGGCTGGAATAGGTAGCTTTAATTTTACTCAGCCTAAGTCTGAAGGCGGTAACTGTTATCAGTTCCATCCAAAGTCTTCAGTTCCAACTCTATCCTCAGCCAGTTCTCCAGTCCCCAAGTTCAAAAATTGTAATAAAGATAGGGCGCCAGGCTCTAAATCTTAAGGTAGTGTCAGTAGTGCTTGAAAAAATCCTCTTTGCCAGAAATGTGGCAGAAACCATCGGGTGTCTGCAGGGCTGGTAGTGATGTTTGTTTCAGGTGTGGCAAACCAGACCATAGAATCAGAGATTGTCCACAGTCAGGTTCTCAAGGTCAGTATAATCATTCCTCAACTTAGTGTGGTCACTCGAATTAGCATGGTGCCACTACCAAGTCCATCGGT
Organism: Capsicum annuum; assembly: GCF_002878395.1. NCBI lineage: Eukaryota > Viridiplantae > Streptophyta > Magnoliopsida > Solanales > Solanaceae > Capsicum > Capsicum annuum. The sequence continues at coordinate 193,975,118 of NC_061113.1, forward strand.
GGGCAACGCCTAAATAGACTTTATGCACTTCATTCCAAATAAGATCAACAAAGTTCTCCTTATGTGGTCACTGGTACATTACAGATTTTCCATTTACATATTTATGCCTTATTAGATCCAGGAGCTTTTCTATATTTTGTAAATCCTTACATAGTAGTCGATTTCAAATTCAAACCAGAAATCTTAGCAGAACCTTTCTTAATCTCTACCCCAGTTGGTCAGTCTATTATATCCCGGTGGGTATACAGGAACTGTCCGATTATGATATCTCAGAAAGTCACTTCAGCAGACTTAGTAGAGTTAGAGATGATGGATTTTGATGTCATTATCGACATGGATTGGCTCCATTTATGCTATGAATTAGTTGATATAGAAACAAAATTTTTCATTTTCAGTTTACAAATGAACCAATCCTTTAATGGAGCGGTAGTACCACAACGCATAAGGGTCAGTTGATTTCATATCTTAGAACGAGAAGAATAATATCCAAGGGATGTATCTTTAATTTTGTGCGAGTCGACGACTCTAGTTTAGAGACTCCTAGTCATGAGTTAGTTCCAGTAGTAAATGAATTGTCAAATTTTTTTTGGAGTTTCTCCCAAAAGGGAAATTGACTTTGGAATGGAACTTCTTTCAGATACGTAGCCTATTTCTATTCCATCATAGAAAATGGCTCTAGCTAAACTTAAAGAGTTGAAAGAGCAGTTAAAGGACCTTTAAGCTAAGGGGTTCATCAGACCTTGCATTTCCCTGTGGCGCACACCAATCTTATTCATGCGTAAGAAAGATGGTTCTCTCAAAATATGTACAGACTATTGTCAGTTGAACAAAGTCACAGTCAAGAATGAATATCCACTTCCTAGAATTGATGACTTGTTTGACCAACTTTAGGGCGCCAGTTAATTTTCTAAGATAGACCTCAGATCAGTCTATCATCATCTTAGAGTTAGAGAATGTGACATTCCAAAAATATCTTCTCAAACTCGGTATGATCACTTCGAGTTTTTAGTCATGTCCTTTGGTCTCACTAATGCCCCAGAAGCCTTCATAGATTTAATGAATTGCGTGTTCAAGTAGTAATTGGACATATTCGCTATAGTCTTCATTTTTGACATCCTTGTCTACTCCTTTAGCGAGAATAATCATGCAGATTACCTCAAAATCATACTTCAGACTCTCAGAGCCTATAGTTGTTCACCAAATTCAATAAATGCAAATTTTGGCTAAGTTCAGTAGCATTTCTTGGTCATATTATATCCAGTGATGGCATTAGAGTTGACCCTCAAAAGATCAAGGCGGTGAAAAACTGGCCTAGACCCATTTCTCCTACAGATATCAGGAGTTTCTTAGGTTTATCTAGCTATTATCGTTGGTTTGTTGAAGGTTTCTCATCTATTGCATCCCCCATGTCCATATTGACTCAGAAGAAAGTCACGTTTCAGTGGTCAGAATCTTATGAGAAGTATTTTCAGGAGTTGAAGACTCGACTTACCTTATCCCCAATTTTGACTCTAACAGATAATTCATATGGGTTTGTTGTGTACTTTAATGCATCTAGAGTAGGTTTGGGTTGTGTCCTCATGCAGAGAGGTAAGGTCTAGCCTATGCCTCTAGACAACTTAAGCCCTATGAGAAGAATTACCCTACCCATGTTCTTAAGTCAGCAGATGTAGTGTTTTCCTTACAGATTTGGAGGCTCTATTTATATGGGATGCATGTTGATGTGTTCATAGATCAAAAAACTTTAGTATGTGTTCTCTCAGAAAGATTTGAATTTGCATCAAAGAAGGTGGTTAAAGTTGTTGAAATATTATGACATGAGTGTTCTGTATCATCCGAGCAAGGCCAATATAGTGGCAGATGCCCTCAGTAGGTTGTCTATGGGTAGTGTTGCTCACATTGAGGATGGTAAAAAGAAGTTAGTTCAGGAAGTTCATGAGCTTGCCCGACTAGGTGTCCGCTTAGTCGATTTAGCAGAAGGTAGTGTGTAGGTATAGAATAGTTTAGAATTATCTCAGGTTTCTGAAGTAAAGGAAAAGTAGGACAGAGATCCTAGTCTAATTAATCTAAAAGAGTCAGTCAGAGATCAAAAAGTAGAGGTTTTCTCCCAAGAGGGAGATGGTATGTTGCAATGCCAGGGTCGGCTTTGTGTACCGCATAGATGACTTGAGGCAATGAATTCTTGCAGAAATGAATGGTGCGCGTTACTCTATTTATCCAAGGTCCACTAAGATGTACCGCGATTTGTAGGAGATCTATTGGTGGAGTAGGATGAAGAGGAATATCATAGAGTTTGTAGCTAAGTGATCTACGTGTCAGCATATTAAAATTAAGCACCAGAAGCCTAGTGGGCCCATGCAGGAGTTCAGTATTCCCATATGGAAATGGGAAGAAGTGAACATGGACTTTGTGATATAAATAAAACTCCAAAACCATCATATAATAATGTAAAACCCATGTGTTCCTTAGGAAAGGTCAAGCTTGAAGCTGATGTCAACAACCCTTTGAGCTTTTTAAAGCTCTCCTCACAAGCATTCGACCACTGAAATACAACTTTCTTTTGGGTTAACTTGGTCAAAATATTCACAATAGAAGAAACCTTGAAAAAGCATCAATAATATCCTATTAACCTAGTAAAACTCCAAATATCAGTAGGACAAGTAGGCATATCCCAATCACGACTTGTAATTATCTTGTATGGATGGACTATAATGCCATCCTTGGTCACTACATGATCCAAGAAAGAAATAGAATCCAACCAAAACTCATGCTTAGAGAAATTGGCATATAACTTCTCATCTCGCAACATATAAAGTAAATTCCATAGGTGTCTCACATGGCCAGCCTCATACTTGAAATAAACTAAGATATCATTAGCGAACACAATCACAAAGAATCAAGATAAGGTCAAAATAATTGGTCCATCAGTTCCATGAATGTTGATAGGGAATTGGATAATCCAAAAGACATGACTAAGAACTCATAGTGACCATACTGAATTCAAAAGGCCATCATCAAAACATTCAAAGCTCTAATCCTCATTAGATGATATCAAGATCTCAAGTCAATCTTGGAAAACACCGAGGCACCCTAAAGAGGATAACTATTCTTGATTATCACCTTGTTTAATTTTCAGTAATTGATACACATGCTCATAAATCCATCTTTCTTCTTTACAAATAAAATAGGAGCACTCGAGGAGATACACTAGATCTAATGAAATCCTTACCCAACATATTTTGCATTTCTCTTTTAATTCCTTCAACCTAGTCGAGGTCATTCTATAAGGAGGAATTAAAATAGGCTTAGAGTTTGGCTCAATATTAATAGAAAAATCAATATCCTAGCCTGAAGGTGTACCAGGTAAATTTGTAGGAAACAACATATCCTAAAACTCTCTTACAACTCAAATAAAATCCAAGGAAGGAAGTGAAGCAACATTAGTCACATAGGCCATCTAAGATAGACACCTATTTTCTGCCATTCAATGAGCATGTAGAAAAAATATAACTCCCTTTGAACCCGAAGTAAGCGTACCCTTCCACACAAACCTTGGCACACCTTGCGTAGCTAAAGTCACGATCTTGACAAAATAATCCCAAACCACATGATAAGGAGTTAAGAAATCCATACCTAAGATAACATTAAAATCAACCATATAGCATAATCAAGTCAACTCAGGGTTCACACACTGCAAAGGCTACTACTTAAGAAGGTACACTTGATCCATCACTAAAGAATTTCCTACCGAGGTAGAAACATGAATAGGTGAACTCATATGCAACATCAAAAAAATGAGAAATTATGTAGAAACATAGGAGAATGTAGACCCAGGGTCAAATAACACAGAAGTAGAATGATTTCAAATCGGGATGATACTAGTAGTAACTAATCAGAAGTAGAACTGACCACGCCTTCTGCCACACTGGGAAATCCTGTGTCCATTACCATGAGATACCTGAGTTATACCACGAGCACCTCTAGTACCACCCTACCACTTTGTGAACTACTTATGACTGCAAATAGGAGTAAGGAAAATTTAAAGTTGAGAACCCTACTAGAAACACCTAATGATGCCGGAGAGAGTCCCTAGTATGATGAATAGACTATTTAATACGGCACACCTTGCGTAGCTAAAGTCACGATCTTGACAAAATAATCCCAAACCACATGATAAGGAGTTAAGAAATCCATACCTAAGATAACATTAAAATCAACCATATAGCATAATCAAGTCAACTCAGGGTTCACACACTGCAAAGGCTACTACTTAAGAAGGTACACTTGATCCATCACTAAAGAATTTCCTACCGAGGTAGAAACATGAATAGGTGAACTCATATGCAACATCAAAAAAATGAGAAATTATGTAGAAACATAGGAGAATGTAGACCCAGGGTCAAATAACACAGAAGTAGAATGATTTCAAATCGGGATGATACTAGTAGTAACTAATCAGAAGTAGAACTGACCACGCCTTCTGCCACACTGGGAAATCCTGTGTCCATTACCATGAGATACCTGAGTTATACCACGAGCACCTCTAGTACCACCCTACCACTTTGTGAACTACTTATGACTGCAAATAGGAGTAAGGAAAATTTAAAGTTGAGAACCCTACTAGAAACACCTAATGATGCCGGAGAGAGTCCCTAGTATGATGAATAGACTATTTAATACATAACACCCTTTGCTACCTATCTCACAAAGAAAGTTCCTAGATCAAAAGAACAAAATTGTCCTACCTAACCAGATGAACTAAAACTGAAGTATTTACCTGTATATCCTGACTCTGTCTCCCTGAAGTTCCAAAATCTATAGACCTACTATCCAAACCCTATAAAGCTACCTAACTGGTATGCTATGATAATCATGAGCATCTCTGCTGGAGAAATCCCTACCTTGAGTCACATGTCCACTAAACTCACCTTGTCTATGGATCGTCTTAGCATCACCACCACTTTAAGTACCCTAAGAATTGGCTTAATAAACTTAGTATGATGTACAATACTTCGTATGGAAGCTCTTAACACCACTATTTGAGTTGTATCCAACTGAAAATAACCTATCAACCCTTTGAAAAAATTCCTAATCCTCTCTAACACGGTGGAGATACTAGAAATAGGCACATTTGGATAGTGAATAAAAATGTACCTTATACTCTGTAATAGTTAGGAATCCCTACTCCAGGTGATCAAACTCATCCCTCAATTGATCCCTTAAACTGTAAGACACAAACCTCTCTGAAAAAGCCTCAAAAACTAAGTCCATGTCATAACAAGTGAACCCAATGGTCTACAATTAGTAATAGACCTCCACCACTGACTAGGTACGTCATTCAACTAAAAAGTTTTAGAGGAATAACATAAGACTCAAGGGATCCGAGTTATGCAACATCTCCTGACAATCAAGCAAATACTTATAGACATCCTCTCCAATGGCACTACTAGACTTAGAAGGAGCTAAGAAAATGAACCTCTTGATCCTCTTCTAATAATCAAAAGACATCATAAGACCTAAAAAAACAAAATGAACAGTGAGTCTAGTAGGAAAGGAATCAATACGCTGGGGCACTACAGTAAATTGTTATACCTATGGAGTCAAAAAACCATAAGCAGTAGCTTTCATTTGTAACTGAATTCCTCCTTCAATTTGAGAAACACTTGGCATACTATATAGAATAACTACCTAGGGAATGTCATCCAAAGGTCCAATAGATGAATTAATAAATCCTATAACACTAGACTAGTAAATAGACTCTGAGGGTCCTAAGATGGTCTTATACTCTTTGTCGGATACTCCTCAGCATAATAACTCTTAGGCTTGGGAGTGGCTACCTTATCCCATTCTCTACCGGAGCAACTCTTCTATCATGGCCCAACTAGACAAATTATGTGGGTAGATACCTAACATCTATCCCAAATACGAGAACCCTTGTAAATCTACCATTTGTTTAACAAAAAAGTTAAACGATTCATATTAAATGGGATAATCAAGTAACTAATATTAAAATTCCTTTACTAAATCCATTATACAGCTAACATCAAAATATAAGTCTGGTTTAATACATTAGATATGTAAAAGTGACACGAAAAATAACTAATAATAAATCCCCAGACACTAGCCTAAATCAGTTCAAGAGCACTAGACAAGGGATATGAGAGTCCATGGCATAGCATCTATGTAGAATAGAGAGGGAAAAACTATAATTGAATGATCATCATCATTGCTATAGAAATTTCCAACTGACCTGCATTGTGGCTATATCTCAGATTGGATATATAGTAAGTGTAGTATCAATACAACTATACGTACAGATAGGCATCATCAATCAACTAAGATTAGAAATAAATAACATAATAACAAATAGGGAGAAACCATAATCATCAAGAAAGGTTACAATTTTGATATCCTAATTTATGAATTCATCAGCTCCATACTTTTAGTATCTTTGTGTTCTACCTGTCATTTAATATTTGTCTATCTTTGTCCTTTAACCACCTATTATAACTCACTCCTTCCTGGCACTTAACTAAGCAATTACCCTGAGTTATTATACTTTTAGTCCACTCTAATTTAGATCTACAGACCTCATAAAATTACAAATTAAGACAACCACAAATGGACCAAACCCCTCTTAGTACTCTACTAACACGACAATAATCACCTCTACAATATCTTTATCATCTCACCTCTACAATACCAAATGTTTAAATATGAAATGTAGTCAATCATCACAAGCATTGCTAGAAAATAATCACAATTATCATTCCATATACAATCATAGGATATCTATTATAGTATCATATGCCTACTCAGGTACAAATAATGTTAGCTTTTTTACCCTACACCCTCTTTTCAACCTAGGGTGTACACTGAGATATAGTTACTCATCATTTCTATTCACGAATCTTTTCATATTTCTGGCCTTATACCCAACTCTTTCCTAATACTTATTTTAAAAATTCTCACACTAGACCTTACATTCCTACCCTAAGTTATTCGATGGATCTCACCCACTCAAATCTGCTCATAGGTCACCTAAAACTATTTATTAAGTTACTTTCCATCCTTAATCCTAAATTATACTTGGTTAACCTTATTCAGTATGAGGCATAACATCAAGTTTAATAAGAGCACCCTCTATTATCCCTGGCTTAACACTAGTCTCCCCTTATTTTACCGTACTTAAATTACACCCTGCTTATGAACTATAGTATTTACTCGAATATTCACAATCCTAATAAGGTTCAATCCATTTTGTTTCACAAATGTTACATAAATAGGGTGTTATAGTAGTTAATCACAATATTAAATCATAACTAGGTTTTTGTTATTCTTGTCCTTCCAATCGCCGTGCTCAAAGGCCTAATGCATAATAACTCCCGATATTACTTTCAATACTAAATAAACTAACCCAAATCTATTTGTTATAGTGAATAAAACCATAACCTGCCTCATAGTTGAATCCAAACACTATTGAGAGAAAGGATTTGTCCCGCTAGTACTAAGAGCCTTCCATGTTAGGTCCCAATAGGTATGTGTTAAAACCGCTCTCATAAACCCTGGTCTCTAAATCTCATGGTTTGAGAAGTGGGATTTTTCAAAGTGTTTTGGGGGAAGGTGGCGACTTAAGGATATAATAAAGGAGATGGTTTTTAAAATTTTCTTGAACTAGCTACGGCCAAGTACTGTTGCAGCGGTTATCATAATGGTAGGCTACTGAACAACCCAATTTCTTTTTGAGCTTTTGGCATAATCTCTTTGAGGCCTTTTTTTACCTTTCTATTTTAACTTAGCCTAATTTAAGCATATTATTAATCATAAGATATTTTTAGGGCATTTTCACATATCATAATGGATTAGGTTATTACATTAGATACCAACTTACTCACCGTTCATCCTCAAACGATCCTAAGGTGCATTTTATACAATCACAAGATTACTCAAGGGATTCCAACTACTATGGATCATTAAGAGAAATACTGCACTATTTTCTAATGTGCTTACATACCTTTCTACTCTACTATTAGTAGTAACTATACATTACCTAGTTTTAGACAGGCCGATTATTCCTATACCCTCATAAAAGGTATGCATAATTGCTTCTCATGACCACTATCTACCGTGATTACTCAAAAAAGTTATGACACTGGACTATATGAAAAGTTAGAACAAATCTAACAGCGGGGGGATTTTATAAATACTGTAGTGGTAACAAACCACAATATCAGTTCATGATAGTTTCAAATAGGAAAATGTTTATCTTTCCTTTCACTTAGACTTCTCAAAAACCTCATAATCCTCTACGCAAAATCTCTTTGTGATGATGAATTCAAGGTAATTTCTTCGTCTCTATTACTTACCTTATGTATTCACAATGTAAAATCGTAAGATTGCATTAGAATAGAGAAAGTTTGAGGGGTTTTGGTCTAACTCTTAAAACTTTAATTTTGATGGTGTTATTGAATGAAATGATGAATATGTTAGGTCCTCTTACATCTATAGCATCCTAGGCATAAAATTGACGTAGTTCATGGTGGATTTTAGCCATGAGAGCGGTATAAGAAGAGGGTCACTTTCCCCAGTAAATTAAGTTAATTGAGGGTGAATTAGAGTGTTATACACTCCTATTTTAGTGAAAAAATGTTCGTAGGAACCTAACAAAGTTTGATCTGGCCTTAGTTTACAAGAATACAAAAATAGTTAGAAATCCACCATAGGATGGAAGGTTGGAAGGTTGAGTACAATAAAGTGTTGCAGTGGTAACTGCTTTTCTGTAGCAATAAGTTAATCCATGGTAGTACCATTGTAGTGGCTTATTAACCACTCCTGAAGTACTTGGCAGTGGCTTCCCAATTTTTATTTTTCTATAATTTTGAATTGCCCTTCCTTCTCTTAGTACCCTATCTTCTTTCCTAACTCTATTTTCATGGTGTTTTTTAAGTTTATCATGGCCTAATAACCTCACTACCTCATATTTCCTAACACCAAATATAGATACCATTATGAGGAGGGGCTACATAGTAAGGGTTTCCTTTTTAAGTAGAGTATCATGATGATGACTATGAAGGAGGAGTTGTTGGGGTTTTACAATTAGTTGAAATCTTTTGGGGAGGAGATATTGATTGAGCCTATCCTTTAATGAAACATAAAGGTCATTTAAGAGTTTTATGCTAATCTCCAAACTAGGACTGAGTAGTGCCTCTCTCCACTATTCGTGTCTGAGGCAAAAAGGTCCCGATGGATGTTGGCATCATCAATGATGCTTTAATTTTAAGAAACCCTTCTAATGTCGTCTTTAAGGGGAAAATTTAAGAATTTGACTTATAATGGGTGGCCAGGGTCCTGGCACCAAAAGGGTAGGCTACTGATATGAAATGGTTCAGTATTAGGCAGACTAAGAGCACCTACTTCTCGACCGAGGCCATAGTGTTGTTAAGTTGGTGTGTCGGAGGATTAGACCTTCAAGAAATATTAAAAATATGAGTTTCCACTTGTCTATATGTCACGTCGCAAGACTAACCCCTAGCCATAGACGATGCTTAGAGTCACAAGTGACCCCAAGCTAACCCATGGCGTAGCATAACATAATAATTTTTGAAAGATAATAGCATACTGGGTGGAAGAGAAAATGAAAATAACTGATAAAATAATAATAATGAAATATGGGACATCATTCGAAGTTAGAAATAAGCATGTCTAACTCAAAACAATACTGAAAACCTAAACATATATATAAAAGCCTTTACTAATAAGGAGTTGATGGGACAAACCCCCAACTAACTTTGACTGACTAAAGTAATTGAAGTACTAAAATTAAACACATAATAACTTGTCCTGGAATGATAAAGACTCACCCAGACTGTAGTTGAGTGGTGTGTGGATGTGCTAAGAGTGATCTAGGTACCGAGTGTCCGAACCTATATTATGATACAATACAGCACAAAAAAGTATGTGAACAATACTTTGAATGTGCTGAGTATGCTATATGGGAAGCTAACTAATATATATAAACTGAACATGAATGAATGAATATGTAAACTTAATGCAAGACCAAGTATAAACATATATGGATAAACTAAATAACTGAATACTGAACACTTCGTCAAGCAAACCTGGAATGAACATAAACTGAAACTAAACTGAGGAATACAGGAGATAAGAATAACTGACATACCCCAACCATAGAAAATTAGGGTCAAACTTGTAAACCCAATTGGAATGGTGTCAGTACCTTGCCAAGGGTACCAATACTAGCTAGCGTAAATCCATTAAAGTGTTGTCCCAAAGGACTAGGGTGTCATGCCTCTATTGAAAGGGACTCCTTATAACCTATGGTGGCATGGTAGTTCTAAAACTTTGGGACTACTACTAACGGCTACATGCCTAACTGACGGGAGAGTCACCATCCCTGCATTCACTCGGTGCTAAGTTGTACTCCCAACTAAATGACACTGAAGTATAAACTAAAACATAAACTAATAATTGATATGCTCAAGTCATGGTATCCTAAAAATAACACTGCGTGCAAAGTCTAGAATGCTATAAAACATGCAAACTAATATATGTTTAACTCTTAGGTATTGGATGTTCATAACCCACCAACATTGACTAAAACAATTGACCATGATAGCATTAATGAAACATGATATAAAAGTTTTACAATTTAAAATTAACAAACTCAGCAACTTTTCATGATGGGAAAATTCATGATTTTGAACATGGGAAATCACTAATCTCGAGGAAAACACATATTTATGGTATGATTACGCACATAACTTAATGAGAGCAAGGAAACTCATATTTAACCTGGAACCCAATTCAAAGAAAAGGGAATTTTGCTTGAGAATTTAAGAGTTCTTAGGACTCAATGGGTGAAAGGAACCCATTGATGAAATTGAAAATACCTTAAGGTAAATTTCTTGGAGAATTCCTTGGAATTGAGACTGAACTTGAGAAACCTTAGCTTGCTTTGGGGAAGAAGAGAATCACTTTTTTACCTAAGTTTAATGATTTTGGGATTTATGAGGCATTAAGGTAAGTTAATACCTCAAGAATTGATGTTGGAGTGCCCAAACAACGTGGGTTTGGGGATAAAAGGGATAAGAATTTACTAAAAGACCCTTTTAAATATGTGCAGAGATTTTTGGTTCCAGGCGTCATGACCCACCCAATGACCCGTTACGACTGGTCACAAGTTGGGTCTGAGTCATGACCTGAGGTCTTAAGTTCTGAGCCCTTTCTGTTGTGATCATGACTCCCCTTCCTAATGACTCATTGGTTCTAATTATAATTCATTAGGGGTATTTATGGTCTGATACTAGATTTTTGGTTTTCTTACTGTTGTGATAGTGGGTCCCTCCTAACGACTCATTATCGCTAGTAATGAGTCGTCGGGTAGGGTCGTTATCACTAGGTTGAAATCTTAGGTTCCTTACTCTTATGGCATTAAATCCACATAATGACACATTATATCTGGTAACAGGTCATGACCTGAGTCGTTGTCACTTGCAGCTAACAAACTCTTAAGAAAATTATCATAACTTTTTGTCATGCTATCAGATAAGGTGAGACTTGTGGCATTTGAAAGCTAATTCAATAGCCTACCATGGGTGGGTTTAGAGCTAAAAATGCTAGGGTATTACATTATGGTGGTGGCGAGTACTTTTATGGGATCAAGGTGAATATAGGAGCAAAAATTATGGATGAGTGGAAATACTTCTATGCCCTGGATAGAGCGGCAAAAGATCTTTTCCTACCTTAATTGGTCACTACATTATGTGATAGGATGGATATACCTCGATAAATTTAGGAAACTATGGATGAGTATGAGGTAGTGTACAACTCATTGGGTTATAAGGGCATACATGGAGGGAGTAAGCATATGAGAAAGGTGGGGGAAGAAGTTGAGAGTAGTCGGGCTAGTGCGGTTGGTGAGTCAGTTACCCCTTCCATATAGGCCCCCACATCTCTCAATATTTAGAAGGCCGACTTTATTGTTGTCTAGGGATACCTAGGGAGGACTCAGCTACCCCCTCTAGGATTGCCTCCTTCGAGCTCGACTGCCCTTTTGATCCTGACTCGAGTCTATTCAGAGCCATAAGTAGAGATGTATGAAGAAAACAAAAAGCGCCACTCTCGTAACCGTATGCTAGTGAGGATGTGGAAGGCAATCAAAGTGATGTTCAGTTGTTCCTCCCCCACTAAGTAGTTACTCAAGCTAATAAGGAAGGACGTCAAGGAGTTCGCATTCCTTAGTGACATGGACGAGAAAGGCTCAGATGCTTTGAGCCTTGGAGATAATGCCACCAGCTAGATGTCCACTTCCGTCCTTGTTTGCATTTTATTATTTTTAGATTTAGGTCACCCCTGCTTAGGACAATTATCAAACAATTACTATTTTTGTTTTTAGGACATTTATCGTTCTTCAACCCTTAATAATAAACATTTTAACTTATATTGTTTGTTGGAATTTAGTTTTATCTTTTATTATCGTGTTGGAATTTATTTTATCTTTTATTATCGCAAATATAGGGTTGTATTGCAATATTTACAAAACTGCAATAGTTAAATTTATTGCAGCAGTACCTCTATAATAGTAACCTCCAATGGTTCCACTATTCCCCTTATTACTAACTGTTCTCGGGCTTTTCCCCACACTACAGCATCCCCTAAACACTATTATAGTTTCTAACTTTCACATACTAGAGTTTTTAAGATATAAAGTGATTATATCATGGCCTAAGCCATCGTAAACACAACTAATTCCCCTTCTTAATTAGTTTTTAACACATATATTCCTTTCTTTCCTCCCAAGCATCACACCCCACATGACATTTTTCATAAACGGCAAGGCATTGGGAAGTTTGTCAGTAATTAGATTGAACTAAGGAACACTATAAATCACAGAAAGAGATGTGCCTCAAGTAGTGAAAATAAAGATATACATTGAAATTTCACCGATCCTCATGATACATAGGTCCCTTGGCCACACAACATATATATATTAATGTATACAATAAGTTTTCATAATTAAGGAGTTTGACAGTCTGACCACCAAGTAGTAGTTAGACCAAACAATAAGCATCCGTATAAGTAATACATGGTGTGTTAGATCATACCACATGAACACATATTAGGCACCAATATTTAAACATAATAATACGCGAATTTCACAACATAATAATTCAACACCTACGTTTTTTATTGACCTCTACTAGTTGGAATACCGTATTCCAACCTCTCAGCATTTGTAAGATACTAATTGGAACCAGTCAGTCCTAATCATGATAGTTTAGATACCCATTGGAATCTGTTAGATACCAATTAATATCAACTCCAAGAGACAACATTGAGATGGCACGATAAGAGAGAAAAAGTATGATAATTTCCTAGATGCCTTGTAGACTTCTACGGATTTGATATGGTTCATAGGATTATACTCAATATTTTATCTTATACTGAGAGATCAATAATCATGCTGGAACCCACCTAACATCCACCCCAGAAAGAAAAATGATTGTAATTATACCATTTATTTAATATGAAAGTTAAACTATACATTTTTGATGAGATAATCAAGTAACTAATATTAAAAGGTCCTTCACTCAATCCATTATATAGTTAACACCAAAACGTAAGTTCGGTTGAATACATTAGATATGTAAAAGTGATGTAGGAAATTAAAAGCAATAAATCTCCAAAAACTAGCCTAAATTGGTACTAGGGATCTAGACAAGGTATATGAGAGCCCATGATACAACATCCACGCATAATAGAGAGGGTAGGAGCTATTACTAAATGATCATCGTCTCTACTATAGAAACCCCAACTGTCCTACTCCATGTCTATATCCATGATTGTAGATATAGTAAGTGTAGCATCAATATAGCCACACATACTGGTAGGAATCATCCACCAAGAAAGGTTAAAAACAAATATGGAGAAATCATAAATATCAAGTAAGAATCTGGTTTCTATATCCCAATTTATGTATTCATTAGTTCCGTATATTTAGCATATTTGTGACCTACCTATCATTAACATTTTCTTATATCTTTGTCCTTTAACCACCAATTCTAACTCACTCCCTCTTGTCACTTAAGTAAGCTATTACCCTAATTTTCTTTAGTTGTAGTCCACTCTGAGTCAGATTTACTGACCTCACTAAATTGCAACTTAAGATAACCACGAATAGACCAAATACTCCTCATTACTGTACTAACACAACACACTACTAGGTTCATAACCACTACGGCATTTATGACTTGACAAATCCCTATAAGGAGGGACAATATCGTACAATAGACTCCTATAATTACACACATTAGATTGTTAACATTAACTTGAATTAGGACAAAACTTGGATCCATAAAGTGCCACTATATTTCATCAGTTCCGCCAATAGATCAATACACTAAAGAATTCATTAAAAATACATAAACATAATAGAATGTCAACCAATGCATATAAATAAGTGCATGCATGTAATATGTGCACATCATCTCTCCTCTTCTCCACCTCATTAACATTAAAAACATTAAAACATCATGAAAATCATGGGTTACATATCATTCTCATCATCATAGCCTTCACATCAACATCAATAACATCATGAACATCACAAATTTAGTCAATTATCATAGCAATGCTCAAACGAAATCACATTATCATTTCATGTATAATCATATGATATCCATTCTAGTATTATACGCCTACATAGGTTCATACGTTGTTAACTCTTTCACCCTACACCCCTACCCAACTAGGGGTGTAAATCTAGACATAATAAATTGTCCCATTCATTCATGACTCTCATTTATGTTCCTGACCTAATACCCAACTCCTTCTTAACACTTGTTTTGGAAATCTCACACTTGACCTTATATCCCTGCCAATTGATTCAATAGCTCTGACCCACTCAAATATGCTCATAGGTCACCTATAATTTTTATTAATTTACTTTCCACCCCTACTCCTTAATTATGCCTAGTTAACCTTATTTAGTACAAGACATAAGCATTAATTTTAAGAACATCAGCCTTTATTATCACTAGATTTATACTACTCCCCCATTTTTACCATACTTAACTTACACCATGCTTAAGAGTTATAGTGTTTACTTTACTATTCATAATTCTCACAAGGTTCAGCCCATTTTAATACTATGAA
The DNA here is from genome assembly GCF_002878395.1 of Capsicum annuum. Lineage (NCBI taxonomy): Eukaryota > Viridiplantae > Streptophyta > Magnoliopsida > Solanales > Solanaceae > Capsicum > Capsicum annuum. The sequence goes on from NC_061113.1 coordinate 193,990,292, forward strand.
TAGTATATAACTAAGGTGTTATAAAGGTTAATCAAAACACTAAAGCCTAACTAGGTTTTTCATTATTTTTGTCTTTCTAATCACCATGCTTGAAGGCCTAATGCATGATAACTCCCTACATTACTAGCAATATTAATAAATCAAACCCAAGTCTATTTGATTTAATGAATAAAAATCTTAACCTACCTCATAATTGAATTCAAATGTTATTGATAGAAGACTGTTTCCAGCTAGTGCTTAGCACCTCCATGTTGGATTTTCATCGAGTGTGCCTTAAAACCACTCTCATAAACCCTGATATCTGACATCTCATAATTAAAAAACTGGTGTTGTTCAGAGTGTTTTGGGGGGAAGGGGGAAACTTAGGAAGATAATAAAAGAGAGGGTTTTTAAAATTTCCTTGGGTTGGCTATTGTCAAATATCATTGTAATGAAACCTTTAGGCTATATTGGTTATCCTATTATTGTAGCAGTAGGTTGTGGACCAGTCTAACCTCTTTGGGACCTCATTATACCTTTTTATTTTAATTTTTTTCTAGCCTAATTTGAGCATATTATTAATCATAAATTATTTTTCATGCATTTTCACACGTAACAATGGTTTGGGTTGTTATATCTTCATGCCCAACCTATAGCTCTCACTTAGCCATGACCCACACCCCATCTCCTAACTAAGGCCCCGATAGCGAGTGTTGTCTCAGCATCCTCAACATCTCTAGTTCTAGTCCTCTCCATCTATATAGAAAAGAATGGAATACAACTTTTGAAAATTGAACATGAACAACTTGCATGATAAGGAATAAATTTAGAGAAGTCTTTACTAACTATGTCTTATAAACTTTCAAAGATAGATATGAACAATAATGTGTCGATCCACGAGACTCTATTAGATATCCTGCACCTACACTTATGAGACAGATGAACCTTGCACTCTAATACCAATTTATCATGACCCAAAATCTGATGTCATAATGACACCTACCTCGACCCAGCCTTGATAGGTAAACCAAAACATGAGAAATTTATATATGAAAAAACCAAGAAAATATGAGGCTTATAGAATAAAGTCAAGGCATGATATGTAAATAACATAAATATTCGAATGAAATACATAAATCCCCAAGGCCTGGTGTCATAAGTGTAAAAGCATCTTATATAAATCCAAAATCAAAAATACATGAATCTGTCTTTGAAAATAAATAATGACAAGATAAGATAGGTGGAGGTTCAGAATCTACTTCAAACTCTGGAGCTCACAATACCTCCAATATCTCATACCATGGGATTAGTCAGCAGAGTACCTCCAATATCTCATACCATGAGATCAGTCAGCATGAGTCGCACTCATAATAGGATCTTCATTGAAAGAGAATAGATGTAAAAGTGTGTACGATCTACTTATACTCAGTAGGTATCATAGGTCGGCTGAGCAAAGTAGAAAACTAGACAAGAGATACTATGAGAATGTTCCACCTGCAAACAGAAAAATTTTCAACTGGTAGATCACACCATCTCCATTAACAATTTTAAAGTATAAAGTAAAAAGGGAAAGCTGCACACGAGATATATAAGGAAACTAAATACACGACAACAAACACATTGAGAAAATACAAATGATGCAATGCAATGATGGTGGAATCATGATTATGTAAGCCATCGCATGACTTTTTGTATACACTTTCTAAGTCGCAATATTTTAAGCCTTATTTCAAAACCCCTTACTCGGGTATTACTTTCCTGATAAAGGCAAATAATGCTCAAATAAGCTTATAATATCGATCCAATCCCCTCTCCCACACAGGCATCACAACAACAATAATGACATTTTATGTATAAATAAGGCTTACAAATATCAAATTAAGCCCCTACATGGATATCACACAAAATATAATCTCTTAAGTCAACAACAATATAAATATAAACCCCCAAATGGGAAAATGATAAAATAAATAACTTTGAAATACATTTTCCACTTCTAGTTTCCTAACCCATAGCATACTTTATCAAAATAGTAGTTTAAAGAAAGTTAAATCATAACTTACCTCAAAGAGTCAAAATCCAAGTCTAGACCCTTAAACAGGAGATTTTACTTCATAATTAGTCTCAAAATGAACTAAATCTACCAATTATTTAATTTATGCATCAAAAAAAACTGTTGATACCTATATCAACTATATTTAAATCGGATCTAAAATCTTTTGAAAAATTAGTTCAAAATCAAAAATGGTAAATCTGGAATTTTATTTTAGAAACTTGTTCCTCATACCAAGAGTCATTTAAATCTAAAAGCCCAAGTTAAAATAAGGTAAAATCGACCATCGATTTGAAGAAAAATCAATTTTAAACAAACCGAGTAAAATTCCAAAATTTCAATTTGAAATTATGTTTTTAAAGCTATTTAGAAAATAGAATCAATGGAAATAGGAGTTTAGAGACTACCCAAACATGAATGATGAATAAACCCCTTTGACATTGTCTTTCTTGAAACTCCCAAGTCCAAAAATGATGAAAATGAGTTATATATTTTCAGGTGAACAATATTCTCATGTTCACAGTACCCATATTTCAATAATGAGAATCAACATTGACTAGGCATTTAAGATCCCTTCATGATTGCAAACCCATCCTTGCAAATATGAAGTCTAACCCGAACCCGCCAAAAATGTGGTAGCCCTATCATGAACACATTGAAGTCAAACCCCGACTTAATATTTAATTACCTTTTGCAATCATGACCACCACTATGTCATTATAATAGAAAAATATTTCTTCGCCATGAATGAAATGACTCCTCTACTAACACGATGAAGGACTCTACATGCACCAGACATCTATAATTCAGCTAAAGTTGCATGTCCTTAAAACCTCTGAACAAACCCTCGGGTTTTACTTGGGCACTCAAAGAACTAAATTATACATGCTACTAGAATATTTTTAATGTTTTGAACATAATGACATCATTAGATTTTTTTAAAAGAGATCATTTTCAATAATTTATCCCTCAACAGATATCAATAATAATTTTTTGACTTAATATATTTAGTTCCTTTATGAACCAAGATTTATCATTATTGATTTCATTGTGGTTGGATTAGATCCTTGAATGGTCTATGCTAAATTGCAAATAATCTGTGCATATCTTAATTTTTCACTCACTTATGTATTTGAGACATAGTTAGCATATTATTGTTGAGCCATGGTTTGTTGACTTAGTTGATGCTGGTAGCCAGAGTGTTGACTTAAGTTGTTATCTATGTAGACTTGTATTGACTGGATTTTGTGGTATTTTTGAAAAGGATAAGTGTTCATATTTGAGATAAGCTACTAGAAAGATGTTCATAGTTTATGGTATGGTTATGGTTATGGTCATTGGTCTATTAGTTGATATTGTAGAGATTGGGTAAGAAGAGTATAGTTGTCTTGCTATTTAATTGCTCCTAGTCATTATCTAAAATCTCTAACTAGGTAGGTGTTAATGCATAACCAGGGTAATAGGATACATCTAAGTATTACGTAAGAGTCTGAAATGATGGGTTACTAAGGGTTAGAAATCATTAAAGTTAGGCATAGTTGAGTTCATAATTAAATGAGTGTTCAAAGCCTGGCTTGATGATATTATGGGAAGGTAGTGCATTAGAGTTTAATGTGGTGTGGAAGTTGACTTACGAATTAGTGAGAGTGATAAAAGATAAAGAAGGTAAAACATTAAGGGACAGAAGGGTGACTCATAAATCTCTTAAGGTGCATGTTTTTCTTTCAGATATTTATATGGTGGTTTTGTGATTTAATTTGAATTGATCGATGATGCTTACCAGTGTGTGTCGTTTGTAATGATACTACTTTTGCTATATTTTTGGGGGGTATAATTTGATTGTAGGATCAGCAGATGTTTCACACTTGATGCGGTAGCGATTTCCAACAGCTTTTACCATGGCCTCTTATGGTGGAAGCCGGATCATGTACATTGTTCTGAATTCTATTTTAGTAGCTTATGTCCTATTTAGACTAGGTCTTTGGGTAAAGTATTAAATTTTGTACTTAAAGATTTGTAAATTAGTTGTAATAAATAAAAAAATTATTTATTTCTTAAATGATTTTTGCATAATTTCAATGGTAAGGGTCCTCTCATCTAGTTGGATTACAGTGGGTTTCCCGTATGATCCGATTAGTTGGATTGTGACACTTTAAAGTAAGAAAGAGACAAGGAATCACTACAAGAAATTAGACCTATGGCAACAGTTCAAAAATCATTGCAATAGAAAAAAAATTGTTTTCATAGATCTACCGCAACGGTTAGCCAAGTGTTGCGTATGTGAGCGTTGGGATAGGTCTATCTCAATGGTTATTATGACGGTTATGAAAACCGTTGCAATAGATAAACCTATTGCAATGGTTTTTCTAACCTCCAATTGCGATGCTTTGTATCGTCTATAGCAACGGTTAAGAACCATTGCAATAGACTATATTGCAACGATGGAAACGTGTTGCAATAACCCTATTGCAACAATTTTTGGATATCTACTGCAACGCTTATTGATCTTTTACAACGGTTTTTAACTACCTATTGCAACTCTTTTTGGCACCTATTGCAACGGTTTTTTAGGTCTTTTGCAATATTTTTTTGCTACCTATTTCAACTATTATAATTAGCTATTGCAACAATTTTTTCCACCTATTCCAACTACTTCATATACCATTAACAGTTCAAATACCAATTGAAATAAATATACACACGTCACAACAAAATCTTACATTAATAATAATCCAAATTAAAATATAGAACAAACTAGTAATCTAAACCCAAAAGAAAAATGGTAAAGTCAAATGATCGTTAGTTTTCCCACATAGGATGAAATTCGATTGGTGATAAGTTTCACAAAAATCAAAAATCAAAAAGATCGATATTAAAGCCTTTATTAACAATTCAATAATCTTGTCAATTTCTTCATCACTATTTTTTTTTCATTTCCTTCATGATTTTGGACACCTATAAAAAATAAATAAATAATTTCAGTTAATTAGCACTTAAATGACAACATGTTTAATTTCAATTTAGAACATAGGAAGGACAACTATAAAAAAATAAAGAGGGTGGCAATTGTGTATAATACCATAACGAGCAAGGAAATAAAAGAAAAAAGAAAATAAATAAAGCTCTTCACTCACAGAAACTTCAAAAAATAGAGAATAAAGACTAATATATAACATCAACAAATAACAGCACCCTTATGGGATATCAATGAAAAAAAGCACCTCATAGCTTCACAAGTGACAAAATAGCACAAGGGTTCATATTTTCTAACTTCTATAAGGTCAACATAAATGTTATTGTAATTTGTATCATCAAAATTAGCAGTTAACTATTTTGACTCTCGTCATAGTAAACTCTTCTCAGGTAAGAGCTGCAGTTTGACCAACAATCGGGAAAACAACCTATAGTGTTATATAACTATAGGAAAATAACCAGGTTCCCAGCTTGCTCTCGTGGTTCATCTCATGCACTACATTTTTATCTTGCATTTGGTGTTATACATACAATATGTTGAATTAGAACGTCTTAATATATGAATGCCAAGTGTATGGCAGGATAATTTACATGGAAAACACAGAAGGATTTAGGCCATATCTAATAAAGCAAAACTAAACCACATCAAATGATCATGTTAGTGGATGTCAAGTATGGTACCTCCACACTTTTTAGGGAAGCACATGCATGAAATGCAACATGATAAACTGTCAATTCCATATTTAAAAAATCCACCAAGTCAAAAAATATACTCAGTAGTTGGGAGATTATAAAATTCTTCAGTCACACCAATCGTGGATCTTACAGGAACGTCACTAAGTGCTTCAACTACTGACCAACCATTGGATTACTCAACTAGTTCAATAATCTACTCCAGGAAATAAAAAAATCAAATAAGTTAAGATATTATAAAAATGAAAAATTTGTAAAAACATATAGATGCACTAATTACTCACCTTAGAAGCTATATCATCCCTGAAAGGTTCCTTATTCTTTTGAGCCGCTATAAGCGCAGCATAGCAGAATTTATTCAGACAAAGACCAGCAGCAGTCATGTCCCGAACAATTGCATACCTACAATGTTGAATAGATTACAACACATACCTTTTCAAAGTCTTTATCTTGATCTTCTTACTAAAGAAATTCCTATTGAATTACCACCCCATTCTTCAAATACTACCAATAGGTTTCCACTTGGTTTCAGCCATAATCACGGGACATGTACCTGAAATTACCAGTTTCGCAAATTCTAGAGTATGGAACATCGGATTGAGTTGTCGTGTGAAATTCTCACAGAAAGTTGATCTAGTAATAACTTCACTTAGTGTTATACAAATTATGGATATCTGTTACCATATTTGAGAAGGTTGTCCACAATTAGTCTGACATTTCTTCTCGTTGAATCCTCCAGGCGAGTTAAATATTACCTGGAAAAGGTATTAATCTATTAACTATGCGTTGTCGTGCTAAAACATATTATGTAATATGTTAAGATCGATATAAACATGACTATATGTAGTAGTTGACATTATAAGCATCCTGAAAAATACCTTGTACCAAGTCAGGGGTTGTTTATGAGCCACAAGTGAACCTTGAACCCATTCAACAGAAGAACTGCCACTTAAGGTGTGAAACTTAGTGATTTGCCTTTTAGACCAACCTATGAACAAGCAAATCATCGATTATTCAAGCATCGACACTCTACATTTCATTCTAATGGTTATATGAACAAACCTTGTAGGACCATTTTTGTTTTACCAAGTCTCTTGACCCCATATTGAGACCGCTCAATGTGACTGGACGTAGAACTCCTGAATTCCACGTATCATAATGTACACTAATGTTCTAAAATGGATTTTAAAACCATTAAAGTTATATGATTCTTTACAATAAAGGTTTAGTTCCCACACCTAGCATTTGGGGAAATAGGAAGTAGAAAACTGTAATACCCCATACTTTTCCTATCTTGAAAAGTTTCCCAAGAATGTTAGAATCTTTCTTTGAAAGATAAATCCACTTTGTACATGTTTTATTTTCAATATTTTTACGATTTATCATGTAGGTAATTGAATAAGCTTTCTATCGATACCAAATTTGCCCAAATCCGACACCCAGGTGAAGAGTTAGAGCCTTTTCAGTGAGACAATTTTCACCTGAGCCTTCAGCGCATCGCGGAGATAGATCAAATGGCAATTGTCAATTTTCAGTGTTGCTCCGCGATAGTGGCACATCGTACCAAATTTTTAGGTCATAGATAAGGTGGCAACGTGATAGCTCCGCATCACACCACTGTGCAATTTCCCATTTGTCACTTTTCAGTGACTTGGCGCGATAGTGGCGCGTCGCGCCAAGGATGAAAATCGGGAAATTTTCTTAGAAATTAAAGATGCATCCAAGGGTTAAAAGGATCAATTTCCTACCCCTTTATAAGCCCTTTAACACGTGATTCAGCTACTTTTCACCCAAAATACACTCTCTTCTCTCAAAACCTCTCAAGAACAAGCTAAGGTTTTCATAGAACATCCAATTCCAAGAAAGTTTCTCTGTCAATCTTCATGAAATCACGAACTAAGGTATGCGTAGTGTTTATTCATAGAATCTTTTCGTCCATAAAGCCTGAGAATCTCTTTTTAAGTTTAATTTTATGGATTTCTTTATGAATTTCATGTTGGGTTTGTTTTGTTTATGTTGAGAATGATCAATTGAATTCAAATCCTTGTTGGGTAATCAATTTTATATGGAATTGATTTGTATAGATGTATATTCATGTGAACCTATGAATAAACCCTAGGATGATGAAATTAGAGATGGATCTTGATGATTAATTGTTTTATAATGTTTTCTACATGTGTTATGCCTACCATGTGTATGATTAAATGCCTAGATGAAGGAACAATGCCCAACTAGTACGATATCATGAATTCCCCATGTATGTACAAGTTTATACATATCACATATTTGATGAAGTGCTTCAATATATAAATTATAAATTGTCTTGTTGGTCATGTGTTCAAGTAAGCCATGCTATGTCAGTTTTTTTCTCATCGAGTCCTGGGGGTACTTGTACCCAAACATTTAGTTGTGTGCCTAGAGCCATGTCATGTTTTCATGATCTCCTCAGTCAAGCTATGATCCACAGAACTCAGTCGGTCATGTGACTCGGGAAATCTCAGAAATCTCAGTAATTTTAGTAGCTCATAATCTCAATAACTTTAGTATTCTCAGTCAGTCCTCAGAACTCAGTACATTCCGCCAGTCAACAAAACTCAGTAAATTCAGTTTAGCTCGACTAAACAATACCGCTAATATCAGTTCAGTTCAGTTAATCAGCTTAATTCAATTAAACAGTTCAGTGTCTTTCAGATAGGAGTAGGATTCAGCACCGAGCGAGCCTAGGGATGAGGACTCACCCGCTAGATAGGACTGAGATCCCTAGAAGCAATCCCTAAGTTCCAGAACTACGTAGCCAGCATAGGTATGATATGTCACCTGTTAGATAGGAATGACATACTCAGGGATCACCCGTTAGTGCATTTAAATGTATAGGACTGATCCCAGGGGTTACCCGCTAGATTAGGACTGACTCCACAGCAGTTGTCTTTACTAGTGGCGCGGTGTTAACACCTTTTCAGCTGGATTTATAGGTTGGACCCCAGTTAGCTTAGTATGGGTCATGTCGGTTAGATGAATACATCCCACATTTTCAGTTATAGAATCAGGACTGTCAGATACAGTCAATTCAGCTCAGTAGTATAGATTTAGGACTATCAGATACAGTCACTCCTTATCTTTATAAATAGACTCCAGGATCACCCACTAGACAAGATTGATCTCAACTATGGTCAATCAGTAACGGTATCATTAGATTTAGAGATCACCCGCTAAATAGGACTGATCTTAGATTCAGTTACTCAGATACAGTACGAAACTCAGCTAGTTCCATCAGATTTAGGACTGTTAGATACAGTCACTTATGTTATTAGTTATATTAGATATCAGAACTTATGTTATTAGCATTCAGCTTCAGGACTGTCAGATACAGTCAAGTAGGCCAGTTCTTCATAATCAGAACAGTCAGATACAGTTATCCATGTATCAGTAACATAGTAACAGTCCCTCAGTATTTAGTAATACAATATTAGCTTCTCACTTATTAGTGACTCAGATGTCAATATCAGTAGACTCAGTAGTCAGAACTTAGTATCTAATCCTATCATGATCTCAGTTATAGTTACGTATGCATACATGTATTCTCACGTTCATGTTAGTCAGTCAGTTAGTATTGTTCATTCATATGAACCTATTATATCCATCCTACCTCCCTTGCATACCAGTACATTCAAAGTACTGATGCATTTGCACTATGGTGTCTTATACCATAGGTTTAGAAGCACGAGCTCCAGAGAACCAGTAGCATCTCAGTTTAGCGATCAGAGTTAGCAGTGAGTCCTCATCCTTCGAGGACATAATGATCACATTACTATTTTAGTTTTCAGTTTATTTCAGTAGTTGGAGTTAGTTGGGGACATGTCTCATCAACTCCTTATTCAGACAGTTTAGAGGCTTTTAGACTACAGTATGTTTAGACAATTATCTCAGTTGTTTTGGTATTGCTATACCATATTTTTAGTTATGTACTAATACTGAACCTTATGGACTTTCAGTTCATGTTTCCACATTTACGATATTATTACTATTATTCAATGCTTAGTTTACAGATATCAATCATGGGTTAGCTTGTGGTCCTTCAGGGTCATGGGCACCGTGTAGTGTTTCAGGTACCAGATTCGAGGCATTACAAAAACTAATCGGGAGACTAACAGAAACACTAAGAAGAGAAATCTTGTTTATACTAGCTCTTAGCTTTACATTGCCACTGTATGTAAGTTTTGGATTATCCAATGCCCCATATACAGTTCCTACCCAAAATTCGACGATACATAGAAATTAGGCGATGCACAGACTAAGAAAATGTAGTTTGTTAGGAAAAATCACACAACCTCTATATCTGGTAACTTGGCATCTTTGACATGTGCTTCACAGTTTCTATGACTTCAGATATAGCAACTTCTTCTGCTAGCTGAATTGTTAATGTAGATTTCATTTCCTTCAGTCTCACCTCAAATATATTCTTATCATTATATTCCACCAAAGGTAAAAGGCCAGCTTTGCTGAAATAAGCAAGTCCACATATAAATTAGACATAAGCTAAAGTAAGACAGGTTGAATAAAATTACTATTTTCCCCCTACCATACCTACTCTCCCGATCAACCAAAATAGGGGGACAACAATAACATACCCAGTATATTCCCATCAAGTGGGCTCTGGGGTGGGTAAGTGTACACAGTCCATACCATTGCCTCACAAAAACCACAACACTGTTGACATAAGTTTCAAGAACCATTAATCAAAAATAAAACCCTTTTGATACACCAATAGGCTTCCAAGACATTAAGAGTCCACCAACGGGTACATCATACTTATAACATACAACACATAATAATTAGCTTAAGCCACAAATAGGTTTATTAACTATCCGAAATCCTATCAAAGAAACTTGTTTGTGCATGTAAAAATGATCAAAAGTAAAGTTTTTGTGCCTCATCCCTATCATAATTGTCATCACTGTGAGGATTAAAAAGAACATCACCCGTGATGAGCTCAAAAAAATGTAAGCAAGGGACCAAAGATCTGTTGAAGTAGAATATTTAGCACCCAGGATAACCTCCGGACATCTATATTGTCTTGTCTGGATATTACTTGTAAACTATTTATACGTCCGACATGCATTATCCTCTTAGCTTTTTTTTGAATTTTCTTTTTCTGGTTTTTCGTCAGGTCACCATTTAAGAATTCGAAAGCCTGACAAGTTAACAAAATTTAAGAATCTTTCCTCACGATCATACTCTAAATCTCATAGAACTACATACCACTAATTCATGGATGTAAAGTATAGAGTAATGAAAATGAAGTTGCACACTTTAAAAATTAGAATAAAAAAATGAGAGGCATTCATGAAAGTCCTCAAAGATCTTCTGTTCAAGTGAAGCATAATGCCACATATGCAAGATTACAATAACAACAACAGAAATTTAGTAGGGGATTAGCTATATGGATCCTCTATGTCCATTCCCTTTTATTTGGGCCTATTTCATTCCAGTACTCAGGATTTTTTGTAATGACACTTCTAGGACGTATGTAAATCTTACCCCTACCTTTATGCTAGTAGAGAGGTTATTTCTGGTAGACCCTTGGCTCGACAGAAGTACTAAAAATACTGGAAAGTGCATAAACAAGCATAACAATCCTAGAAATAGGGAATGCAAGATCCTAGAACATCAAAACCAAACAATTCTATAGCAAAATCACGTGCACATTACTACACAGTAAGTACTATATATTTGTACAAAAATTTATTGTAAATATTTTTTCTAGGCGAAGAAACTACGGCATACCAAAGCTAATTTTCGATAAGCGGGACGAATGTCGGAGCAAGAGGCATCTTTGCGAACTCCAAGCATTGAATAGTAACAAGATCCGGAGGATCCTCTTTCTCAATAGATAAATGTCAGTTACAAATCAGAGAAAAATTAGAGCAAATTTGAGAATTTAAAAGAGGAGGAAATGAATGTGTAACGTGGAGAAGATGACTTTGTAAGATTAGTGTTAAAGAGGAAAAGATGAAAATATTTGGCATGAAAAAAAAAATGTGACACCAACCCACCTTCAACCCCAACCCCACCCAACTTGGGATTCAAATACATATTCCTACTCACAGTGAAGACTGGATCAGCATTGAAATCAAGGTACGGTGGTCGTAGTAGTGGTACAATCGGAGGAGAATGGTGGTCGGAGCAACGGTATGATGGTCGACGTATGGTGGTCAGAGCAACGGTACTGTGATCGACGTACGGTGGTCGGAGCAATGGCGGATCGGACTTAGTGAAATTTTTTGGCGGATTGGAGTATGCTAGATGAAAAGTGATGAAAAGGTTTTTTGGGCAGATTGGAGAGTAAAGGATTTTTGTTGGCGAACTTAGCAAAAATTTTTGGTGGGAATAGTTATACCGTTGCAATAGCTTTTTTTATTCAATAAAGCGTTGTCATAGATGATTCTACAGCAACGGTTCGTACAACCATTGCTATAAGACACTCTATTGCAACGGTTCTTCAACAATGGCAACGGTTATATTATAAAATAGTTCTACTAGAACAATTTTTTTTTTTGCAACAGTTGTAACCGTTGCAATAGAGGGTCTATTGCAACGCTTTTGGAACCGTTGCAAAAAGGTCCATTGCAATAGGGGTAATTTCTAGTAGGGAGTATTGGTTGAAATAATGGAACAAATTATGATCGAGTTGGCACAAAGAAAAACTAGTCAAATTCTTATTTTTCAAACTCGTGAAAATCATTTTGGTTGTGTGTCTTTGAAAATCAACAAGATGGGGAACCTAATGTACCATATTGCTAATGCAGTAGATATAATGTGACAAGTAACCTTACTCTATTACAAATCTAGGTGTTGGTAGCTTCCATAAGGAACCTACAGGTTTATATCCAGTCCAAGAATACTCTATATCAATGGCGCTACCACCATCTTTACCCGGTTTTGATTTTCAAAATGGAGATGAATCTATCAAATTTGTTAATCCATTTAGCAATCAACCACTTTTTGATACATCAAGCATTCGTGGTTTAGCTGCGGTTGATAGTCCCTCTCAGTTCTGTGGGAAGGACCCTCTTTTACTTCTCCGAATCACTAAATTGACAACCTTGATGCTTCACTTGACTTCTTCCAACATGACTACACCAAAATAAGCAGACACAGTGCTTGAAGAGCTCATCCGGAAGATTGAACTATCTAAGCACGACAAGTGGTATACTTCTCTTACTATATGATACGTTTGAATATAATTATGTGTTTATTTAAATGATAGTCCTTACGTGTTTGGTAGGAGAAGAAGAGGACTTTGGAATGCTACATATGAGGTACTTTTTTCTTCTTTTTTGTTATAAATAGTCTACTAAAGGTGGCTTATAATTAGCGATGCTACCTTTAATATTGGTCCTCCATGTTGCTTTTTGTATGTAATGTTAAATTTCCATGGAAATAGTGATATGTATGATATAATTGGCGCTCTATTTTGAATGTTCTCATGTGAAAAAAAAAAAAAAAAAAGACAAAATTCTCTCTATTTTGTCTTTGGCCTTTAAACATAATAATGCCATGGTGTGGTTGCTGGGATATAAATATTTTGTTTAAAAATGTAAAGTGTATTATATGCATTCTATTTAGAAATTCACTTTTTGTTTGAAGCAATAGTCTTTTTATGCTTGCATCTTTTGTCTTATGAAAATTGTTAATATACAAGTATTGGTGTGATTAGGAAGTTAACACAAACATGTGATGAGACTTTGTTGTAGCCCAATATATGTGTCTATCTATATAGACTTTTATGAGATGAAGCATTAAAAAAAAGTAAATTTTTTGTTAAAAATACATATGAAAAGATATTTGATTATTCAATTAACACAACATGAAATAATGTGAACCTGCAAAACAATCACCATGTAATGGCACGTGTTCTTGTTTATTTACTTTCTACACTACTAGGGCTCTAAAATGAAGAGAATTTATTGTCCAACGGTTAAATCAAGATTTAGGAATACAATAAATTTCATCTTATATTATTATTGGAAAAATAAACTAGGCCGTTGCAGCTCATCAAATGGATAAAATCCATGTCCAACTAGTAAACTTTAATATTTTATAACTTCACAATTTACTGTCATTGTTTCCACCTCAAACTATATACGAAAAGTTTAGGTCACACCTAAATCATCATAGTGATATATTACACACCTAAATTATAAAAAAAAATAAAACTATTACCTCCTTAAAAGGTGATGTGGCAGAGAAGGTGTATTCACCTTCCTAAGGTGCGTGAGAGTTGAAAAAAAATCTTAAAATGACAGCTTCCATACACATGTCATTATATCATTAAGTACTCCTAATATTCTTCTTAATATATACAACTATATTAATTATTTTTTCAATTGAAAAATATTAATAAAATTATTTTTTTATTTTTTCAACTGAAAACATATTAATAAAATTAAATTTTTTTATTTATTCATTTTAATATGTGGGTCTCGCCTTTTTCAATTGCTTCTTCTTCACTAAAATCGCCATTAAAATACCATCATCATCAAACTCAAATCTTCACCACAATAATTTTAAGAATCCACCATAAATTTCATTATCGGAATCACAATACAATTTCTTCATCAAACTCAGTCTTCACCATTTCCCAATTTCTTCCCCAATTGTCACTACCGTTGTCCATCACCATCGCCGCCACCATAACCACCGTCACACAATGAAGTAACTGTTCATTTTTTCTTTGCTAACAAAAATGGGTTGTTATGTTTAGCAGTAGCAACAGGAAACTACTACCTCCAACTATATCCACCATAATGTTGGGTATTGGGTTGTTTGTGATTGAGGATACAACACAAAGACATAGAAAGTGAACCAGAAAGCAAGGAAAATCCAACACTATCAACACATTCTTCTGGACTCAAAGACTCATCTTTATCCACAAAATTCTCCAATTTCTCCAACAAACACTCATCCCTTTGCATTGAAGAAGTAGAAGAATCAAATACGTAATCACATGAATTATACCCACTTGAGATAAGAATTTGGAGAAAGTGAAAGAAGTGTTGTTGTTCATTGAGCTTAAATTTATGGTAGTTATTTGTAATTTTTGTGATATTAAGGATTGTATTGTGATTTCGATAATGAAATTTATGATGGATTCTTAAAATTATTGAGGTGAAGATTTGAGTTTGATGATGATGGTGTTAATGGTGGTGTTTTAATGGTGATTTTGGTGAATAAGAAGCAATGGCTGACGTGGACTTTAAGAAAAAAAATTAACATAATATCTGATGTGTGGTAATGATATGGCGCGACTGTAAATCCCTCTCCATCATGTGACTGGTTGTTGTGTTTTGGGGTGAAAATAGTTTCACTTTTTTATAGTTTAGGTGTGTAATAGAACATTATAATAGTTCAAGTGTGACCAGACTTTTCGTGTATAGTTTGAGGTGGAAACGATGACTTTTTCCTTACTCTTATGACATGAAGTTTTGCGAAAAAAAGGTGTAGGGACTTGAGGCGCTGAAAAAAATAAATTATATTTAGAGTAAATATATAATTACCCCCTGATCTTGTCCGAGTTATGAAAAAAGACACCTAAACTTTAATTTCGACCTATTACCCCACGATTCTTTTTTATTTCGTTGCAAACACCCTAAATTTCACTGAATCTCAGTCACAACAAGAAGAGTGAAATACACGCGCCAATCAGGTGTTGCCACATGTCAAATACATTTGATTTCATATATTTTTATTTTTTTAATGCAATTTTCCTTTTTATTTAATTTAACACCCCACCCCACCCCTCTTTCCCCTCACCCCCAATCTAGCACCTCCACCTCTCCCCCATCCAGCACCTTTCCTCCCCATCCCTCCCGTACAACACCTTCCTTTTCCCCCGCGTCCAGCACCTCCCCCTCCCTCTCGCCGCCTCGAGTCTAGTACTCTTCCCGTTCAATTTTTTTTGTTCAAATTAATTCAAAAATTAGTTTTATGATTGAATTAAGTTTTAAGGATAGTTAAATGATTGAATTGAGTTTTAAAGACAGTTAAATGAGCTTTAATGAAGCTTTAATGGAGGAGCTTTAATGGAGCTTTAAAAAAAAGCTTCTATGAAAGAGCTTTAATGGTGACATTGTGCTGAAGACTTTAATGGTGTTGAAGAAGATATTGTGTTGAAAAAAAAATGGTGGGTAGTTAAATGATATGATTTAATTGCAAAATAAAGTTTTAATGATATGATTTAAAAAAAAAAAAAAAAGCTTCAATGGAGGAGCTTTAATGGTGACATTATGTTGAAGAAGAAAGGGTGGGGTTATGGTGATGATGATGATGTTGTTGTTGTAGGCGTAATTGATGTTGTTGTTGTTGTAATTGATGTTGTTGAGTGATGGTGATGAAGAAGAAGTTGGGGAAGAAGACAATGGTGGATGGGTTGCGGGGGTGGAGTGAGGGGTGGGGGGTATGAAATAATTTTTAAAAATTAATAAATATTAATTTTTAAAAAAATATATAAATTATATATTAAATTATTTTACACGTGGCAACTTGTAATTGGTCAAAAAGTTAAATTTAAGCCCTTTCACGCGCTTGTGAAGCGTGTGTACACGCAGGGGATCAAAATGGTATGTTTGCAACTAAATAAAGAAGAATCGTGGGGTAATATATCAAAGTTAAAGTTTAGGTGTCTTTTTGCAAATCTCGAATAAGATCAGGGGGTAATTATGTATTTACTCTTATATTTATAAGAAAATGACATCAGTCTACATAGTAGTAGCACTATTATTCTATCTTATTTATTGTTTTGGATACACTAGTTTGTTTATGAGATCCCTTGAAAGTTGTTTACACTTATTTCCCACTTCTTTTTTCTCTTTGAGAAATCACTAGAGCCCCTCTACAGCCAAATACTCGCCAAAAAATGGGACGACAGATCTTAAAATTAAGATTCGAAAGAGTCATAGCCAAAAAAAACAAGAAAACAATAGGGTAAAGGAAAGGCAATTCACGTAAATATGAACCAACATTAATTCTTTTAGGGAATCTTTCAAAAATAGCTACATTCTGTTGGAAAACTTAACTTTCATTGTCATATTTTATATAATTACCATTTATAGCCATTGTACTCAATTTACGCCCGCTCTATTCGATTTTATCAATAGTTTGTATTCATATAAAATATAAATACAGTACCATTTAGCTACTGTATTCGATTCACAGCTATTGTATTCACTTTTACTTAGTTTTTTGTAATCATAAAAACATAAATACACTACATATTTAGTCTTGCCAAAAACACTACCATTTTTTTTCTTTTTATTTTTTTATATCTTTTCTTTTTCGTGTTTTCCTCATTTTTTCTTCTTCTTTTTTCTAATTTTTCCTATTTTTATTTTTTTCATTTTTTTTGTTTTCTTTTTTGTACTTATTTTCTTTATAATTTTTTTGTTCTATTTTATATTTTTAAAAAATATAACTATTCGAGCACAAGTCATTGATGATAACTTAAATACCATAATTGTTTATCTATTTGTAGTCACACCGTCATTTATATTTTTGTATTCATTGATACAACTATATTTGTATTTGTATTTTAAAGTTTGCGCTTGTATTTGTACTTTGTAGTTCGCGTTTATATTTGTATTTTATAGTTCGCACTTATATTTGTATTTGTTAGTTCGCACCATCATTTATATTTTATATAATACGCACTTGTATTTTAAAGAACTGTTTTGTATTTGTATTTTATAATTGACTGTATATTATATTGAATTATATTTGTATTATGATTTTATTGTGTTTGTATATTTAAATTATATTTGTATTTGTATTCTATTTTCGTCGATGTCTTTTTATTTTTAAAGAATTATTTTGTATTTGTATTTGTAAGTTGATTGCATATTGTATTTAGCTGTGATTATGTACAATTTATCAATTGTATTTGATACAAATGTACCGTTTTGTATTTGTATGTCAAAATTATATTTCGTATTTGTAAATAAATAAATATCACTTGATACAAATACAATTACAAACAAATGAAACCAACGATTTTAAAAATACAAATACATATTGTATCTTTATAAGAATTTGAATTGTATTTATTTGTATCAATAAATACAACTCGTATAAATAAATACAAATAAATATTCGTGAAAAGAAAATCAATCGTTCCTTTTCAATAATTTAAAAATACAAATGATAGTTCACACTTGTGTCTATATGTTATAGTTCGCATTTGTATTTGTATTTTATAGTTCTCACTTGTATTTGTATGTTATAATTCGTCTTTATATTTATATTTTATAGTTTACACTTGTATTTATGTTTGCTAGTTCGCACAAATAAAAATAAGGAGAAAAATAAAAAAAAAGAGAAAAAATGTGAGAAAAAATACAAAAAAAAAAAAAGAGTAATAGAAAATAGAGAAAAAACAAAAGAAAAAAAATAAAAGGGGAAAAAATAAAAAGGAAAAGAAGAAAAAGAAATAAGGAAGAAACTTCACCTATTTTTCTTTGAGTTTTAGCCATAACTAGACTTTTAGGTAAGCCTGTTAAATGGACCGAGTTGATCCGGCCCGAATCGGCCTATTTAATGAAACCGGCCCAATTTGATCCGGCCCGGTAAGCCCAAGGAATTTAGGGTATTGGGTCCCGAGCCTTTTTTTTATTTTGGGCCCGATTAATTCGACCCAAACGCAACCCGATTGGGGCCCGACAGTTAACCGGCCTGATCCAGCCCAATTTTAATTCTTTTTATTTTTTAAATATTTGGATTTTGGGCCAAACTAGTCGTTGGCCCAACGGCTATATAGCCGTTTTTGGGTCCAAACGTCTAGTTTGGGCCCATTAATTAAGAAAAAAAATTACTTTTAAAATTATTTTTTAATCCCAAAATTTTTTTTATAAATACACTACACCTTCAAATCATTTTTCACACAATTTTTAATTCTCTCAATTCTCAATTCTCAAATATTCTATAAATATAATTTTCTAAAGTGCTCACTTTAATTTTTTAATTTTGCGATTACAAAGTACGAGTGGAAGTTTCTAAAGTCGCAACCTTCGGATACTTCCAAAATTTGGTATTGTCGTTCTATCTCTTACGTTTAATTTTTATTTAGTGTATTAATTGTTAAATATTTAATTTTATTCTAGTTGTGTATTTTAGATTTTTTTAGTTTAATTTATATTATGGATAAATTTAGAAACCTTGCCACTAAAGGTGTTAAAATTTTTTGTCCCGAAAGCAGTAGTGGTAGTAAAAAGCGAATTACTAGCGGTAGAGGTAGTTCAAGTAGTAGATATACCCGTGTGCTTCCGACACCGCTTAGACAACCTTTTGAGGAAGAAGTAGGTGTACCTTTAGGTGTAGGTGCTCACGATATGGATTATGTAGAAGCTCAGGAAAATTACGGTATAGAAGAAGAAAATGAAGTAGATGTAGTTAATTTAGATGAAGGTGATGAAAATATTAGTGAAACACCCGTAGTAGGAAATGCTAACGTTAGAGCTGAATAGGTTAATCTCTCTTTCCGTCCTCCCCGAGCCCCAAGAGCTCGTAAAACAACTAGTATTGCATCGCGATTTTTTGAACATATATCAGATACTGAGTTGCAATGCAATAATTGTCAACAAATATATAAGCATAAAAGCGGAGGCAAGTAAGGGGATACGGATATGTTAATGAGACATATAGGTGGTGCTCACGAAAGAGAGTTAAATATTACACGAGGTGGTGGGGATGTTGGTGGGCCAACGCAAACTAGAATAGACCCAGCAACCGGTCAGGTAATGAAGAAGTATAATAAATTGAGTGACCGGAAAGAAATAGCTAAAATGGTAACTGTGGGTTGTTTGCCTTTTAGTTTTCTTTCTTCTGATGCTTTTATTCATTATATTCAAGCAATTTGTAATCCTATGTTTAATGGCGTTCCTAGAATTACTTGTCGATCTGATATTTTTAGACTCATTCACCATATTATTTTTATTTACAATATTGTTAAAAAATATTCAATGTAGATTGTCCCTAACTTCTGATCTTGGTCGTGCTGTAAATAAAAATGATTATTTAACCGTTACTTGTCACTGGATGGATAGTAATTTTGTGATGCAAAAATGTATTCTTGCTTTTTTATATGATGAAGATCGTAAACATACTGGAGATTTTATTGTTGATTCTGTTGTTAAAGTTGCCGAATTTTATGGTATTGAAAATAAAATCTTATGTATTGCTTTTTATAATGCTTCTAACAACAAGTCTGCTATACAAAAATTAAAATCTAAGCTATCTCCGCCATTGCCTGAAATTTTTCATATTAAATGTGCATGTCATATATATAATTTAATTGTAAAAGATGGTCTTGAGTTTTTTGACCTTTATATTGAAAAAATCCGGCTTGCTATTGGTTTTATTTAAGAAAATAATCCAAGAAAAAGAACTAGAGAATTTAAAGGTAAATATCAAGAAAATGGACTTGCACCGATATTGATGCCTAAGGAAATTTATATTAGATGGAATTCTACGTATGATTTTTTAAAAACTTGTTATAAATATAGAGTTCCTATTACACTAGCTTTTAACCAACATTGCGGTTCATTTGCTGCTTCTGCTGATTGCATGCTACATGATTCTGATTGGGTTGTAATTAATGATCTTGTTAAGTTCTTAGAAAAATTTTATGTAGCTACGGTTGAATTTTTTTGTGCTTACTATCCTACTGTTTATAACATTTTGGCATATATAGCCGATATTTCTGGTTTGCTCAAAGAATATAAAAATAAAGAAAGTTATAAAGAAGCTGTTGGTGCCATGTTTACTACATTTAAAAAATATTTTTTTTCGATTCCCCCTATTTACTTGGTTGGTGCTATGCTAAATCCGTGCATGAAATATAATACTATGTGCCATTTTAGTACTATTATTTATGCTAACTTAGAAATAAATACTAACAATGATTCTGAACAAGTACAACCTGATTTGTGGACGGCTATGGGTGATGCGAATGAATACATAGAAAAATTCTATAATCACTATGTTGATTTATTTGATTTAGTTGTACTTACAAATATCACTTCAACTGTCGCTCCTCATCCTCCCGAGGAGCCATCATCTTCTAAAAGGCCGACACATAGTGGTTTTCCTGATTCCTTTTATGATTTACCTTATTGGAACAGTGTTGATGACAGAGCTTACACATCAACTTATCAGGAAGAGCTGAAATATTATCTTCGGTCGCCGCCAGAAGATCGCAGACGATGGATCAACACGTTGGATTAGTGGAGGAGTAATGAAACACAATATCCTGTGCTTTCAACATTAGCTAGAGATATCTTGAATGTTCCAATGTCAACCGTTGCATTAGAGAGCGCCTTTAGTCAGGGACGACAGCAGCTTGGAGACAACCGACACTCAATGGGAAGCAATGCAATGAATGTTCTAGTTTGCCTCAGAAATTGGATTAGAGCGGAAAGAAGAAATCAAGGAATGGAACTGGAGCCGAACGACGAGCTGAAACTTGAAGAAATTATGTCTTCACGGGAGAACTCAGCAGAATCAAGTCCAATGCATGATTTAGCCCCCGTTGACTTTGACTATCCTATGCAAGTTTCCATTAATATTAACATGAATGAGTTGGAAAAATGATGCATAATTTGTAGATTTTTCATTTATGTAAATTATAAATTTTGGATCATTTCGCAATCAATAAAATTCAACAT
>NC_061113.1:194314702-194397816 GCF_002878395.1 Capsicum annuum
TCTATTTTCACATGGGCAACTCAATCTCTTGAGATAGATCGCCAGGCTTCAAGTGCTCCACCTTCTCTTGTTGGAAAATCATACACTTGGCCACAAAATTAGCCACATCCTTCTTTATGTTATTCCACCAATTTATCTCCTTCAAATTATGGTGTATCTTCGTCGAACTAGGATGAACAATGTACCTTGACTCATGAGCCTCAACCAAGATTCTTTCTCGCAGCCCATCAACCTCAGGAACACATAGTTTACCTTAGTACCTCATGATACCATCACCACAAATTTCAAAAGCCAAGACTTTCTGTTGACCCATATCATCCTTGATCTACATCAAAATAAAATCCAAAATCTGTTTCTCTTTTACCTCCTCACCAAGAGATGACTTTACCACCTCTCACCCAATCATACTTTTATCCTTAAAATCCAAAAAATAAACTCTAAGATTAGAGAAATGGTGAATATCCTTCACCAAACCTTGTTTATCCTCATTGATATGAAATAAAATTCCAACGGAAAACCTGCTAAGAGCATCAGCAACCACATTAGCTTTACCTGGATGATAATGGAGACTTATGTCATAGTCTTTGAGCAACTCAAGCCATCTTCTTTGCCAAATATTCAACTCCTTCTGGGTGAATACATATTGTAAGCACTTATACTCTTAATATATATCAGCATGAACCCTATACAAGTAATGGCGCCAAATCTTTAAAGCAAAAACCACAACCAGCAACTCTAAATCATGAGTCGGATAGTCCTTCTTATGGACTTTAAGCTGCTTAAAAAAATACGAAACAACCTTACCATGCTGCATCAACACACAACCCAGTCCTACATGGGATGTATCACAATAAACAACAACGCCATCAGTACCCTTAGGTAGGGTCAAAACCAGAGAAGAAGTCAACTTATGCTTTAACTTCTCAAAGCTACCCTCACAAGTATCAGACCACAAAAACTTTACTTTCTTCTGAGTCAACTTAGTCAACAGAGCAATGATCGGAGAGAAACTCTCCACAAGCCTCTTATAATACATGGCTAAACCCAAGAAGCTCCAAATACCGATTGGAGTCGTGGGTCTAAGCCACTTCTTAACCATCTCAACCTTCTGTGGATCGATCACGATCCCTTCACTCAAAATAATGTGACCAAGGAAAGTCACAGCTCTCAACCAGAACTTACACTTTGAAAAATAGCATACAAATACTGATTCTTAAGAGTCTACAACACTATACGAAGGTGATTGGCATGATACTCCTCGCTCTTTGAATACACCAATATATCATTAATAAACACAATAACGAATAGGTCCAGGAATTGACATAATACTTACTTTATACGATCCATGAACGTTGTCGAAGCGTTAGTCATCCTATGAGACATGACCAAAAACTCATAATGACTATATCGGGTATGAAAAGCAGTCTTAGGGATATGCACCTCCCTAATCTTTAACTAATGATACCTCGACTGAAGATCAATCTTTAAAAATTAGTTAGCACCCTGAAGTTGGTCGAATATAACATCAATTCTAGGAAGAAGAAGATACTTATTTTTTACTGTCACCTTATTCAACTGGCACTAGTCTATACACATTTGAATGGACCCATCCGTCTTATGCATAAAAAGAACAGAAGAACCTCATGGAGAAATACTACAGAGTATAAAACCCTTATTAAGAATATCTTTCAACTGCTCCTTAAGTTCTTTCAACTTAGTCGGAGCCTTTCTATAGGGAGGGATAGAGATAGGAATGGTATCTGGTAGAAGGTCAGCCCCAAATTCTCTTTCCCTATCGGGAGGAATACTAGAAAGATCATCAGTAAATTTATTGACTACAGAGATAGATTGCAAAGAAGGACCCTCGAAATTAGAATCCTTAACCCAAACTAGATGATATAGACACCCCTTGAAAATCAATTTTTGGGCTTCTAGATAAGAAATAAACCTTCCCTTAGGCATTAAGGAACTCTCTTCCCACTCAATAATTGGTTTGTTCAAGAATTAGAAACTGACCCTTCGGGTCCTACAATCAAGAGACTCATAGCATGAATGGAGCCAATCCACCCCAAGATAACATCAAAGTCTAACATATCTAAGTCTATTAGATCCACTAATGTCTTCCCACTATAGATAGATAACACACAACCCATATAGACTCTTAGCCATAATAGAATCACCCACTGAGGTAGACACAGAAAATGGATCAGGAATACATTAGGGCCAAAACCAAATTGAGTAGCCACATAAGGGGTCACATAAGAAAGAGTAGATCCTAGATCCAGTAAGCAATATAAGTCATAAGAGAAGAGGTGTAATAATACAATGGTAATATTAGGAGAAGCCTCATATTCCTAACAGGTGGTAAGAGCATACAGATAATTTTGACCAATGCCAGAGTCTGAAGTAACGCCTTTTGGTGTTGGCACTGAAAAAGTAGCAATAGAGACCTTATTAGCCTTAGTAGAAATATCGCCTAAAGGACAGTTCCTCTGAATATTGACAAACTAGACACATCTGCAATACTTATTTTTTCCCTCATCACAAAAACCACGGTGCTACTATCCACCAAATCTTCAAGGAGAATATGATGGATTTGACTGGGCCCACTGGCTTAAGATTAGGGATCTTGTAACTTAAACCCACTATTTCTCTAAAAGCAGTAATCACCGGAGCACTTAGTATATAGAGAACTAGCGGTAGAATAAGAACCAGAATTTTACCACTTCTTCTTAGACCACTGCCTGTTGTCTCTATCATTATTCTGCTGCCTCCATCATGCTTAGAATACCTGAATCTCTTAATCTATTGACTATTGCATGTACACCACAAGCCTAGAGACATCCATGCCATAATTCAGTAAGGCAGCCTTGCATTCCAATACCAAGTCTCGAGACAAACACAAAGCAAACTTTTTTATCTTAGCCCTTATGAAATACATCAACTCTGAAACATAATGGGATAACTAATAAAATTTCAAGGCATATTCTTTCATAGTTAATGTACCCTGTTTCAGATTCACGAACTTCCTAGCTTTAGCCTCCCTTAACTTCTACGGAAAGAAATGATCCAGGAAGGTACCAGAATACTCATTCCGTAAGGCCAACTCTGCATCATTACCCCTTGACTGATCCTACTTCTCATACCACTGATAAGCTACGTCCTTGAACTGATATACGGTAAAAGCTACACCCTCCACATCAGTAGTGTGTATCACTCTAAATATCTTCTCCATCTCATCCATAAATCCTTGAGGGTCCTGTTTCACCTTAAAACTTATAAAGGATGGAGGATTCAACCTCATGAACTGACCAACTCTAGTGACCCCAGAATATGGAGAACCAAAAACAGAACCAGAACCAATATGAATAGGATAATAAGAATAAAATATCACAAACTGAGTCAGCAGATAAATAGATCAATAAAACTCAATATTAAAGATGTCTTTTTAGGGCAGTAGGGCATAATCGTCATCAGCCCATGAAACTCAAGGAGGACTGGTAGAAGTCGGTGGAACTCCAGGTGAGGTAGTATCATTAGGAGTTGGGGCCCTAGATCGGGTCTAAACTCTATAAGTAGAATGATTTCCGTCCATATTATTCTCAGGTGGGACACATGAGGTTCCATGAGCTTCAGATCTTTGGGAAGGCATGATAAAAAATGCAAACAAATGGAATTAGAGGAGTTTCAAGTCGTTAGACTATATAGCTCAAAAATAGATCACAAGAAAAAAAATTCCTAAATGCCTCATAATCTCTTACTAATAAGGTGGCGCGCTACACACCCATAAAAGAGACTCTACTTGACATGGATTTGGGACACCCAATTAACCATGAACCTGGGCTCTGATACCAACTTTGTCAAAACCTGAACCAGGGCCTGGCTGTGATGGGTATATCAAGTCTACCGAGGACCGGAAAACATACCCTTTGCCTAGTCAAATAGAACACATCACACTTAGAAATGTATGAATTATAAACATATAACAAGATAGAATAATCAATGATAATAATAAGCTAAGAATTCACAATACCAAATCTCAATCCACAGTAATCCACAAATCCTCTAGATAGACCAAAACCAATCTAAGTTAGGACATACCTCCGACAATAACAAAAATAAACCATGTGAAATAGTTTATGATATGAAATAAACTAAGAAGTAACTACCTTCCAGAAGAAAGATGCTCACCACTTAAAGTTGTCTCATGAACGGTCCAAGAATCACCTATCATTGTGTAGGAAAAATAAAATTATCTCTATTCCCTGCATCGCATGAGGATACAACATCTAGAGATGATTAGCAGGGTGAACGCTAGTATGTAACTCAGGGATAAGGGGTAAAATAATGCCAAGTCAAATCTAACTCAAAACCATGTACGCTTCATCATATTCATATATAAAGAACACGCTGGAATAGGGAACAAATTTTAGCATGATAGTAAAATATTATCCTAGACTATGTAGCTCAACCGTCATAAACAAGCACCCATGGGCTATATGGGTTCAACTCCCCATTCTGAAAGGGCCCTAGTGTGTCTTTGCATATGAACCGGAGGTATAAAAAAGACTAGGGAATGCCTTGACCCTTAATCTTGGATACAAATATATCAATAGTGTAAACCATGTACACAATCATCAAGACCAATCTTCAGATTGACAAACGTGAGTTTCCAGTATCAGTCTTTTGGGACTCACACCTTCACAGCTTAGCTACATAACCCTCATTAAGCTCAGTTAAAATAAGTTTCATATACCTATTTATTTGACCAAGGAATTATACATTAGGCACTCCACAACTATCTCCATACCATCGTGCTTTCAATCTTATCATTATGCCATATGAATTCCATTACTTGGCGGAATGCCTCGACCCTTGTTGTTTATTAAATTAAGTTTGGGGAATGGCTTGACCCCTTCTTAGTTTATCAAATCAACTCGAGGGAATGCATTGACCCTCTTTGTTCATTAAAACAAGTTTAAGAGTAAAAACATGGCCAACAAGGCCTTTAAAACTCATTTCATCCATTTAACCATTTATGCAATGCAATAGTATAGATGAACAATTCAAACCAAGTGACAAATCATATTTCAAAGTCAATTGTGCAAGTAGGTTGAGGGAATCTTAATTACACACCCAATTTCTATTCTAAAATTATTAATTTTAAGGGAATGCCTCGACCCCTATTACAATTTCCATACCTATGCACCTAGTTGGTTAAAAAATCATTGATAAAGCAAAAACAATACATTCAAAATCATAGGAATCCAATTCAAGAAACATTCGTTCCAAAATCCTTAAACCTATATTCATAAACCCTTGGAATACAATTATGGAGTAACATGGGTGATCTAGATAAAATAAGCTTTGGGAAGAGTAATATGCCTGAGGATATCACAATTGTCAAGAAAATTCACCCTTGGGAGGTCTAGATGACCAAACCTTTGGTAACCCTAATGCTCTTGCTTAAGAGATTTTGAGAGAGTGTATTTGATATGTTATGAATGACAATGGGCTCCCAATATTAATTTAAGGTCGTGGGTTATGTTTAGAAAAAGAGGGGAATGTCCAAAATACCCTTAATAAAAGACTAAAAAATTATCGCCTAGTTGCTACGGGTTACCTTATGACTCGTAAGGCTCCACTCATAGTTTGGACAGTGTCCATGGTCACCAACACCGGTTTGACCATGAGTCATACCATACGAATCGTACTCAGACATTATGATTCATAAGGCTCCACTCGTGACCAGGATAGAAACATTGGGCACTACACTAATTTGGCTACGGATGCCACCATACAACTCATTTAGAGTGATTATGACTTATTCAATGCCAATCATGATCAGAATAGAAAATTAGCCAAACAAACTGGCAAGGATATGATTAGGGTCCTACGGCTCGTAATGACACCTTACGACTCGTATAATGGGTCATAGTCTAGGCATTAAGATCAAAGATCAAGGAATTTTTAGGGACTAAAAATCTGGGGTGTTACTATAACACCCCGTATTCAAGTACATGTATTGGCGTATTCAAGTACATGTATTGGTCTTATTTATATGGAATTAATTTTTTTATTTTATTTATACCGAAATTTGCCCATCGATAGTTCCATGCGAAGGTTATTGAATAAGCTTTCCAACGATACAAAGATTTCCAAAAACGGATAGGTTACAGATATAATCTATCACGTTCGAAACTATAAAACGGTGGCCGGGATATTTGGGAATAGTAAATGTGCAGGAAAATTTCCTGCACACAAACTACTGAGGCCATCCGAATTTTTGGGTCAACTTTGAATGATCATAACTCCCTTAATATAATGAACTGGGAGAGCTGCGACCTATAAAAAGAAATATCTTTGAGTCTTATTTCAAATTCAATTGGTTTCATCCAAATCCAATGTCTGAGTAAGGAGTTATACTCATTTTACTTTAGCCTATCAAAATAGATTTTTAGGGTCAACTTCAAATGACCATAACTACTTGTACAGGACGAACTGGGGGCCTACTTTATATGAAATGAAATCCCTTTGAGTTATCTTTCCAACGATACCAATTTTACCCAAATCCGATATCGGATCAAAGATTTATGGTCGATCTACTTTAGTTTATCAAAACAGTCCACCAAAGGACAGATTTGACATTATTTAAATTTAAAGGCATTTTGGTCATTTCCTATTATATTATGGACGGGAATATGTGTATATATACATGTATATGAGTTCAAAAACTCATTTTCATCATCAATCATTGAGAAAAAACAAACCCTAGCCAAATTTGACCTTTAAATTACTTTTGATTCAACCGTAGAAATTCCAAAGTAATCCGAGGGGCATAAGCCTATCATGGGTCGATCCCCATTTATGTGTTTATGGGTGGTATCCCAGGGGTATAAGCCTATCATGGGTCGATCCCAGTTGATATGTACTAGAGGCAGCCTAATGGTCACAGTACAGTACAGTAATGATTACAAAGATGATAAGAACGAAGGTAAAGTGATTGAATAAATATAATGTATAGGTTGTCACAAGTTCTAGTAAGTATGGTCCACTCCTATTATGATTTATTCACTTGTTTCTGATTTTTATTGAGCTCCTATATTATATGTGATTATTTACAACTTTACATACTCAGTATATATGTCGTACTAACGTCCCCCATGGGGGACCTACATTTCATGCTGCAGGCACAGGTACCTCAGCTCATACACCGTACAAGTAGGAGCCAGGATATCCAGCTGCTTTTGGTGAGCTCCAATTTGCTTTGGGGATTTTCGTGTTATATCCAGTCACTTTTGGTATTGTATAGAAGTTAGTTATATGGCAGGGTGTGTCCCGACCTTAGTTAAACTCTGTGTATTGTTTAGAGGCTTTGTAGACCTAATGTACAGTCAAGGTGGTGTTTTGTTAGTAGACGTGATGGCTTCAACGGCCAAGTATTATATATACATATATATGTGTGCTCGAGCTTTTACAGGTGATTATTTCCTTTTATATGCGACATGATGTTGTTCGAATTTCGGGTTGTCATAGAGGTATGCATGAGAAGTATAAGGTTATGAGCTGGTTCTCCCAGGCCTCCTCGGTTATGGGTACCAGTCCGCCCCAATAGGATTTGAGGCGTGACAAAAGTGGTATCAAAGAAGTTTGTCCTAGTGAGTCTACAAAGCCGTGTCTACGTAGAGTCTTGTTTTTTGGTGTGTCATGCACCACATCTATAAACAGGAGGCTATGGACATATTGTATATGAAGTCATAGTTGACCACTGAATCCATTTGTTTCTCTTATTATAGTAATGATGCCGGTTGCCAGAAACAAAAATACCGGTAAGCAAGTAGATGTGGCTGCCGGAGAGGGGACTAGTAATTCACCCACTATACCAGCTAATCAAAGTGAGGCTCCAGCTAAGCATGCATCAGAAACTTCTTCCACTCCGGAAGAAATAAGGGGGAGAAGAACTATATCCCCAGAGCCACCTATTAATGCTGTTGATCAAGATCTTAGAAATACAGTGCAACTTTTGACTCGTATAGTTGCTGGGCAAGCCATTCCCACCACGGGTCCTAGTGGTACAGATAGGGCGGCTAGCCTTCGAACACAGGATTTTCTTAAGATGGATCCTCCCACTTTTACTGGATCAGATCTTAACGAGGACCCACAGGACTTTATTGATCAAATTTAAAGGGCCTTAGATGTTATGCATATAACGGGTAGAGAGACAGTGGAGTTAGTGACGTATAGATTTAAAGGGGAGGCTATATATTGGTACGAGGACTGGAAACGATCTAGGGGTATTGATGCACCCCTAGCTACTTGGAAAGAGTTCAAAGAGGTATTTCATGATCATTATCTTCCATTCGAGATTCATCAGGCTCGTGCAGATCAGTTTTTAAATCTTCGTTAGGGGAATATAAGCGTGAGGGAATACATTCTCCGATTTAATTTCTTGTTGAGATATGCTCCTAATGTTGTAGCTACTATGGATGATAGAGTTCATCAATATGTGGATAGGCTGGATCCATATCTGGTTATAGATTGTACTATTGCCGCTTTGAACACAGATATAGACATAGCGAGGATCCAAGCTTTTGCATAAAAAATGAAAGATCAGATGTAGAGGAGAAGAACAAAGGAATTAGAAAGAGGATATTCCAAGAGGGCCAGATCTATAGGGCAGTTCATGGCATCCCAAGGAGGTTTCAGACCACAGTTTTCTGCTAGACCACCTAGGCCATTATCTTCTTATTCTGCAGCTAGTGCCCCACCACAGTTCCAAGGGTCCAGAGGAAATCAATTTGGGCACAGAAGTGAGAGTCAGAGTTCGCAGACAGTGAGGTACCAAGGGCAAGGGAATATGAGCCAATCGAGACCTCCTCGAGAGCCATGCAATAAATATGGAAGGTATCATTTGGGCGCATGTCGGCTGGGGACCAATGTTTGCTTTAGGTGCGGTATGTTGGGGCATATGATGAGAGAATGCCCACGAAGGGGCATAGGGGGTATGGCACGACCTACGGGGTCATTTGTTACATCATCATCATCATCGTCAATGCCTTATTCAGGAAGGGGTGCATAACCAATGGGTCGTGTTAGAGTTGATAGAGGAGCCACAAGTTCTAGCGGGGCTCAAAATCATACATATGCTCTAGTGGATCGACAAAATTTAGAGGCTTCCCCAGATGTGGTTACGGGCACGTTGTCTATCTTTTTATTTGATTTATATACCCTAATTGATCCCGATTCTACATTATTTTATGTTACTCCATTGGTTACTCGAAAGTTCGAAAGAATACCCGAACTGTTAGTTAAGCCATTTGAAGTGTCCACACCGATTGGGGAATCTATTATAGCTAGAAGGGTTTATCGAAACTGCATAGTAATTATTTGTGGTCGTGATACGATGGCTGATCTTGTGGAGTTAGAAATCGTAGATTTTGATGTTATAATGGGTATGGACTGGTTGGTGTCTTGTTATGCCACAATTAATTGCTGCACGAAAAAGGTATATTTCCATTTTCCAAAAGAATCAGTCCTTGAATGGAAAGGAAAAATTAGCGCACCAAGAGGTAGATTTATTTCTTATTTTAAGGTAAGAAGAATGATTTCCAAGGGATACATATATCATTTAGTTAGAGTAAGGGATACAGAAGCAGAGCCACCAACTCTTCACGCTGTTCCGATGGTAAATGAATTTTCTGATGTATTTCCTGAAGATCTTCCAGGTTTGCCTCCTGAACAAGAAGTAGAGTTTGGTATTGATGTAATACCAGGCACCCAACCAATCTCCATTCCTCCGTATAGAATGGCCCCAGCAGAATTATGAGAATTGAAAGAGCAGTTGAAAGATTTGCTAGAGAAGGGATTCATAAGCCTAGTATGTCCCCCATGAGGAGCACCATTGTTATGTGCGCAAAAAGAATGGCTTGCTAAAGATGTGTATTGATTATTGACAATTGAATAAGGTGACTATTAAGAATAAATATCCTCTCCCAAGAATTGATGATTTATTTGATCATTTACAGGGCGCCAAGTGCTTTTCTAAGATTGATTTGAGGTCAGGTTACCACTAAGTGAGGGTGAAAGAGAAGGATATACCCAAGACAGCTTTCCGAACATGGTATGGTCATTATGAGTTTCTAGTTATGTCATTTGGGCTAACAAATGCACCCGCAGATTTTATGGATTTGATGAATAGGGTGTTTAAGCCATTCCTAGATATATTTGTGATAGTTTTTATAGATGATATTCTAGTTTATTCTAGATCAGAAGAGGACCATGCCAATCACTTACGACATGCATTGCAGACTCTTCGTGATTGTAAGCTTTATGCAAAGTTCTCTAAATATGAGTTTTGGTTAAAGTCGGTGGCATTTTTGGGTCATATTGTATCTAGTGAAGGGATAAAGGTTGATGCTCAAAAGATAGAAGATGTGAAGAACTGGCCAAGGCCCACAACGCCTATGGAGATTCATAGTTTTCTCGGGTTGGCCGGTTATTATAGAAGGTTTGTTAAAGGCTTTTCTTTCATTTTAGCACCCTTAACCAAGCTAACCCATAAAGTATCCAAATTCCAATGGAATGATGCCTGTGAGAAGAGTTTTCAAGATTTAAAGAACAAGTTGATTTCTACACCCGTGTTGGTACTTCCAGAAGGCACTGAAGGGTATACAGTGTATTGTGATGCTTCCAGAATTGGTTTAGGATGTGTATTGATGCAGCATGGTAAGGTAATGGCATATGCTTCTAGACAATTGTGGCCACATGAGAAAAATTATCCTACACACGATCTTGAGCTGGCAGCTGTTATTTTTTCTTTAAAGATATGGCGCCACTGCTTATATGGGGTTTATGTTGATATATATACTGACCATAAGACCTTGCAATATATTTTTAATCAGAAGGATCTAAATTTAAGGCAGTGAAGATGGCTTGAACTATTAAAGGACTACGATGTTGATATCTTGTACCATCCAGGGAAAATAAATATGGTAGTTGATGCGTTAAGTTGTAAGGCTATGATGGCGCCTATAGAAAGGAAAGGGATGATTAAAGATCTTCACCAGTTAGCTAGTTTGGGAGTTCGCCTTCTTAAAACTCTGAATAAAGAGCTTATTGTACATAATGCTGCGGAATCTTGATTAGTAGCTGAAGTGACAGAGAAGCAATATGCAGATCCTATTTTATTACAGCTTATAAAGAACGTTCAGAGTGGTGCGACCAAGGCATTTGAGCTTACGCGAGAAGGAGTACTTCAGTGCCAAAACCGATTGTGTGTGCCGGATGTAGACGGGCTAAGAAAAAAGATTATGACAGAGGCACATTTTTCAAGGTATTGCATTCATCCAGGATCAACCAAAATGTATCAAGATTTAAAAGATATGTATTGGCGGAATGACATGAAGAAGGGCATTGCAGAATTTGTAGCTGAATGTCCAAATTGTCAAAGAGTTAAAGTTGAGCACCAAAAACCCGGAGGTTATATGCAATGCATTGATCTTCCAAGCTGGAAGTGGGACATGATCAACATGGATTTCGTTATTGGTTTGCCTCGTACATCCCAGAAGTTTGATTCTATATGGGTGATTTTTGATAGGCTTACGAAATCTGCACATTTCCTACCAGTTAGGACCACTTACACAGTTGAAGAGTATGCGAAGCTGTACATTAAAGAGATGGACCGATTACATGGAGTGCCAATCTCTATTATATCAGATCGGGGAACCCAATTTACCGCAAACTTTTGGAAGTATTTTCAAAGGTGTTTGGGAACACAAATGAAGTTGAGTAAAACTTTTCACCCTCAAATAGATGGACAAGCAGAACGTACCATCCAAATACTTGAAGATATGCTACGAGCTTGTGCAATAGATTTTAAGGGCAACTGGGATGATCATTTACCTCTTATTGAGTTTGCCTACAATAATAGCTATCATTCAAGTATCAAAATGGCACCATATGAAGCTTTATATGGAAGGAAGTGTAGATCACCAATAGGATGGTTCGAAGTGGGTTAAACTCTTTTGTTCGGACCGAATCTTGTTTATCAAGCCATAGAGAAGGTTGAAGTAATTCAGCAACGATTGAAAATAGCCCAAAGTCGACACAAGTCATATGCGGATAGTAGAAGGAGAGGACTTGAGTTTTCTATAGGTGATTGGGTATTTTTGAAGGTATCACCAATAAAAGGGGTAATGAGATTTGGCAAGAAAGGGAAGTTGAGTCCACGTTATATAGGCCCGTATAAGATCACTCGAAGGTTTAGACATGTTGCATATGAATTAGAGCTACCCCAAGAGCTCTCATCAGTACATCCGGTATTTTATGTGTCAATGCTTCGAAAGTACATCGGAGATCCATCATATATCACTTCTACTGAGGATGTGCAAGTTGCAAAAGATCTTATCTATGAGGAAGTGCCTATTGCTATTCTAGATTGCCAAGTTAAGAAGATGAGAAATAAAGAGATAGCATCGGTGAAAGTACGTTGGAGAAATCATCAAGGGAAGAGATTACATGGGAAGCTGAGGAAACAATGAAATCTAAGTACCCTCATTTGTTCAAATATGAAGAGGAAGTACAAGAAACGGAGTTAGAACATTAACAAGTAAGTTTTTTTTTTTATATATGCATAGTACTTATGTGATGATGTGAATGTTAATGATGGACTTAAACTTGTTTCGGTTGAATAACTATGCTAACATTCGAGGATGAATGTCCTAAAGGGGGGAAGGATGTAACACCCCGTATTCAAGTACATGTATTGGCGTATTCAAGTACGTGTATTGGTCTTATTTATATGGAATTAATTTTTTTATTTTATTTATACAGAAATTTGCCCGTCGATGGTTCTATGCGAAGGTTATTGAATAAGCTTTCCAATGATATAAAGATTTCCAAAAACGGATAGGTTTCAGATATAATCGAGCACGTTCAAAATTGTAAAACGGTGGCCGGGATATTTGGGAATAGTAAATGTGCAGGAAAATTTCCTGCACACAAACTACTGAGGCCAGCTGAATTTTTGGGTCAACTTCAAATGATCATAACTCCCTTAATATAATAAACTGGGAGAGCTGCGACCTATGAAAAAAATATCTTTGAGTCTTGTTTCCAATGCAATTGGTTTCATCTAAATCCAACGTCTGAGTAAGGAGTTATACTCGTTTTACTTCATCCTATCAAAATAGATTTTTAGGGTCAACTTCAAACGACCATAACTCCTTGTATAGGATGAACTGGGTGTTATACTTTATATGAAATGAAATCCCTTTGAGTTATCTTTCCAACTATACCAATTTCACCCAAATCCAATATCGGATCAAAGAGTTATGGTCGATCTACTTTAGCTTATCAAAACAGTCCACCAAAGGACAGATTTGACATTATTTAAATTTTAAAGGCATTTTGGTCATTCCCTATTATATTATGGATGGGAATATGTGTATATATACATGTATATGAGTTTAAAAACTCATTTTTGATCATCAATCATTGAGAAAGAACAAACCCTAGCCATATTTGAAATTTAAATTACTTTTGATTCAACCGTAGAAATTCCAAAGTAATCTGATAACTACGTTTGTCATCTCGAGAGCTTCGAACGGCACCTATTATTTGTGCAAACAGGATTGCATAAGGTGAATTCTAAGGTATGAATATTGTTTGCCTTTATTCTCTTCCATATGTATATGTGTGATAGAGGATTATATGTATTGGTTGTTATTGAAAGGTGATGAAAATAGGGTTATGGACTATTTTGCATGGTTTGGTTGTATTGAATTGTGGAAGGTGGATATGGTAATTGAGTTATGGAAGGTGGATATGGTGATATACTATTGAATTGATGATTATTTATGTCTATGGCTCAATTTGGTTTAATGGATTGGTTGGAAGGATAAATGAATCCAAACTTGATATTGGAGGATGTTGTATGAATATGCATGACATGTGAATGTAATTGGAGTATAAGAGAGTTAAAGTGACACCGTTTATGGTGTAATTAAGGCTTACTACTTAACCACTAGTTTGGTGAATTCAAATAATTGAATTGTGACATTTGGTCGCTAATACTAGATTGCTATATATGTTCATTGTAGATAAGTAATCCGAAAAGACGAGAAGTCCATTTGGGACTAGTATTGAAGGTTGACAGTCAGGTATGTAAAGCATACTCTATACCATATTTTGGCATGAAAGTGAACAATTGTTCTATTAAGAAAGTTTCCAAAGTTATTCAGTAACATGTGATCCATAATGGTTTTGTATGATGTCCTACGTTACCAATGAACTTGTTTCCACCTTACAAGATGTCAAGACATTTCAATACTTACTTGTCTTCCAAATCTTACATGTTTATTGCACTAATGAATGTCAGAAGGTATCCGTTCACTCAAACAAGATCCATGTGCTATTAATGACTCCAAAATATTTCATTGATATACCAATAAGTTCCTACTTCATTGTTATGGAATTGATGACTCCAAAATACTTCATTGATGTGCCAATGAGTTCTTACTTCATTGTTATTGCATTGATGGTCTATTTATATGTCTCTTATTGATGTATCATTGTTTCAAAGTATCAAAAATGCGGTGGCAACCGAAATAACAATCTCAAAGATTAATTGAACTAAGTGATAGAAGTTCTCTCTTATCGGGTGGTATCCCAGGGGCATAAGCCTATCATGGGTCGATCCCTATTTATGTGTTTATGGGTGGTATCCCAGGGGCATAAGCCTATCATGGGTCGATCCCAATTGATATGTATTGGAGGCAGCCTAATGGTCACAGTACAGTATAGTAATGATTACAAAGATGATAAGAACGAAGGTAAAGTGATTGAATAAATACAATGTATAGGTTGTCACAAGTTCTAGTAAGTGTGGTCCACTCCTATTACGATTTATTCACTTGTTTCTGATTTTTATTGAGCTCTTATATCATATGTGATTATCTACAGCTTTATATACTCAGTACATATTTCGTACTGACATCCCCTATGGGGGACCTGCATTTCATGCTGCAGGCACAGGTACCTCAGCTCATACACCACACAAGTAGGAGCCAGGATATCCAGCTGCTTTTGGTGAGCTCCAGTTTACTTCGGGGCTTTCCGTGTCATATCCAGTCACTTTTGGTATTGTATAGAAGTTAGTTATATGGCGGGGTGTGTCCCGACCTTAGTTAAACTCTGTGTATTGTTTAGAGTCTTTGTAGACCTAATGTACAGTCAAGGTGGTGTTTTGTTAGTAGACGTGATGGCTCCAACTACCAAGTATTGTATATACATATATATGTGTGCTCGAGCTTATACAGGTGATTATTTTCTTTTATATGCGACATGATGCTGTCCGAATTTCGAGTTGTCATAGAGGTATGCATGAGAAGTATAAGGTTATGAGCTGGTTCTCCCGGGCCTCCTCGGTTATGGGTGCCAGTCCGCCCCAATAGGATTTGAGGCGTGACAGTTACAGTAAGATTGTCATAGCTAACATTTGTATCATACAATTACACTTTAGTAAACTACATGTGCAATTTTTAGTATAATATCTGCATTTTCAATTTCATAATTGGCCATAATCTGACCTGAGCAGCCAAACAACTTTTTCGATACTTAAGTGAAGGCATCATACTCATGTTAAATATTTATGTATGTTTTAAATGTAATCTAAAAAATAATGTATATTTCTGTTATAGTATTTTTACTATTTGCTTAATTATATATTTACAAGATAAATTAGGTATGTGGATTGTCGTGGATCTTAGAATACCAAGGAACAACAAATTATTGATATAGCTTCCTAAACTCATTATTTTTGGGTTCTCTCTCCCTAACTATATACACTTTAATTTTTGACTTTATAGCCTAATTATTTTATCATAATTTTGGATCTCAACATACATTTCTAGAATTGGTAAACGTATTCATGTTACTTTTGTAAAGAGGTATTATGCACAATCAATAACCAAAAGATTATAGCATCAAAAATTGTAAATTTTATTAAATTAGTAATAAGCCATGGAATATTACATCGATTTTTACCCTTTTTAAGGTGTTGATGAGATATGTTATAATAGTGTTCCCTAGTTGATTGTGTCATTTAAGCATTCAGGTTTTCTTGATTATTTTTTTGGTTAATTTTGTGATCATTAGAAAATTAAGCACATGCATCCATTTTGTGTCTTTGACTAAGAACAATTAGCCTGCAATAAAATGAAAAATACTGATAAGCAAAGACCTTTAATGAAGCAATGATGATTTATATAGTTGACTCTAATTTTATTATGAATTGCAACTTTGTTGGTTCTTTTCATTTTTGGACTTTTAACAAATTGAAGGATGATGCATATATAATCGACTCTGATAGTTTTTTAGGCTCAACTCAAAAATCAAACTTCACGACACAAGGGACAGAGCATGCAACATTCTTATTTTTATAGAATAAGAGGAAGTTAGAGATTCTTCCTATTGTCCTCGTTATCGACCAAAAAGGAAAATTTTAAAATTTAACAAAACTAATGGCGTAGGCATAAGCAAATGCACCACCAACTTAAAATGGTGGAAATCTCATATAATTTTATCAAATAAATCAATAAATTTTCTTTTTCTATTGTGCCTACTTTTAAAAATTTGTGCCTTTTAGAGATGTACCGAGAGAATTAAATTATTTTTATTCATAGAATGTTTCTTCTCTACATGGAAAAAATCAAATCACACGTAGTATTGTAGGAGGATTTGCAGAGAACATTACGTGACATTTGGTCATGAAAATTAAAAATAATTTATTTGGTAAAAAGTATTATAAACCACAATAATTAACAACTTAAAATATTTAAATGACATAAAAACTTTAATCAACTCTCAAAATATTATTAATGTCACATAATAAATCATAATAGTTAATAACTTAAAATATCTAAAAATTGTATAAAAATTTGATTGACAGTCTAAATTTTATCTGTGTCACAAAAATTAAGACATTAAAATAATATGTATATATAACTGTATATATATATTGAGTCTATGCTAGCGCGGGGTCCTCTATATCTAGTAATAATATAAAGTTCAGTTATGAATCTTTAATATACTGTTACATTTTACCCAAATTAACCATTGGTTAGAAGATTGTAGTTAAGATAGAATGGTTTAAAAATGACCGTAGGAGAGCTTCCAGCAAAGGAGGGAGATTCAAATCCTTTCCTTTTAATGCTTTTTGGAAGATAATGGAAGTATATTAATTTATACACCCAAATTCTTGGATAATACTAGTGATATAAAAGAGTCATCATTTGTTATTAATATGCTCTTATCCTATTTTAACTTTTTTTAGCGAGGCATTCCATAAAGGCCATGCAAGCAGATACTCCAAGATGACTACCTTAGTCTATTACAAGGCTAGTATGAGATTTGAGAGAGAGAAGTTGAAAAACCAAACACGTAAATCACCTTTTCATTAGTCGTGATTTTAGCCATGTGTTCATATTTTTTGGTATCTGTCTTGATATTCATAATAAATAACACTGGATTTGGTTTCTCGCAATGTCTGTCTCTCCTTAGACTTTATTTACATTGTTAGACTTTATTTACATTGTGGTTTCCCATGGATTGGTTACTAAGAGAATCATATTATCTTTATTTTTTAAAAATGTATGGTATGATATGGTTTGATTTCATGTTTTGGTAACTATGAATACCCTCACGTTATGTAACCACTGATTTGGTGGTATCCTATTGTTTCCTTATTTCTTTTTTTAACCATGTCCATACTTAATATTACATAATCCTATTTTACCATTTACCCTATATTATTTAACTTCACCCTATACCTCGACCCCTATCCCCACTAATGAGAGGTAAATTTGCCACTCATTGGTCCCTCATTTCATACACACTATATTAATTAAATTAAATATA
Source organism: Capsicum annuum (assembly GCF_002878395.1). Taxonomy (NCBI): domain Eukaryota; kingdom Viridiplantae; phylum Streptophyta; class Magnoliopsida; order Solanales; family Solanaceae; genus Capsicum; species Capsicum annuum. Next base: position 194,332,619 of record NC_061113.1, read on the forward strand.
TGAGACTAAATACTCAATGAATTACATTAGTTTCTAGTGTTTTGATCCTACAAGAAAATCTGATAAAAATGAGTTAAGGCAAAACTGAAAAGGAAGAAAAGCAAGCAAAGTTGGAAAAAGGGTGAAAATATAGTTCAAGAACCAGTCTCCAATTGTCGCTACCATGTAGTATGTGATTGAGATCAATTAACAAGTCAAAGGACTACGATTATGAGTTGATGCCTCGTGATTGCAGGGGTCCATGCAGATGAAAATGATGAAATCGTGAGCTAATGAACCACGAATGTGGAGTTATGATCGCGACTAAAGGCTGCGATTTCAGAAATCTAGCAGTTTGCAAAATGTAGAGCTGAAATTTTACAAGACCCAATCTCAAGATATAAAAGGTTAAACCCTTCACATTTATAGCATCCAATTTCTGCATTTTGAGAGAGAAATACACTTTTATTTAGTGCAAAAAAATTGTAGATGTTTGTCCAAGAGAGATTCTGGTTTTTTATTGAAATTAAAGTTTATACTTAATTTGCTTGTGATGGATGAATTGAATGCAAATTTGGATACATTTCTTTCCTTTAATTTCATGAGTAGCTAAACTTATCTCTTAGGGTTATATTTTATTAGGTGGTGAATAATGTGTGGGCGTTGATTATTAGTCTAACTAATTAGTTAATTGTGACGGATTTTACTTTTGCTCCATGTTTGAATTAAGGATTAAGAGTGAAAACCCCAATTGCCTTGGATCCTATAATATCCTTGAAAAAGGGGTATTGGGTGAGGAGTAATTATGAACAATGATGAGTTAGTACACTTGGTAGCATCATTTTAGAAATATGGTTGTTAGTTGTGTTAGCTAATTTAATAGCACCATCTTTGAAATAAGGGTGTTAATTGAGGTAGTGGATTGGTAGATTAAATATGCTCGTGAGGTGTTCGAAAGAACCCATGAGTGATATGTGGTGTTTTGTTAAAATATTAACATCAATACCTCCAAATCTTGCCTACCCACCGTTAACTAAATTTGGACTAATTGTTGACAATCCATGCATGAATCCCACCTAGGAGGGCATAACCCCAAGTTCTCTCTCAATTTGGTAACACCCAATTCTTCAATCTCACAATAGTGTTATTTATTATTGTGTTTAACATCGCTAAATTCAAACCCCCCAATTTATTTTTATTTGTTATTTGATTTGGCATTACAAGTTTAACACATAGTTAACTCTCAATAATTACAAGTTGTGAATTCTCTGTTTGCACTCCTCATGGATTCGACCCCGACTCATAGTTAGGTAATTATATTGACAACATCCACTTTGCTTCGAATTTGAAGTGTAAGTTGGGCATTATCAAAATAGGGTCGTTGCTGGGGAGTGAAACATAGTTTTCACTTGTGTGTTGTTGTTAGTAATTTTGGGTTAGTTGTAGTGTTCTAGCTTATATTGTTTGTTGTGGTTGTTGTTATTTGTTGAGTGAATATAATAATATATATGACACCATACGCCAATATGGGAGCAATCCTGACTCATTTAAGGGGCATCTTGAGAATATGGATCATCTTGGAGATACACGAGGCGTGATAGTGCCATCCGCATTTCACTAGCGGAAGGAAATAAAGTATTTCATGTCACTGGTGTAATGCTCCATTTATAAAAAATAAAAGGATTTTTTGGAGTCCAAGCATGAGAGGATGCTAATCTTCATTTAAAAAACTTCATTGATATGTACTCTTCATTTGATATTGCCTATATTTCTCAAGAGTCCATCCGGCTACGACTTTTCTTATTCTCATTGATGGGAGAAGCAGTTCCATGGTTGCGGTCTTTGCCCGTGGGATCTATCACTTCATGGGTTGAGCTCATGGAAGCCTTCTTGGATAGTTACTTTCCTCCCTTTTGGATGTTTCAACTAAGGGATGTGATCACTAATATTTTTCAAATTAGTGGCAAACCATTGTATTAGGTGTGGGAGTGATTCAATGATAAAATAATGCAATGCCCAAATCATGAGGTTTTAGAGAAAGTGCTTTTTTAAATTTTCTATCAGGCATTGGATCAATTAAATAAAACGATGGTTGATAATGCATCTAATGGCTCTCTTGTCAAGTTATCCTATGGTGTTGTGAAAAATTTGCTAAATCAAGTAACAAAATAAAGTTGAGGTTGGCACACAAGGGATGTCGAGGTGGCTGTGAGGGCTCCCTCTGCATCTCTTATGAGTAAACAAAGGAAAAAGCATGAGGAAAGGGATGAAAATATGGCTAAGATAATGGCCCAACTCGACCTTCTTACTAAACATGTGATGGGGGCCCCTCCTAAAGCGGTTAATATCATTACTTTTAAGAGTACTAGGGCTTACGATGATTATAGATGAAAGATTTTGATGAGGAGATTAGATTCTTGTCGAACCATTTGGGGGTTCCCAGCCTACGTATCAAAGTAAAGATGGAAATCAAGGTTGGAACAACCAAGAGCGTGATAGAGACCGGGGGTGACAAGAAATGGGTCGATCTCCATTGATCCAAAAAAATTCAAAAATGAAGATGTTTTGGCTTGAATATTAATAGGATTTGAGGGTACTGACGAAATGGTAAGGGAGATGAAAAGTGACTTTTCTCAACTAAACCAAACCATGACATCTCATTCAACCTCCATCAAATTATTAGAAATGCAATTGGGCCAAATATTGGCACAACTTAATGCACGACAAAAAGGGGGATTACATAGTGACATAAAAGCCAATCCAAAAAATGATGCTCAAATCATGGCTATTGTCACTAGGAGTGGCTGAACTCTTGGTGAAAATCCCAATGAAAAGAAAATTGATGAGCAAGCAAATGCAAAAAGAAAGCAGTTAGAAAAGTCAAGTAATAATGTTCCCAATTCCAATGCAATAATTTTTAAGAAATCGAAGGTAGTCGAAGAAAAGAATGAGAATAAGGAGACTCTTAAAGTGGTTAATGGTGATGAACCAAAAGTAATAAACCTCCAATTATTCCATTTCCTTAATAAAAATTCCTCCCCCATTCCTAAAAAGGCTCAAAAAGAAAGAAGGCAATACCAAGTTCAAGAATTTTCTTGTCGATAAATACTCCTTTGATAGAAACCTTGCAAGAAATGTCAAGGTATGCTAAATTAATAAAGGAATTGTCTCAAAGAAGTGAGTTATGGATTTTGAAACTATAGAGGTGACTCACTATTGTAGTGCTATAATGTCTAGAACAATGGCGGTAAAGAAAGAAGACCCATGTGCATGCACTATTCCTTGAACTATAGAGGTGTATAAATATGTGAAAGCATTGTGTGATCTCAGGGAAAGTATTAACTCGATTTCATTTGCTATGTTCCAAAAGTTGGGCTTCGGTGCTCCTAATACTAACACCATAAGACTTTTGATGGTCGATCATTCAATTAAAAAGCTCGTCGGTATGTTATATGATGTGTTGGTAAAAGTTTATTGATTTATCTTTCCAACTGACTTTTTTATCCTTGATTGTGCGGTTAATCTTGAAGTCCCAATCATTCTTGGTAGGTCATTTTTGGCCACCAGAAGGGTATTAGTTGATGTGGAGTATGGCGAGATGAAATTTTGGGTCAACAATGAAGTAGTTTCCTTTAATGTGTGTTAAGTCCATAAAGCAACCTACGAACTTACAAGTGATCGTGGTGATTGATATAATAGATAATGCAGTGGTTAATACCATTGATATGGATCTTGTGAATGGCCCCTTAGTGGGTATATTGTGGAATTTTGGGAGTGAGAAGATTAAAGATTATGATGAGGTGGTCTCTTCAGTGTCGGGTCTTGGATCTTACATCAAGAACCCATACAAATTAGATCTTACTTGAAAAATCATGAAAGTCCACTCGTCAAACTGTCCATTATTAAGCCTTCTTAACTTGAATTGAAATCACTGCCTTCTTACCTTCGGTATGTTTTCTTGGGTACAAATAATAAATTATTTATTATTTTTGAGGGTGATCTTAAACCTTATGAAGTGGATGCCTTAAAAACAATTGTGATAAAATACATCTGCGCTATCAGATGAACTATCACGGATATTATAGACATAGCTCCCGAAATTTGTTCACACAAAATCAAGTTAGAAATCGACCATGTTCCAAGTGTGGTGCATCAAAGGAGACTGAACCCACCCATGCAAGAGGTGGTAAATAAGGAAATTATAAAGTGGCTAAGTGCTGGTATCATCTACTCAATCTCTAATAGTCCATAGGTGAGTCCGGGTCAATGTTTTCCGAGAAAAGGTGGCATAGTAGTAGTCTGATGTGCTATAGAAATATAAGACTTTCGACACTTAAATCTATGAAAATATACAAGTTTCTAAGGTTGTTTTGTTCGATATGATGCATTTTGGGTATGCTTTATAGGAAATCATATTTTAGAAGCTAAGTTCATGAAAAAGATGAAAAAAAGTGTTTTTTGATACTTATGAGTGAAATTATGGATGTTTAGGACATTTTTCGACTTGCTCGTGATCAAAACATGTGTGAGAAATAAAGAAGAGCTAAAAATATGACTCATGACACTTGCTAAGTCAATATGTGGACCGCGTGTATTATATGTGGGCAAAGAAAGTGTCAGAAGGCCAAAATCCCAAGAGATAACCTATAGGATTTTTTGGTCCTGGCACATCCAATCACTATTTGCGTCCACCCTATAGGCCGCAATACTACATGTGCCCAGGGTCAGGGCGCAAGTAGGGACCACAAGTAGCCACCGACCCTTTTTTTTTCTATTTTATTTGGGATTTGATTTAGGGTTTCCTCATGTACTATAAGTATCCCTTATGTGTTTTTTGATAGAAGTTAGACACTCTTGATACTCACAAGCATATTTTGATTCCAAGATTTGATTTCAGTCTCAAAATTCTCTTGTGTTGACTTTGGTTGATTAATTCAGTTATGGTTTTGGGTTTTTACTTCTTATTATTATGATTCATCTTATGATTTCAATCATGAATGTTGTTCATTACTTCACAAGCATGAGCGATTAAAAACCAATAGCTAGGCTTATGGCAACCCTGGTAGATTGACGAAGTAGGGGAAGTGCTAGTATTGTTCTGAACTAGTACCCATGCATGCATTGAATTATCTTCACTTTCATAGTTATTTTAGCGGTTGGAAATATTAGGATCCTACCTAGATTATTGATACTTACTCCAAAAGAGGAGTAGTGACTAGGAAAAAATAATGACAACAATAATTTGAAGTTTAACTGTCGATCCATACTATTAGGTACTATCTAAGTAAAATGGTTAGATTTTATATAATAAATAGAGACTCAAAAGGTAATAGTTAATTGGGATCAAGATAAGGGTTTGTAAGGCGATATCTTGAGACTCAAAAGGTAAAAGGTGAAATCTGCCTGCTCATCTAAAAGACTGCAGATGTTACATAACTTATCAATTCTGCATGTAAGGTATCGAGTTGGTTCAACATAGCACGATGAGACTATGGAGTTGAGAAGCCATGGGGAAGACAATTTACTTTTCCAGTTCTGCCCATTGATTACAAAAAATGTGACCTACGATTCCACGCATTCCCTTGGGATTCGACCCAAACCTTTGTTTGGTTAGTATATTTGGCAGAAACCATATCATCTTCTGAGAGGAGGTATATCTTAGATGTCACCAAATTTGGTGCTGTTGTCGGGAATATAATGTTGATTTATGATTTGAATTTATTGCAGTTTTTGGGTTTTTCCTTTTATTTTTGTTCTTAGTTGGGTATATGTCTGTGTATGCCTAGCACTTGGAGTAGAAGTGATCCCTTACTCCCATTGAATCTGAATCCAGAGAGGATCCTACATATACCTAGTAGGATGACAGAGCCAAAAAGAGATGATTTTTCTCCCCCTCCTTCTAAAGGAGTTTAGGATGTTGTTGATCGATAGACAGGTGAGCTTTTACATCAAACAGAAAATGAAAAAATGGTAGTAGAATAAGCTCAATATATAGCTTGAGAGGTAGATTTAGTTGATTAGAGACGACAGTAGGCTGCCGATCAAAATAGAATCAAAGGAGTCTGACCTCAAGTGATCCCAGCATACCAGTATGTTCAGCTGTATAAAGATGATGAAGAAGATCTGGGATATGTTGAGCCAGCATATACTGAAGCCATCATCCCTCTTGTTTTGCCCATGATGTCAAGTTAAATATTTCTAGTGCCCTGATTCAGCTCTTATACTTGAAAGGCATATTTGTGGGGTTGCCTACAGATGACACAAACATGCATCTGGCTAATGTTACTAGAATTTGCACTTCTTATACAAATCCAAGGGTGAATCAGGAGGTGCTTAGACTGAGGTTATGCCACTTGTCACTTACAGGAGTAGCATCTTTATGGCTAGGAGAATTGCCAAGGGGACCTATCACTACATAGAATGAGTTGTGCAAGCGATTCTTGAACATGTTATTTCTTCCATCTAGGATGTTGCAGCTCTAGGATGAGATTTGTAATTTTAGGCAGCTACAGTCTGATTCCATGTATGAGGCTTGGTTCAGGTTCAAGAAGAAATTGAGTATGGTGCCCAACCATTGGATTTCAAGAAAGAACTTATTGGAGTTTTTCTATAGAGCGCTGACCACAGTTCCAATGCCATTATAGACACTATCTCTAGAAAATCTATTATAAAATTATGTTATGGGGTAGCTTCTAATATTCTAGACCAGATCTCTCTCACTAATTGAGGATGGCAAACTTGAAAGGCAGAGAGGGGTTCTACCACTTATGCCATTGGAAATGCTGGTGATCAGAGATTAACTGATGATTCTACAGCACAAGAGATTGCACTACTCAGGATTAATCTTGGGTTGCTGGAAAAATAATTTGTGATTATGATTTCTGAGAAAGTTCATGCAGTAAGAGCATAGGGTGCATCTTCCTAAGCTTATGAGTCTACATTAGAAGAGGAGGCTAGGTATTCGAATCATTAATTGGAGGGTTTTGGTGCCTAAGGGCAAGGAGACCAAGGTCAAAAAATGATGATAGATATAGAGACTACAGTAGCGATAGAGAAGGTGACTGGAGAAAGAGAAATGATTACAAGGAGAAAGGAGACAGGTATACTCAGCCTAGCAGACGAGATACAAAATCAAGAATAGAAGAAGTATTAACAAACTGGTATAGGGAAAAGAAACTCAGGAGGTTAGCCTTAAGTAGATTAAGGCTGATATTTTAGGTTTGACCCAAAAATTTGAGTCTCATGTAATAATAATCAAGTAGTTAGAGCATCAATTTGGGTAGATGTCTGTCACTTTTCATCAAAGGCAGGTACCTTCCCAAGTAACACGGTGCAGAATTATTTAAACATCATTCATTATCTAGCTATCACCATTAATTGTGGTACCAATACTGATGATCACCTTGTACCTACTATTGAGGAGTTAAAAATTGATAGCATTGAGAGAGATGAGACACCCAAGGTAAAGTATGAGAAGTTAATATGGAGTGATGATGATTTTGAGTATTATACTGGCAAGGATTGGGTTACTAAGCCCAATGATAATGTGCACCCTTGTAGTGCGACTTCTTCCTAATATTCATAGAAAAGAAAGAGGATCCCCAAAAAGCTACTTTTTCATGTTTAGTTGCGTCTTTCAACATCAAAAATTCTTTATGTGACTTGTGATCAAGAGTAAATGTCATGCCGCTGGTTGTGTACAAGCATCCGAGGATGGGGGAACTCAAAGATACATTTATAAAGTTGTTGATGGCTACATTTATAAAGCTGTTTTGTGTGACGTAGAAGTAAGGGTGGCATCCTTTATGTTCCTCATTGATTTCATGATTCTTGATTATGATTTTCAAGCCCCCATTAGATTGTGTAGACCCTTCTTATCTACTAGTAGGGTATTGATTAATATGGACTTAGGGGAGATCACCTTCAAACTCATGAGCAAGTAGTTTTTGATATGTGTATGATTGTGTAACAGCTAGATGATATATGAGTGGTGTCTGTGATAGACACTATTGATGAGGATGTTGTTACAAAGTCCAGTATGCCTGATCTACCAAGTGTCGAGGAGAGAATAGAAGTGGTGACCACTCACTACCAATTGTTGAGACTGAGGTAGTAATAATATATAAGCAGATTCGGCCATGGGTATGGACTACACTAGAGATAGACAAAGTTAGACTATAGTCTATGCACCGGGCTACATTATTAGAGCTACGAGCTAAGTTGCACTCATAGATAGATGATTTAAAGGGTAAGATGTCGGATCTAGGAGCTATTAGAAAAAAGGTGGGCCTACTTAGAGAAGACGTATGCTCTCTCACTGAGAGCCATTTATCAACCATATCTCCAGTTATATCTCCCATTGTTTGGCTATCACCTTTGTGTGGTCCCAGACACTTTGATTTATTCTTGAAGGATGATGTGGCGGTCCCTATAGTTATGACCAAGAGAGGGGCTGAGAGATGGCATTGCAGAATCCAGATAGGCCATATGAGTAAGCCCTAAAAAGAGCCACCCATGATTTGATGGAGACTACATTTATTAATAGGAAGAGGCATGCCGAGCTAGCTGTGAGTGTATCTTCTTATAGTTTACTGCCACCACTATGGCCTCCACCAGTGGATATACCCCCATCTGGGGAAGATTATTACACAGACGTTTAATGTATCTTAGGTATTTCCTTATTCCCTTTGTTTATATTATTTTCTCAAATTAGGGCGCAGATTTTAGTTGGGGGAGGGGTATACTATAGCAACCGTGGGTTTTTGTTATTGTGCTTCTTTTCCTGTTGGCCGTAGTATGATTGTAGAATTGGCATGTCTAGGAAAATTTGTGTAATATTGTGTTTTGTTTCGTATTATGTTGTTTTTTGTGTAATTAAGAGATTCTTAAGTATTTAGGGTTATAGTCATGTTTTGATTGATTTTTGATACCCCTCCAGAATTTGGGTTTTAGAACTGTGTCTATGTATATATGTGTGAACATTATGGATCTTGTTATATATATATATATGTATGGACATTATGAATGTATGTATGTGTGGACATTGTGCACCTCAACTCCGGCAAAATTCCTAGGTTGAGGGTGACTATCATAGGGGTGTATATTATAAAATGAGTATGTAGAAGGGTAAAATATGAGAAAAAGTTAGTAGGGATGGATGTGTTTAAAAAAGAGAAAAAGAAAAATTGTGAAAAAGTGAAAAAGAAAGAATAAAAGACCACACCTAACCTGAATGTGCATTAAAGAATAAAAATGGAGAAATAAGGGAGGAAATACAAAGAAAATTGGCTAGTAAGTGAGACCCCAAGATTAGTGTAGTGCCGAGGAGGCTTAGTCACTTGATATGTCCGTATTACTATACCATCCCCCAAGCGTACAGTACAAGTTGAGAAAATTTCTATAGTGATCTTAACTTGATTGTTTGAAATCTACGGTAAAAAAAATAAGGGAAATCCTATGGTATTTGATGTACATTGATTGGAACTTCTCATATGAGGGTGAGTTTCTCTTGATTGTACCTGCATTGATATGTATAATTTTGTATGAGTGAGTGAAACTTCTTTGTTGTGAGAGCACATAAGTTATATCGCTATCTATTTATTTGTTTCAAGTAGTGTAACTTGTACATATGTATGGTTGTCTGTTGCTAATGTAATGTCATACCTTGATTACTGTAATACCCCACATGTTTCTAAGCTAGGAAGTGAATAAGTATTCCTACGTATGAAATCTCCTATCCTGTGACTCATACTTGAGTACATAACTTACAATGAATATCCTAGTGATAGGATAGCTTATGATGTATTAAGCATGTTCATATGAGTCGTTTAAGGTAATACAAGCTAAGAGTTTTTGAATCCATCAAGTTTTAGTGTTTGATTTTGCAAGGGTCATATTTGAACAAGTATAAATCGATGTTAATGTGGTATTTTGGATGATTTAGACCCACCAAATTGTAGAGAATCGAATTAGCTTTCCAACGATACCAATTTTGCCTTAATCCAATACCCGAGCAAAAAGTTATGCCCATTTTCGTGAGAGACAGTAAGGATAGGCGATTGGTTAGGCGCCGCCCAACCCAAGCATAGGCGATTGGTTAGGCGCCGCCTAACATAGCTTAGGAAATCACTTGGACGCCGCCTAAGTCAGTTCCAGGTGCCAAAAACACTCCGTTTTGAGTTATTTTAAGGGTAATTAGGTCTTTTAACACTCCTTACACATCCCTAAACTTAACCCTATGAAATATATAGCTTCTAAACATATAAAAACCCTATTATCATCTTAGATCTCATCATCCAAGAGCACCAAAAGATAAAAACAATTAGGGTTGCGTAACTAAGCTTGAAGATTCGATTTCAAGGAAATTGCTCCGTCAATCATCAAGAATCTTCCTTCTAAGGTATGCGTGAGTTGATTTATGGATCCCTTTCATCCATAAAGCTCAAAAACCCTCTTTTTCATTATAAAGTATGATTTCTATATCGTTGGGTGTTGATGATCATGTTGTTGATATTGGGTGATTCCCAAGATGGCAAGATGGAATCTTTATATGTTTTTTTGAATTTCATGATATCATATGAGTTGGAAACATGTAAATTTGGTTGTTCATGATGTATAATTTGATGATTTCACCTATGCTTAAGATGTGCACCTAAGGTGTTTGATAAAATGCCTAAGAAATCAGAAATCATGCAATATATCTAAATTGTGACTAAGTGAAGGATTCATGATATGCCCTTACGTTCCAATGACTTCTATGTTGTTAGTGTGCATGGTAAATGTTGTTGGAATACTCATGAACTATTCGTATGAGATTATGCTATGTTTACTTGCAAATCCTACTTATGAACAAGATGTATGATAACCCTGGAATCTACATGAACTTCCATGCTATTGGTATGTGTTGCCAATATGATTATGCAATGAACATGATATTAAGATTGTGCAAGTACTTCCATGTGATATGAAATCCTTTCCATGCAATACATTGTTGATAACGATGCTTAGTATGATATCCCTACTTGTGATATTATAAATTATGTGCTCTACTCTTATGATCAAGTCATTCATGTGTGTGAGGTTCCTTCCATCGAGTACTGGGGGTACTTGTACCTGAAAACTATAGCTGTGTGCCTAGATCCATGTCATGTTTCATGATATCCGAACTCAAGCTATGATTCCATAGACTTCAGTTAGTCATGTGACTTAGGAAAACCTTATGATCTTAGTCAGTTGTTAGATATCAGTAACATTCCACCAGTCAACGGGATTCAGTAAGATTAAGTCATGCACAGTCAGTTATTCATGTTCAGTCCCTCCAGATGGGTGTAGAGGTTAGCATCGAGTGAACCCAAGGATGGGAACTCACCTGCCAGTTCAGGGTGTTATTCTTAGTAGTCATCCTTGTGTTTTAAAACTACGTAGCCAGCGTAGGTTGAGACATCTTAACCCATCAGATTAGGGTTGATGAGGTGGCTTAACCTGTCAGTTTAGGCTTCCCACCATTCTCATAGAGTACCCGCTAGATAAGGGTCACTCACAGGCTGTCCTTACCCGTGGCACGGTATTAACACCCCTCTAGTCAGGGCAGAGATTGGATCCCAGCTTAGCCATAACGGTATACATGGGGCATGTCGATTAAACACTACTTTCACAGTTTCAGTATTAGTCTCAGTAAAAAAATTCAGGGCATTCTTCAGATTTCAGTATATACAGGACTGTCAGATACATTCATCCATGTTATCATTTTCAGTATCAGTCATGATAGTTATCAATAAACCATGTATTAACTTATAGGTCATCCTATCACGTATTTACGGTTCCAATTTCTATATATGTGTGTTTGCACTCCCACGTTCATATTAGATAGTCAGTGTTGTTCATGCATGAAACCCTTTATGTTCAGCCTACCCTTCTCGTATACTCAGTACTCCAGTTGTACTGATGTATTTGCGCTATGATGCTTTCTTTTCATGTTACACCATAGGTTTTGAGACACGAGCTCCAGCTTAGCAGTAGTGGTAGCATTCCAGTCGCAGAGACACAGTGAGTCCTCATTGATTCGAGGATAGTATGATTTGATTCATTTATTTATTTCATCAGTTCAGTTTTACGGAGTTAGTTGGAGACATGTTCCTTCAACTCCTTATTCAGACAGTTTAGAGGCTTTAAGATTTATGTTCTGATTTACGTTCAGATTGATTTCTTTTGGGTATTTTCACCTACATAATTATATTCAGTTGAACCTTATGGCCTTACAGTTTTATGTATTCCACATTATTATATCATGATTTGCAGTATATAGGTATAGGTATAGATATCAGTCATGGGTTAGCTTGGGGTTCCCCGAGGTCATGAGCACCGTGTAGCATTTTGGTTCAGCAAATCGGGGTGTTACAAACTTGGTATCAGAGCCTAAGGTTCAATAGAGTGCTAGGAAGTCTGATAGCCGCATCTAGTAGAGTCTTGTACACGGGTGTGTTGCACGCCATATTTATGTGCGGGAGGCTATAAGATATTTTAGGAATAGTCCCCTTTCTTCATTATTCATTTCATGCTAGTGAGCATAATCACAAGTTAAACTCTTCAGTCCCAGCAGGATCAGGAAAATTCTTCTGATGTCGTTACTGGTACATTACAGATTTTCCATGTTCATGGTTATGCTTTGCTAGACCCTGGTGCATCTTTGTCTTTTGTTGCTCCATACATAGTTAAGTCTCGAAGTCCTAGCAGAGCCCTTCTCAGTATCTACCCCAATGGGTAAAACCATTATAGGCCGGTGGGTATACAGGAACTGCTCGATTATGATATCTCAGAAATCCACATCAGCAGATTTCGTGGAGTTAGAAATGACTAATTTTGATATCATTCTAGGCATGGATTGGCTTCATTCCTGCTATGCCATAGTCGACTGCAGAAATAGGATAGTTCAGTTTTAGTTCCCGAATGAGCTCGTCCTAGAGTGGAAGGGTAGCATTTCAACGTTCAGGGGTTAACTTATTTCCTACCTTCGGGCAAGGAAAATAATTTCTAAAGGGTGTGTGTATCATTTCGTGCATGTTAAAGATTTCAGTTCTGAATATCCCAGCCTCAAAACAGTCCCTGTTGTTAATGAATATTCAGATGTCTTTCCCGAAGATCTTCCAGGCATTTCTCCCGAAAGGGAAATAGACTTCGGCATAGACCTTCTTCTAGATACTCAACCTATTTCTATTCTGCCATATAGAATGGCACCATCAGAACTCAAGGAACTGAAAGATCTGTTGAAGAATCTCTTAGATAAGGGATTCATCAGACCCAGCGTTTCCCCATGGGGTGCGCCAGTATTATTCGTGCGCAAGAAAGACGATTCTCTCAGGATGTGTATTGATTACCGTCAACTCAACAAGGTCACGGTCAAGAACAGATATCCTCTTCCCAGGATTGATAATCTATTCGACCAACTTCAGGGTTCTAGTTACTTCACTAAGATAGACCTCAGATTAGGCTATCATCAGCTCAGAGTTAGAGAATGTGACATTTCAAAGACAGCTTTCAGTACTCGGTATGGTCACTTCAAATTTTAAGTCATGTTATTCGGTCTTACCAATGCCCATAAAGCTTTTATGGATTTAATGAACCGTGTGTTCAAGCAATACTTAGACATGTTTGTCATAGTCTTCATAGATGATATTCTGGTCTATTCTCGCACAGAGCGTGATCATGCAGACCATCTCAGGATTGTTCTTCAGACTCTCAGGGATCACCAAATATTCGCTAAGTTCAGCAAGTGTGAATTTTATCTAAGATCAGTAGAATTCCTTGGCCATATTGTTTCCGGTGATAGAATTAGAGTAGATCCTCAGAAAACCGAGGTAGTAAAAAACTGGCCCAGACCTGTCTCTCCATCAGATATTAGGAGTTTCTTAGGTTTGGCTGGCTATTACAGATGGTTTGTCGATGGATTTTCTTCTATTGCATCTCCCATGTCCAGATTGACTCAGAGCAAGATTAAGTTTCAGTGGTCAGATTCATGCGAGAAGAGCTTTCAAGAGTTGAAGACCCGTCTCACCTCCGCTCCAGTTCTAGCTATTCCAGATGGTTCAGATGGTTTTGTAGTCTATTGTAATGCATCCAGAGTGGGTTTAGGTTATGTCCTCATGCAGCATGGTAAGGTCATAGCATACGCCTCCAGACAGTTAAAGCCACTTGAGAAGAATTATCCTACTCATGATCTTGAGTTAGCAGCGGTAGTTTTTGCTTTGAAGATTTGGAGGCATTATCTCTATGGAGTTCATGTAGATGTCTTCACAGACCATAAAATCCTCCAGTATGTCTTTTCCCAGAAAGATCTCAATCTTCGCCAGAGAAGGTGATTAGAGCTCTTGAAGGATTACGACATGAGTGTTCTTTATCATCTGGGCAAGGCCAATGTTGTGGCCGACGCTCTCGGTCGACTCTCCATGGGTAGTATTTCACACGTTGAGGATAGTAAGAAAAACATGGCTCAGGAGGTCCATCAGCTTGCCAGATTAGGCGTTCGCTTAGTCGATTTTTCAGAGGGTGGTGTATGTGTTCATAGTAGTTCAGAATCATCTTTAGTTTCTGAGGTGAAAGAGAAACAAGACAAGGATCCTAGCCTTATCAAGCTCAAAGAGTCAGTTCAGAATCAGAAAGTCGAGGTTTTCTCCTAAGGAGGAGATGGTGTTCATCGTTGTTAGGGTCGTCTATGTGTTCCAGGTGTAGATGAATTGAGGCAGTGAATACTTGCAGAAGTGCATGGTGCGTGATACTCTATTCATCCAGGGGCCACTAAGATGTACCGTGACATGCAGGAGATCTATTGGTAGAGTGGGATGAAGAGAGATGTTGTAGAGTTTGTGGCTAAGTGCTCTACATATCAGCAGGTTAAGATAGAGCATAAAAAACCTAGTGGTTCCATGCAAGAGTTCACCATTCCTACTTGGAAGTGGGAAGAAATTAACATAGACTTCGTGACGGGTTTGCCCAGAACTCGTCATCAACATGATTCAGTCTGGGTCATTATAGATAGAATGACTAAGTCAGCTAATTTCCTTCCTGTTCGTACTTCTTATTCCGCCGAGGATTATGACAAACTCTATATCAGGGTGTTAGTCAGGTTACACGATGTTCCACTATCTATCATCTCAAATAGAGGTTCCCAGTTTATTTCTCACTTTTGAAAAGCCTTCCAAAGGGGTCTTGGTACCCAAGTCCATGTCAGCACAACATTTTATCCTTAGACAGATGGTCAAGCAGAGAGGACCATTCAGACTCTTGAAGATATGCTAAGGGTGTGTGCAATTGACTTCAAGGGAAGTTGGGACGACCACTTTCCTTTGATTGAATTTGCATACAACAATAGCTATCATTCTAGTATTCAGATGGATTCATTCGAAGCTCTCTATGGTAGGAGATATAGATCTCTGATTGGTTGGTTTGAAGTTATTGAGCCCTCAATCATAGGTCCTGATTAAGTATTCAACGTCTTAGAGAAAGTTTAGTTGATCAGAGAGAGACTCCGAGCTGCTCAGAGCCGATAAAAGTCCAATGCAGATGTTCGTAGAAAGGATCTCTAGTTCGAGGTCAATGACTATGTCTATCTTAAGATCTCTCCCATGAAGGGAGTGAAGAGGTTTGTCAAGAATGAGAAACTCAGTCCCCGGTATGTCGGTCCCTTCAGAATTCTTTATTGCTTCGGCAAGGTAGCTTATGAGCTTGAGTTGCCTTCAGATCTAGCCTCAGTCCATCCAGTCTTCCATGTCTCTTTGCTAAAGAAGTGCATAGGTGACCCAACAGTTGTTGTCCCTATTCAGAGCATCGATATTCAGAACAGCCTCTCTTATGAAGAGATTCCAATTGAAATCTTTGATTATCAGACTCGTAGATTGAGGAACAAAGAAGTCTCTCTAGTCAAGGTTCTTTGGCAAAATCAGTCTCATGAGGGAGCTACTTGGGAAACAGAAGCAGATATGCATACCAAGTATCGTCACCTCTTCCCCGCCAATTCAGATCAAGCTCAAGGTAATAGTTCTCCTTAATCTTATTCAGTTTCACGTTCATGTTTCCAGTATAAAATTGGTACCTAGTAACCATTTCATACTCAGTCATGCATTCATGTGTCAGTTGTCCGTGCATTAGATATGCACGAATTTAGTATGTTTAGCATGTTAGTCATGAGATCAAGTTTTAGTTCTTCGTGTTCAGTTCAGGTTCTAATTTCTTGTATCCCTTCTCAATAAATTCTCATTCGAGGACGAATGTTTCAAAGGGGGAGATAATATAATACCCCGCATGTTTCTAAGCTAGGAAGTGAATAAGTATTCCTACGTATGAAATCTCCTATCCTGTGACTCATACTTGAGTACATGACTTACAATGAATATCCTAGTGATAGGATAGCTTATGATGCATTAAACATGTTCATATGAGTCACTTAAGGTAATACAAGCTAAGAGTTTTTGAATCCATAAAGTTTTAGTGTTCGATTTTGCAAGGGTCATCCTTGAACGAGTATAACTTGATGTTATTGTGGTATTTTGGCTGATTTAAACCCACCAAATTGTAGAGAATCAAATTATCTTTCCAACAATACCAATTTTGCCTTAATCCAATACCCGAGCAAAAAGTTATGCCCATTTTTGTGAGAGACAGTAAGGATAGGCGATTGGTTAGGCGCCGCCCAACATAGCTTAGTCAATCACTTGGGCGCCGCCTAAGTCAGTTCCAGGTGCCAAAAACACTCCGTTTTGAGTTATTTTAAGGGTAATTAAGTCTTTTAACACTCCTTACACGTCCCTAAACTTAACCCTACGAAATATATAGCTTTTAAACATATTACAACCCTATTATCATCTCAAAGCTCATCATCCAAGAGCACTAAAAGAGAAAAACAACTAGGGTTGCGTAACTAAGCTTGAAGATCCGATTTCAAGAAAATTGCTCCGTGAATAATCAATCTTCCTTCTAAGGTATGCGTGAGTTGATTTATGGATCCCTTTATCCATAGAGCTCAAAAATCGTCTTTTTCATTATAAAGTATGATTTCTATATTGTTGGGTGTTGATGATCATGTTGTTGATATTGGGTGATTCCCAATATGGAATCTTTATATGTTTTTTTTGAATTTCATGATATCATATGAGTTGGAAACAGGTAAATTTGGCTGTTCATGATGTATAATTTGCTGATTTCACCTATGCTTAAGATGTGCATGTAAGGTATTTGATAAAATGCCTTAGAAACTAGAAATCATGCAATATAGCTAAATTGTGACTAAGTGAAGGATTCATGATATGCCCTTACGTTCCAATGACTTCTATGTTGTTAATGTGCATGGTAAATGTTGTTGGAATACTCATGAAATATTCTTATGAGATTACACTATGTTTACTTGCAAATCCTACTTATGAACAAGATGTATGATAACCCTGCAATCCACATGAAATTCCATGATATTGGTATGTGTTGCCAATATGATTATGCAATGAACATGATATTAAGATTGTGCAAGTACTTCCATGTGATATAAAATCCTTTCCATGCAATACAATGTTGATAACCATGCTTAGTATGAGATCCCTACTTGTGATATTATAAATTATGGACTCTACTCTTATGATCAAGTCAGTCATGTGTGTCAATTTCCTTCCATCGAGTCCTGGGGATACTTGTACCCAGAAACTATAGTTGTGTGCCTAGATCCATGACATGTTTCATGATATCCGAACTCAAGCTATGATACCATAGACTTCAGTCAGTCATGTGACTCAGGAAAACCTCATGATCTTAGTCAGTTGTCAGATATCAGTAACATTCCACCAGTTAATGGAATTTAGTAAGATTAAGTCATGCACAATCAGTTATTCATGTTCAGTCCCTCCAGATAGGATTAGAGGTTAACACCGAGTGAACCCAAGGATGGGAACTCTCTCGCCAGTTCAGGGTGTGATTCTTAGTAGTCATCCTTGTGTTCCAGAACTATGTAGCCAGCGTAGGTTGAGACATCTTAACCTGTCAGATTAGGGTTGATGAGGTGGCTTAACCCGTTAGTTTAGGGTTCCCACCATTCTCATTAAGTACCCACTAGATAAGGGTCACTCACAGGCTGTCCTTACCCGTGGCACGGTATTGACACCCCTCTAGTTGGGGCAGAGATTAGACCCCAGCTTAGCCATAACGGCATACATGGGGCATATCGATTAAACACTACTTCCCACAGTTTTAGTATCAGTCTCAGTAAAAGAACTCAGGGCGTTCTTCAGATTTTAGTATATACAGGACTGTCAGATATAGTCGTCCATGTTATCAGTTTTAGTATCAGTCATGATAGTTATCAGTAAACCATGTATTAGCTTACAGGTTATGCTATCACGTATTCACGGTCCCAGTTTTTATATATGTGTGTTTGCACTCCTACGTTCATATTAGTCAGTCAGTGTTGTTCATGCATAAAACCCTTTATGTTCAACCTACCCTCCTTGTATACTTAGTAATCTAGTTGTACTAATGCATTTGCGCTATGATGCTTTCTTTTTATGTTACACCATAGATTCTAAGACACGAACTCCAGCCCAACAGTAGCGGTATACTGAGTCCTCATTGATTCGAGGATAGTATGATTTGATTCATTTATTTATTTATTTCTTCAGTTTAGTTTTACGGAGTTAGTTGGAGACATCTTCCTTCAACTCCTTATTCAGACAGTGTAGAGGCTTTCAGATTTATGTTCAGATTGAGTTGTTTTGGGTATTTTTCACCCACATGATTGTATTCAGTTGAACCTTATGGCCTTAAATTTCTATGTATTCCACATTATTATATCATTATTTGCAGTATACAGGTACAAATATCAGTCATGGGTTAGCTTGTGCTCCCTCAAAGTCAAGAGCATCATGTAGCATTCTGGTTCAGCGAATCGGGGTGTTATAATTACATTGTGTCACATTATTGTACTTTATGTTTATACACAGTTGGTTTTGAAAAGTGGGAGTGGAGGGGGTGTTGCGTTTAGAGCTTAAAGTGTTTATTGACTTTCTTGAATAACTTAGATTCTCCTAGTTAATCGTCGTTTTTGTTTTATTATGTTTTGTTGCTTGAGGACATGTAAATATTCTAATTTAAGGGTGTTGATGTGCTATAGATATATAGCACTTTCAATGCTTAAAACTATGAAAATATGCAAGTTTCTAAGGTCTTTTTGTTAGATATGATGCGTTTTGGGTATGTTTTTGCAGCAAATCATGTTTTGGATGCTAAGTTCATGAAAAAGATGAAAAAGGTGTTTTTGGCTACTTATGGGATCAATTAAGGATGTTCTGGACACTTTTCGGCTTGCTCATGATCAAAATATGTGCGGGAACTGAACAAGTGCTGAAAAGATGACTCCCACACTTGCTAAGTCAGCATATGGACCGCATATAGTATATGTGGACCGCATATGGGCAAAGCAAGTGTAAGAAGTCCAAAATATCGAGAGCTAACTAGTAGGATTTTTTGGTTCTGACACTTGTGGTCACCACTGTGCCCGCCATACAGGCCGCAAGTACTACCTCACCTAGGGTCAGGGCACAGGTAGGGACCATAAGTTACCACGGATCTTTTTTTTCTTATTGCATTCGGGCTTTGATTTTAGGGTTTCCTCATGTACTATAAATACCCCTTATGTGTTTTTTTAGTAGAAGTTAAACACTCTTGATACTTACAAATATATTTTGATTCCAAGATTTGATTTTAGTCTTGGAATCCTCTTGTATTGATTTTGGTTGATTAATTCAATTACAATTTTAGATTTTTACTTCTTATTATTATGATTTCATCTTGTGCTTTCAATCATGAATTTTGTTGATTACTTCACAAGCATGAGCGGCTTAAAACCTATAGCTATGGTTATGGAAACCCTGGCGGATTGATGAAGTAGGGGATGTGCTAGTGTTGTTCTGAACCGATACCCATGCATACATTGTATTATCTTTATTTAATAGTTATTCTAGTAGTTACAAACATTAGGATCCTACCTAGATTATTGCTACTTACTCCAAAAGAAGAGTAGTGACTAGGAAAAATTAATGACAACAGTAATTTGGAGTTTAACTATGATCCATGCTACTAGGTACTATCTAAGTAAGATGGTTAGATTTCATCTAATAACTAGAGACTCAAAAGGTAATATTTAACTAGTTTCACGATAAGGGTTAGTAAGGCGACATCCTAAGACTCAAAACTTAAAGGGTGAAATATTTTTGCTCATCCAAAAGACTGTAGATGATACATAACTTATCGATTCTGCATGTAAGGTATCAGGTTGGTTCATCATAGCATGATAACCCTATGGAGTTGATAATCTAGGGATAATATAATCCTAATATTGACTTACGACTGATTACAACTGAAGTTGATATTTTCTACTATTTCAATATTGATACTCACATCCCCAATACTTTTCTAGTTCCGCCCGTTAATTATAGTAGTTGAGAGCCACGATTCCATTTATTCCCTTGGGATTCACCCCAAAATTTATTGGGTTACTATATTTGGCAGTGACCATATCATCTTCTGAGAGGAAGTAGAGCTTAGACGTCAGCATAATCCCAAATAAGAATAATAACCTTATTTCTGTTCATCTGGTCATGGGTTAGAAGGTGTGTATGGACTTTCACAAATTGAATTCATGGATCAAGAAAGATCATTTTCCTATGCCCTTTATGGGTTAAATGGTTGATACCTAGATGGTAGGGGTCAGTATTGCTTTCTCGATGGTTACTCGGGGTATAATCAAATTTGCATCACTTCGAAATACAAAGAAAAGACCACCTTCACTTGTCCATATGGCACATTTGATTTCAAACACATACCTTTTGGGTTTTGCAATGCACTCATCATATTTCAATGATGCATATCATCGATTTTTGCAAACATGGTGGAAGATACAATGGAGGTTTTTATGGATGACTTCTCCGTGGTTAGGGATTCATTTGAGTCTTGCTTTGCTTACTTAATAAAAGTGCTTGAAAGGTGTGTGGAAACTAATCTATTCTTAAATTGGGAAAAATGCCATTTTATGGTTAAGGAGGGCACTGTGCTCGGTGATCAAATATCGGGGAAGGGCATCCAAGTGGATCAAGAAAAAGTTTAGGTAATTTCTAAGTTACCCCCTTTTATCTTCGTGAAAGGTGTTAGAAGTTTTCTTGGTTAGGCTGATTTCTATAGACGTTTTATCATAGATTTCTCAAATATCGCCCATCCATTGTGCAAACTCTTGTTTAAAGGCATTTAATCATCTCACAAAACTCTTTGTGTCGGCTCCTATCATAGTAGCCCCGAATTGGTCCTTGCCCTTTGAGATAATGTGTGATGCAAGTGCTCTTGCTCTAGGAGGGTATTAGGATAATAGAAAGCAAAATAATTCAATCTATGTAAGTAAATCATTGAATGATGCCTAACGTAACTATACTGTTACAGATCAAGAGTTGCTAGAGGTGGTTTATGCCATTGAAAAATTTTGAGCCTATTTATTGGGTACGAAAGTGGTTGTTCATATGGACCACTCCGCTTTTGGATAACTCATGGCAAACAAAGAGGCAAAACCTCTCTTGATTAGGTGGATGTTGTTCTTGTAGGAGTTTGATTTTTAAGTGAAGGACCGAAAGGGGTATGAAAATCAAGTACCCGGCAACTTTTCCCACCTTGAAACTTATCATGTTAAGTTGGGTGAGAATGAGATTGATGACACTTTCCCCTAAGAGCTAGTCATGTTATTCTCGAGAAGCAGTGTACCTTATATGGGAATTATGCTAACTATATTATGAGTTGTGTGATTTCCTAGGATCTTAATCACTATCAAAGGAAACAATTCCTATTTGATATTAAGAAGTATTTTTGGGATGAACCATTTTTGTTTAGGGAATGTACGGATGGTATGATCTGATGATGTGTCATGAAAGTAGAAATTAAAGATATCCTTGAAGCTTATCACTCCTCTCCATTCGGAGGTCATTATGGTGAAATTCGAACCGCTGCAAAATTTTTTCAAAGTGGTTATTATTGGCCCATCCTTCATAGGGATGCTATTAAGATAGTCAAATCATGTCAGTAGTGACAATTGCAAGGTGGTGTTTCAAGGAGGCATGAGATGCTTCTTAAGTCCAATCTTGAAGTCGAGCTATTCGATGTATGGGGGATTGACTTCATGGGCTTATTTGTGACTCTTACAAAAATAAATACATCTTAGTGGTGGTTGACTATGTCTCAAAGTGGGTGGAGGCCGTTTCTCTTCCGAACAACGAAAGCAAAAATATTACTTTTTTCTTAAAGAAGTATATTTTTACGAGGTTCAAGACTCCATAGGTCATTATTAGTGATGAAGGCTCTCATTTTTACAATTGGATTTTTGAAGCTCTCCTTGACAAGCATGGGGTAAATCACAAGGTTGCTACCCCATATCACCCTCAAACAAGTGTCCAAGTGGAGGTGTCAAATAGTGAAATCAAATTCATTCTTGAGAAGATCATGAATGTTGCGCATACAAATTGGGATAGACAACTCGATGACACACTTTTGACATATAGGATGGCCTACAAAATCCCATTTGGTATGTCCCCCTACCAATTGGTGTTTGGAAAAGCGTGTCATTTACCTGTTGAATTAGAGCATAAAGCTTTGTGGGCTTTGAGAAAATTGAATATGACTTGGGAGGATGAATCTAAATCAAGAATGACTCAAATCAATGAGTTGGAAGATTTTTGACTCAAAGTTTATGAAATTTCTGTTATATATACTGAAAAAATAAAGAGGTAACATGATGCCAAAATCCTAAAGCGAGAGTTTCATGTGGGTAATGATGTACTCCTCTACTATTCAAGGTTGAAGCTTTTTGTGGGTAAACTTAGATTGAAATGGTCGGGTCCGTTTATAGTTTCAAATGTGTATAATTGTGGTGCTATTGAGTTAGAGGACCCGAGAAAAAGAAATTTATGGCAAATGTGCAAAGATTAAAGTATTACCATGTTGGTGGACCTAGAGCGGCTAAATTTGTGTTGGTTTGCTTCAAGGATCCAAAGTTATGATGAATGGATGTCGTGCCGCAATGTTAAATCAAGCGCTAGATGGGAGGCAATCCATCGATCTCATGACTTCACTTATAGCATTTGATTTTTAAATTGTTAGAATAATTTTTTATATTTGTTTTTGATTAATCCGCAAAATTTTGGCATATTGCATGTGCTTTGCACTAATGGTAATGAAAAAAAAAAGAGTAGAATTGAGTTTGGATATGTTTTAGCTACAAAAATAGGAGAATTGAATAGGAGAATTGAAGAGGCTTAGTTGTCGCGATCGTAATCCAGAAGCTCAGGATGCCTAAATTGAGATCGATTCTCATGATCGCTGAAGGTGGTCACGATCGTGAGAGTACATGACATTAGAGTATAGCAATTGCAAGAGCATGAAAATAATCGCAATACCATCAAAGATGATGCAATTTTAGGGATCCCTTTTAACCCTTCATATGCTTTCACGATATGCAGTGAGGACACTACATCCTTCTAATTAGGGGTGCCCTTTTTGCATTTAGTTCATATTTTGTCTGTAATAGTTTAGTGATTTGATTTTTTCTTATTATGGTATTGGGGATATTTGTATTATTCTGATGATTTGATGATTGGGTGTGCATATTAGATATCCTTAGCACCTAGGTTTTGTAGTAATTTTATGGATTAGTTATTTTTGGCTTTTCATTTCTTGATTTGTATCTTTCTTTTTGGTAATGATGTTGGACAAGCCTTTTTATATGATAGATTGAGTGATGACATTCTTAAGGAAAAATCATCATGTGTATGGTTCGTAGTCCTAGATGCAGGGGAGGTCTTAGTACCCCTGGTATTATAGATTGGGATTGCCATTATTCTTATGGTGAAGTCTGAGTATAAATATGGTTTGCCCTTGCGAGAGCTGAAATATAAGGTAGAGGCTTGATTTGGTGCTAATGATAGCTAATATTGCATGTTGAAATATGAAGCAAGCATCCTCCTCCGTCTAAATTTTTTTTGAATCAAGGGCATAGAATTGAATGATTTTGTAACAACACTTTACCTCTTTTTGTGACTCTAGATTCTTTAGTTAGTTGTGATGTGATATATGTCCTTTTGCTCTCAAGTAGGAAATGTAATTGAGCCTCCTAGCAAAGTTTGTATGTCATGTGTGGTGAGCATTAGTTAAATGATTCTTGTGCTTACTTGTGTCATCTAGAACTTGCTCCGTTGGTCCTCAAAGCTAATATTGATTACACGTGGTTGGTGAAATGATCTTAGGCCTTTTTTGTATTATTGAAAACTATTTTAGCCTCAAAAGCCTACCCATGCATAAATGGTATCCATAGTCACCCCCATTGAGCCTATTAACCTTTCTTTGGCACTGCATTGCAAGCCTTCAACAGTTTGAAATTTTATCCATCTTTTGAACCCTACCCTACTTGAACTTGAAAGTGCCAACTTGAGGCTAAAATACTAAGTTGGGGGTGATGGATCTTGGAAGAAGTGATCATGGGCCATGTTCTTGTAAGTGAGTGCCTAGAAGCAAATCAATGATGACAAATAAAGGAGAAAAAAGGGAGCAACAAATGAAAGAAAATTATGAAATTGCGAAAACAAAGGGGGGGGGGGTGAAGAAATGAAAAGAAAATGCTTTCAAAAGGTAGATGAACTAATGTAGTAAAGGTAGGCACATATGTGATTTAGAAATGAATGAAGTGGCTCATGATCCAAATTTTGCTCTAGTTAGTGTGTTATGTGAAGTTCAAGGAGGGTGTAGTCACTTTTATCCTAAATGTTTATCCTACTCTTCCCCGAACGTACATTACAAGTTTGAAAAAGTCCTTCGAATCTAACCAAGTGTCTTCGAGTTAGTAATGATCGAAAAGACGGGCAAACATATAGCATAATACTTGTTTGCATTGAGAAATTCTTTTTGAGTGAGAGTACTTGCACATTAGTCCCTTGTTGCATGATTGAAATTAGGATGTGTTGGGACCTCCTTTCGTGAGGAGACATGTAAACCAAGATAGTGTGGTGAGATTGTCATGTTGCGAAAATGAGGCGAAGGAGTGTAGTTGAGTCACTATTAATAGAGTCACCTCTTGAGAGTTAGTTGTTTTTACTTTATTATTCTTAAAAGTCCTTTGCATCATTAAAAATGTGAATGATTTTGAGGGGAGTTGTACATATAGCACTTCTCATGCTTGTTGACTAATTGTTAGTAGATTCGACCTCGACTCATAGTTGGATAATTATATTGACAATGTTCGCCTTACATCGAATTTAAAGTGTAAGTTGAGCGTTATCACCCACCCCCACCATACCTTCTCCCTCATTCCAAAAAAAAAAGTAATATATTTATTTTTTAAATTTTCTTTTTCAGAAAATTTGAATTTTTTTCTTATTTCGACACCTATCACGATCCAAAATAGAGTACGTGACGACACTTGTCATACCCTTTGGTACAGGTAAGATTATCCCAACCAAAACTCAATAATCAAAGTAAAACAAAATAAGAATAAGAATAAGAAGAATAAGAAGAAGAAGAAGAAGAAGAAGGAGAAGAAAAAAATAAAGAGAAATAATCCCCAATATGATATAGAAATGAAATACAAGTCTCAAAGATATAACTTAGGTCTCGTTGTTACTATTACAAGACTCTAATACATAATAATATCGATTAGTCTAAAATATATTTAATGCAAAAATAAGCATAAGATAAAAGAGAATACATCCAGTAACTTTGAAGTCTCTCAGTTACTAGCTCGATCTCTGCAATGTCAATGCTGAGGAAATACAATCTACAATCTGCTAATTGAGTCAATACTCATAAGGGGTGTAAAAAATAATCAAAGGTGATTATTAAATACGTGTACTCACAAGCATCATCGACAACCAAACTTAATCCAAAATGATGGGGAAAACCAGCACCCCAACTACCCAGTTTTTCTTAATTAATTATAATAACCTGATTTGTTAAATCTTACTTTTGATGTGATTTGACTATTTTTCCCTTTCCTATAGTTGCAATATATTGATTTTGGGGTGTGGATATGGTCGTCGTGGTTCCCGATGTGATCAGAAATATTTTGGGAGAGTGTGATTTTTTGAGGCTTTAAAAGCCATATAGTTGACTTCAGTCAATATTTGTTGTTTTGAGTGCCAGATGAAAATTTGAATAGTTTCATTAGATTCAGAATATCAAATTTGGGTTAGTAGCAGAGTTGGTATGGGTTCGGTGTCTCTAGTATACATTTTGACGCTCTGTTTGAAAGCTAGTGAAATTTACCTAAGAGGGGTCTCGAGGGATAATTTATTAAAATTTTTTTCTTTAAACAATGTTACTATTGAGTCTAAAACATAAAAAATAGCCTAGTTACATATATGGTTTATTTTGGTGGGGTCCCAAATAAATTTTGAGGGTTCGTTAAGAGGTTTTAAAGGCATGCAAACTCAATTGGTTTGTTGATATCCAGTGCATGTCAGATCCTTCTCTGCAAATATGGTACCCTAGCCACGAACACAAAGAAGGATTTTTTCTTTCATCGTGTACATGATAGGGCTGTCGTGAATACGAAGCCCTTGCCACTAATGCTGGCTAATTTTTTTAGCTGGTAAGAGTTGACCCTTGTGAACGTAAAGGGTTGACTATGTATGTGAGGTACTATTCACAGAACAATATAAATGCTTCATTTGGTGATTTTCTATTTCTGGGCTTTAAGCTTTGGGTTTGAGTGATTTTTAGGATTTTCATCACCATTTGAGCTTAGGTAAGATCCAAGACCTAATTTTAATATTTTTTCATTGAATCATAACATCAAAACACTCTTTAATCTTCGTTTTAACATGGAATTTTGAGAATTTTTTTAAAATAGTTTTTATTTAATTTGGACATCATTTTAAACTCATTTTTGCAAGATTTTCAACTGTAGATTTTTTTAATTCCAGTGAATATATTTCTAAAATAAAATTTTAATTTAACCCGTTTATTGTCAAATTCATTTTTGAATCCATCTTTGATACGACTTAATATAGGCAAAATGGGTATCATTGGCTTTGTTTTAATACGTAGATGCTATATTTGAATATTGTAGTTGATTTTACGGTCGTTCCATTTCAAGGTTGGTTATGGCTTAACTTTCTTCACATTAGGCTGGATAATTAATGAATAAGTAAAACTTGTTATGTATTGGGGAAAATGACAATGGAATATGATTTTGAGTTATTATATATTGTGTGAGGGAATATTTTTTTGTTATTGTTAGCTTATGATATTATATATTGTGTGTTGCCTTTGTGGAAGCTTTATTTGACATCATTGGCTTTTATTTGTGTATTTTTCTGCCTTATTTCTTAACATGATGCCCGTGCGGGAGCTTGAATAGATATTATCGGCCTTATTGATCTTTATTTGCCCTTATAATAAAAGAAATACACGAGTTATAGGTTGATATGATATTAATGATGTCTTACATAAACTTCAATTGTAAAGACCCGTTAACATAAACTTTGACTGACTGGTCGACGTCGATAACGGTGTAGATGCGCCGATAATAGGTAAGTTTTACTCTATCTTCCTCATTCTCTCTACCCTCTTCTTTCCCTTCCCCTTTTCCCTCTCATCACTGCTATCACCGGCGGGATTCGGATTTTCGCCGGTTCAACTCCAGCGATGGTATTGGTGTACAACATCGAACAACACAGGTTGGTCTGATGACAGCTGGTGTCTAGATTCCGGCAATACACAAGAGATTTCTGACGATATTAAGGCAACACACTAGTGACATTATTCTGATGACTCTATTCTGGCAATCAATTTCAATATCAAATTATCAAAACCCAGTAGTAGCATGCAAGATGAGAGGTCTTGGCACACACAAGTACCCCGATGACCTCTAAACTTTGATATTTAGTTCCTTCTTTCAGTCTAGTTTTGTTATATTATTCTATTTCTTATGATTTTATTATGACTGGTTGCTTCTCATATTGGTTGATATTGTTGTGTTGTTCTTGGCTAACTATCTTTTTTTTGGATGACGATTTACTTGTTTATTTTTGTATTTCATAATAGTGTTTTACTTGTTTATTCTACTTGTCTGATTATCTTTTCTGATTATTGTTACCTGATTTACTAGCATATCTACTTATTGATTATTGTTTATAAAAACTTGCTTTATATTATTGGTTTTGTTGCTTTTTATATATTATAGATTGTTGTCTGTGTCCTTAGTATATAGTGGGCATAGATTCAAACGCCTTTATTGATTTAATTATAATCAGTGTGTCCTTTTAGATTTTTCTTTATCCCTTTTTATTATCTTTCTTCCTTTTTCTTTTCATCTTTCTTCCTTTATTTGTGTAGTAGTTGTGATTAGTGATGGTATACTAGGGTCATGTCATAGGTCGGGGTTAGGGTTGGGTGGTGTTGGCTCTGGGTTAGGTCTAGGATCAAGTTTGGGGTTAGGGCAAGGGGTTGTAAGGTTAGGTAGGATAAGGGAGCATCTAGGTTGTGAGTTGGGTTTTGGAACATAGGAACTTTGCAGGGTAAGTCTATAGAGCTGGTGAAGATTCTTAGAAAGAGGAGGGTTAGTATAGCGTGTGTCCAGGAAACAAAATGGGTAGGTACTAAGGCGAAAGATGTGGATAGCTATAAGTTGTGGTACTCAGGTAGCGTGAGACATAGAAATGAGGTAGGTATATTAGTAGATGAAGAACTTAGGAAGCAGGTGGTAGAGGTTAAGAGAGTTAGTGATAGGTTGATATCTATTAAGTTGGTCATTGGAGGGTTTATGGTGAACGTTATTAGTGCCTATGCACCGTAAGTAGTTTGGACGAGGAAGAGAAGAAGGACTTTTGGAAGGTTTTAGATGAGGTAGTGAGTAGCATACCGAGCAATGAGAGGCTTGTTGGGGATGGGGATTTCAATGGGCATATTGGGTCTTTGTCTAGAGGTTATGATGATGTACATGGCAGTTTTTATCTTGGGGAGCGAAATGAAGGATGAGCTTCTCTTTTGGATTTTTCTAGGGCTTTTAGGTTGTGGATAGTGAATTTGAGCTTTCCAAAGAAGGAGGAACACCTTATTACACTTCGTAGTTTAGTGGCCAAGACTCAAATAGACTTTTTGCTTCTTAGGAAAGGGGATAGAGCACTATGTAAAGACTGTAAAGTCATACCTAGAGAGAATCTTTTGACTCAGCATAGGTTATTGGTGATATACTTAGTAATCAATAAGGGAAAAAAGAAGATAAGTGTGGAGGCTTAGCCTAGGATTAAGTGGGATAGCTGACTTTGTCTAGTGTCTTGGAAATGGAGGAGAAGGTGAAGAGTAAGGGGCTTAAGAGAGTAGAAGGGGTGTGGATAGTATGTGAGAGACGATCGCCAATTGCATTAGGGAGACATGGGTGTCTCGAGAGGTCGATCTAGAAACCATCGAGGAGACTAGTGGTGGAACAAAGATGTTAAGAGAAAAGTGAAGTCTAAGAAGGTGGCTTATGATAAGTTGGTTGAGAGAAAAGATAATTAGGAAAGGCAGATAAATAAGAAGGAGTATAAGGTAGTTAGAAGAGAGGCTAAGTTAGCGGTTATGGTGGCTAAGACTACAACTTTTGAGAGCTTGTATGCGGCTTTAGAGGAGAAAGATAGATATAAGAAATTGTAAAGGTTTTCCAAGACTAGGGAGTGGAGGGATCGTGACCTTGACCAAGTGAAGTACATTAAAAGAGAGGATGGTTCAGTGTTGGTTGAGGATGCCCTCATTAGGAAGAGGTGGCATATTTTCATAATCTTTTGTATGACGAGGGGGAAAAAGGTTTTGTGTTGGGGGACTTGGAGAAATATGAAGAGTTCTACAATTTTGGTTATTGTAGGTGTATCAAGGTCAAGGAGGTTAAGGGATTTACAAGATGCGGTGGGGTAGGGCAATGGGGCCAGACAAAATTCCAGTGGATTTTTGGAAACGTACTAGTGGGGAAGGTTTGGAGTGATTGACAAGGTTAGTTAACATTATTTTTAGGGCGGTGAAGATGCCTGAAGCATGGAGTTGGATACAATGATTCCAGTGTATAAAAACAAAGGAGACATCTAGAGTTACAATAACTATAGAGGTATTAAGTTGTTGAGTCATACTATGAAGGTTTGGGAAAGGGTGGTAAAGTTAAGGATGAGAAGGATCATGACGATCTCTGAGAATCAGTTTGGTTTCATGCTAGGTATCTTGACTATTGAGGCCATTCACCTTGTGAGGAGATTAGTGGAGCATTTTTGGGAGAAGAAGAAAGACTTCCACATGGTGTTTATTGATCTTGAGAAGAAATATGACAGAGTTCTTAGAGAGATTCTGTGGAGGTGCTTAGAGGCTAGAGGGGTTCTCGTGGCATACACTAGGTTGATTCAGGACATGTATGATGGTGCGAAGACTCGTGTGAAGACGGTAGGTGGAGATTTGGAACACATTCCAGTTTTGATAGGGTTGCACCAAGGACCGACTCTTAGCCTATTTTTATTTGCCTTGGTGATGGATGTTTTGATAAGACATATTTAATGAGAGGTACCTTAGTGTATGTTATTCGCAGATGATATGGTACTGATTGATAAGACTTAAGGTGGAGTTAATGATAACTTAGAGATTTGGAGATAAGACGCTTGAGTATAAAGGATTTCGGTTAAGTAGAATGAAGATGAAGTACTTGAAGTGAAAGTTTAGTAAAGTGTCATAAGAGGCTAGAGTGGTTGTGAAGCTGGACTCTCATGCCATTCAGAAGAGGGAGAGTTTCAAGTATCTGGGTCTATGATTTAAGGCAATGATAAAATTAACGAGGATATCACGCATTATATTGGGGTAGGATAGTTGAAATGGAGGCTTTCTTTGGGAGTTCTATTTGATAAGAAGGTTCCCCTAAAGCTTAAAGGTAAGTTCTACAGAGTGGTAGTTCGGCTAGCTATGTTGTATGGAGTGGAGTGTTGGCCAGTTAAGAACTCCCACACCTAAAAGTTGAAGAAGACAAAGATAGGAATATTACGATGGATTTGTGGACATACCAGAAAAGATAGGGTGAGGAATGAGATTATTTGAGTGAAGGTGAGAGTTTCCTCGGTGGATGACAAGATATGATAAGTGAGGTTACGTTAGTTTGGGTATGAGATGAGGAGGGGCTCTGATGCTCCAGTGCAGAAGTAGGAGACACTGGCTATAGATAGTTTTAGATGGGGTAGAGGTAGACTGAAGAAATATTGGAGGGAGATGATTAGGCATGATAAGAATAGTTACAGCTTACTAAGGATATGACCCTGGATAGAAAAGTTTGGAGGATGCAGATTAGGGTATAGGGTTAGGTATGTGAGTGCATCGGTAATAGTAGGGGAGCGTTCTGTTATGTCTGGAGTTTTTTGTTTATGGTATTGTGGTTGCGGTATTATCTTGTGGCTATTTTGCATACCGTACTAGTTTATATGTACCTATCTTTGGTGTTTGTTATACTGTTACTTTATTTTGCATACCGTACTAGTTTATATGCACTTATTTTTTATGTTTGGTATACTGTTACCGGTCCTAAGCCGGGGATCTATTAGAAATAGCCTCTCTACTTCACCTGAGGTAGTGGTATGGTCTACATATACTCTACCCTCCCAAACCCCACTATGTGGGAATACACTAGGTATATTGTTGTTGTTGTTGAGTTAATTTCTATGCTTACTTGTATACGTATTGAATGGACTTGATATTGATTTGCTTGTGAGTATTATATCCTCATTGCATATATACATATTCATGGGATATCGATACTATTGAGGAAAATTGATTTTTGAAAGAAAATTAGATATTTTAAAAATGATATACCGAGGGATGTGTTGTTCAGGCAGATTGAGACACGAGATTGATATTGGTGAAATCTTGAGATAGTATAAGGGTTGTGAATCCTCCATGGGTCCTATTTTGGAGCATTGAGGTTTAATAGGTGTATACATAAAGTAAAGTAATGACTTTTAACTATTCACTTTACCATTCATTGCATTGCATCACATTTACACATCATGTGTTATTTTTACGTATACTTGTCATGTACTTAGCATCTATCTACACTTGTGTGTATGCTTGTTGGTTTTGTTATTATATATATATATACATATATATATATATATATATATATATATATATATTAAAACTATTAATAAAAATGGTATGAGAAATCATTTGGGAACTTTTCATCTTGCAGGTTGCATGCTCATACTATATTCTTTACCTATATTATTTTCTACTTTGCTCAATCATCCTTTGATACCTACCAAGTATAAGTGGACCGTACTCACTCGTACTGTTTTCTTTTGGTGCATTTCCTAATTTGAGTACCGCAAGTGGCGGCTGATCTTTTGGATTTTTGAGGTACTGATGCACTCTAGGGTTTGGGGTTGATTCGGGCCTCATCGATCTTTATTTGTCTTTACTTTTGACATAGAAACAAATTTTGTATTATTCAGTGTTCAGATGGTTGTTTAGATGCTCTACACTTATGTCATTGGATTTTGAGATTTTTGATATTTCTTTCAGACTTCTGCTATAATTGTACTTGTATTGGCTTGACTTCACTCTAGAAGTCGTGCTTGGTCTGTCTTTACTTAATATTTTGCTACTTTTCCCATTTTGGGATTTTTGGCTTACTTATCAAGGCTGGGCCGTGATAATGCTATCATGACCTAATTTTTGGGTTTTGACAAATTGGTATCAAAGTTCTAGGTTCATCAGTCACATAAGTCTAAGAGCAGAAAGTCTAGTAGAGTCTCGCGGATTGGTACATAGACATCTGTATGTATCTTTGAGAGGCTATAAGATATCTTTAGGAAAATTTTATCTAAATTGATTCCTTATTATGTGGGTCATTCATACCCAATGTTCTAAACTTATATCCCTTTTTTTTCTGCTTAAATGGTGAGTACAAGGTGCAAATATACTAGGGATACTAAGTCAACATCTAATATAGGAGCCTCGGTTAAAGGATGAGGTAGCAGTCGTGGTCAACCCAAAGGTAGAAGACGGGCATAATGAGTTGCCCCCATCATAGGATGTACCATAAAGCCCTCTCTCCAGCTCGAGATTGTGTATTCTAAAAATAATTATCAAATAAGAGGTGTGGGACTAACTCAGGTTCCATAGATTTCAGTTGATACTCCAATGCTTCAGGATTTGTAAATTTGCCTTTTGAGCCGCTTGGAGGGTATTCCGTTGAGTGTACCTGGTTTTCCTCAAACTTTGAGTGGTGTTCTGCCATCTAAACCAGTAACTGCTTATGGTATTCCTACTTCATAGATACAACCACCATCTATGGTACTCCCACATATGGATTCAGTGTCTGTCAAACTTACTATTTCTATAATTGCTTTGGGTACAATGGTGTCTTTGGATAATCAGAAGAGGTTTGAGAGGTTTATCCATTTGGTTCTTTCCAAGTTTAGTGGAGCGATTAGCAAATAAGCCTAGGATTTTTGATTGACTGCCAACGAAAGTTACATAATCTTCGATAGCTTGAGTCCCATGGAGTTGCTTATACTACCTATCAGTTGACGGATGTAGCTAGGGATTGGTGAAGGTCTTTATCCAGTTCTAGGCCTTTAAATTTACCTGATATTACTTGCGCCTTATTTTTAAAGGCCTTCATGAAGAGGTTTATGCTGTATAGCTTAAGCGATAAGATGCGTGATGAGTTTGATCATTTGGAGCAGGGCTCCATGACTATTGCTGAGTATGAGGCATATTTTTATGCTCTATCCAGGTTTTTAACCACCAATATTTCTACTGAGTTGGAGAGTACTTATAAGTTTGTGAAGAGATTAAAGGGTCTTTACCAGTTGGATATTACCAAACTAGTTATTTTAGGGGCGTCGTTTCATATTATTATTAAGCTTACTAAGTTGATCGAGTATATTACCTTGGTTCTTAGTGAGACACTAAGAAGTTGTGCTGTTAGGGCGAGTTTAGTGGTCGCACCTCTCATAGTAGAGATTTTTAAGGTTATCATGGTAGACTTGTTTAGGCCCCTTACCAGGGATCAAGTGGTAGGCCTTTAGGTTCTATGGTTTTAGGTTGATAGGAAGTAGGTCATGTTAGTAGAGGTTCTAGTTTTAGTTTTTTAGGCCAGACAGACGTCCTAGTATGTCTGTGCCCTCTTAAATTGAGTTAGGCCATAGAGGGTGTTTTGTATGTGATAAGGTGGTCTATTTGGACAAATATTATCTTCGGTATGTGTATGACTCACTCAGCAAGGTTCTCAACTTCAGCTTTGCCTTACTCTTATATCCACAATAAGAGGTGGTTCACAATATGGTAGGGGTGGTGTTAGAGGTGCTAGAGGTAGAAGAGATCATGGTGGTGGCTGCGAGGTTACTCAATTCTAGAGCAGTTGTGGTCACTGTTATGTCATTCCTTAGAATCCCAAGGCAGAGGCTACTGATGCAATTATTACAAGTATTACCCCAATTTTCTATAAATCATGATTTTTTGTTATTTGACCCTAAGTGTACATTATCCTATGTGTCTACATATTTTGATTTTGGTCTTGATGTTGCATGTGAGCCCCTTGCTATGCCTCTTTATGTTTTGAACCGTAAAGCAAATTCTTTAGTAATGGATCGGGTGTCCCGATCTTGTGTATTTACTTTTATGGTTCGTGAGACATGGGTAGACTTGATTATTTGAGATATGGTTGATTACGATGTTATTTTGAATGGATTGGTTAGTTCCTTATCTTGCTATTTTGGACTGTTATGCTAAGACCGTGACCTTAACTACGCCGGTGTTCCATGGTTAGCTTAGAAGGGTATGCCTAATTTGGGTCTGAATGGAGTTTCTCTACATACTTGTCGCATGGTACAGAGAGTGTGTTTCTTATTTTGGCTCATAACTATGATACTAGTGTTGTCTCACTGCCTTCTATGGATTCTATTTGGGTTGTTCACGTGTTTATGGATGTTTTCTTTTATGGATTTACCTAGTATGTCTCCAGATTATGATATTAATTTTACTAATGATGTGGGGCCAGACATAAAACCCTATTTTTATTACTTCCTATAGGATGGGCCTGGTTGAGTTGAAGAAATTGAATGAGCAGTTGTAGGATTTGTTGAGTAAGGGGTTTGTTGACCTAGTGTATCTTCTTGGGGTGATCCAATCTTGTTCCTAAAGAAAAAACATAGTTCTGCACATATATGTATTGATTACACCTAGCTAAATAAAGTGATAGTTAAGAACAAATATTTTCTTTCTTGCATTGATGATCCTTTTTACCAACTTCAGGGTGTTTTGGTGTTTTCTAAGATTGATTTGAGATTCGAATATCACCAGTTAAAGATTAGTTCTTAGGATGTTCTAAAAATGGCTTTTAAGACTCAATCCAGTCATTATGAGTTCTTGCTCTGATTTTGATAGGGTTGCACCAGGGATCGACTCTTAGTCCTTTTTATTTGCCTTGGTGATGGATGTTTTGATGTGTCATATTCAAGGAAAGGTGCCATGGTATATGTTATTTGCTGATGATGTGGTATTAATTGATGATACCCAGGAGGAGTTAATGACAAGTTGGAGACAGACCCTTGAGTCTAAAGGATTTCGGTCAAGTAGGACCAAGATAGAGTACTTAGAGTGTAAGTTTAGTGATGTGTCGCAGGAGACTGACATAGTTGTGGAGCTGAAATCTCAGGGCATTCTGAAGAGGGGGAGTTTTAAGTATTTGGGGTTTATGATTCAGGGCAATGGTGAGATTGACGAGAATGTCACATATCGTATTTGATTTGGGAGTTTTATGTGATAAGAAGGTGCCCCCAAAGCTTAAAGGTATGTTCTACAGAGTGGCAGTCCGACCAGATATGTTGTATGGAGCAAAGTATTGGCCAGTTAAGAACTCCCACATCCAAAATTTAAAGGTGGCAGAGATGAGAATGTTGAAATAGATATGTGGACATACCAAGAGAGATAGGGTGAGGAATGAGATTATTCAAGAGAAGGTAGGAGTGGCTTCAGTGGAGTACAATTTACGAGAAGTGAGGTTATGTTTGTTAGAGCACGTGATAAGGAAAAGCTCCGATGCTCCTGTGCGGAGATGTGAGACACTGGCTATGAATGGTTTTAGGCAGGGTAGAGCTAGGCTAAAGAAATATTGGAGGGAGGTGATTAGGCATGATATGGATCAGTTACAGCTTACGGAGGACATGACCCTTGATAGAAAGGTATGGAGAACGCGGATTAGGGTAGAGGTATTATATAGTAGGCATTATCGATTTCCTATTGATTGGTTTGAGTCTTCAAAGGTTAGGCCTAGTGGTATCGACATATTTCGCGAGTCTTTGGATAGGTTTGGGTGATTTAGGATAGGCTTTGGGTAGTCTAGAGTATACAAAATAGAGTTATGAAGACTACAGGCTTTATGCCTTGAAATTTGGGATTGGTGATCAAGTTTTTCTTCATGTGTCACCCATAAGGGCATGATGAAGTCCGGGAAGAGGGGCAAGCTTAGTCATAGGTATATCGGGCCATTTGAGGTTCTTTAGATAGTTGGGGAGGTTACTTATAAATTGGACTTACCTACAAACTTTTTAGCCATTTATCCATATTTCATGCATCTATGCTTTGATGTTATATTCCAAATGAGTCTCATATGCTTCATTGGGTCTCGATTTAGTTGGATGAGAGATTAACCTTTATAGAAGAGAC
The DNA here is from genome assembly GCF_002878395.1 of Capsicum annuum. Classification (NCBI taxonomy): domain Eukaryota; kingdom Viridiplantae; phylum Streptophyta; class Magnoliopsida; order Solanales; family Solanaceae; genus Capsicum; species Capsicum annuum. Next base: position 194,369,324 of record NC_061113.1, read on the forward strand.
AACGTCTAATTTAGCCAGAGATGTTAGACCATTGCATTCTAGAGATATTTTAGTGTTTAAGGTTCAAAAGAGACACTATCCTGTTAAGGAGGCTACTTGATATGTCGAGGCTGTCATGCATAGTAGTTATGCTCAGCTCTTTACCGATTCGGGTATTTCCTTGCCTTTTAGTTCATTCTAAAGTCTTAGTAGTGGATGTTGTAATGCCCTGATCTATAAAATTTTACTTTTGATATAATTTGACCATTTTTCCCTTCCCACTAGTTGATATATGTTGATTTTAAGGTGTGGGAATGGTCGGCATAGTTCCCAATGTAATCAAAATATTTTGGGATAGTTTTTGGTTTTTAAAGGCTTTAAAAGCCATATCATTGAGTTTGATCAAAATTTGTTTGTTTTGAGTGCTGAATGGCAATTTGGATAGCCCCATTATATCTGAAATATCAAATTTAGGTTAGTAGTGGGGTTGGTTCAGGTTGAAACCTTTAGTTTGCATTTCAACCATCTATTTTAAAACTAGTGAAATTTGTTTAAAAGGGGCTGTGGGGATTAATTTAATAAAAATAATCCTTTTTAAGAAAATCTAACATCACCATTGATTATGTAATGTCAAAAATAGCCTATTAGCATATTTGGTTTGTTTTGGTAAGGTCCTAAATGAATCCCAAGGTCTGTTTGGAGGTTTCAAAAACATGCAAACTCAGCTGGTTTGCTAATATTAGGCGTATATCAGGTACTTCTTCGCAAATGTGGTACCCTGGTCGCGAATGCAATAGGTTTATCGCGAATGTGAAGGTCTGATTTATTAACATTTGCAAACCCAAGCCCTGGCCACAAACACGAAGGACAATTTTATTGAATGGTCAAAATTGACCCTCACAGATGTGATAAGTTAGTCACATTCGTGATGTACGGTTCACAGAATAATATCAATGCTTCATTTTCATAATTTTTCACCATTTTTGGACTTTAAGCTTTGGGTTTGATCTATTTTTAGGGGTTTTATCACCATTTGAGCTTGGTTAAGCTCCAAACCTCATTTTCATTAATTTTCATTGAATCATAACATTTAAACACTCTTTAATCTTGATTTTAACATGTGGTTTTGACGATTTTTTTGTGAAAACTTAAAAATTGTGTTTCTTGGATTTGGGCCTTGTTTTAGACTTATTTTTCTTGGGTTTTCAATTTTATATTCCTAAAACACCCAAGTCATGGACCTTTACAAAATTTCCTTGGTTTTGGACTTGCTGGACTTGGTACGACTCAAAGGTACCAATCGTACCCTTGAATATGGCTTGTGGGATGGTTTAAGGGTTCAATCATATGTTAGGCAATGTGCTTGGCTTTGTTACTGCCCAAGATATGACTCATCAAGGTACGAGTCGTATCCAAAGATACAAGTGGTGCAAGGCAAGTCGTATGGTCTTTTATTGAGTTGTATTGTGGAGTCTACCCATAATACACATGCCTTTATTGAGTTCCCTCATTGGTAGTTCCAACTAAAGGCATGTGTATTATGTTTTAAGCATTGATTTATGAATCATGAGTGGTGGTTTGCGAAATATATGTTGAGGGACTTGATGCATATGGTTTGGTATTAGTTTAAACTATGTTTTTACATATTTTTGGTAATGGTTTGCATATGTTGGTACTTGTTGGTTATGGTTTAAAAATGGGTCTTGAGCAACCCTAATTATGGTTGTTTATGCATTGGTTTTTGTCTTAGTAAAGGTATGCCCTCAACATGTTTGATGAACTTCCTAAAAGAATATTTTCACTGTATTGTTGAACTTTCATTGGAACTCTTGCATGGTTTGGTTTGGTAATGGAACCTTAATTGGATTTGGATGGTTTTGCATGGTTTAAAAAATATAAATGCTTTAAATGTTTCACATGGTCATAAATAGTTTGGAATAGTTTTAATGGTATAAATGGTGACATGGTTTGGAAGGATTAAATGGTAAAGCCTTGGTGGCTATGAAATTGGTTAGTCTTGTGGGGTAGATGGAAATCCACCAAGTGGTTTAATATGGTTAATAGAAGGGTGCATGGAATCCCTTACACCTATACATGGTTGGCTATGGATAATACTTGCAAGTATAATCGATATGACGATACCACTACTAATGGCCTTGGTTAATAAATGGTTAATGGATTGGATGGTTGCTTGTTAATGGTTTTAATTAGTCAATAATGGCGGGGTGAGTAGCAAAACCGTGGAAGGTGGAGGTCCCGGGGGACCAAAACTGGAAACTCATATTGCCAATGTGAGGTTTGGTCTTAGTGATCGTATGCATGATGTCACACTTTATATTTTGGGGATGTACTAGTCATCCAAGATTTTCTTCCCTAGTCATGTGACTACACGCATTGGGGTCTTTTTAGCAGGGGGAGTTGAACCCATATAGCCCATGGGTGGTTTAGATGACAAATCTACACAACCCAGGTAAAGGTTTTAAAGGCAACCCAGTTCCCTTTCTCAGAATGGTAATATATATGTATGGTTTATGTATTATGTATGGTTTTACTTGGATTTGTAAATGACATTATTTTATCCTTATCCTGAGTGCATGCTAGTGTTCGCCCACTAACCCTTCTTCGAGCGGCTGTGTACCCATGCTATGCAGAGGTCGACCATTCTACTTTTCCTCTTAGTGATCAAATTTGGGGATAGTCGATGTTCGATTGAAGTGGTGAGCTTCCATAGTTCGGAAGGCATCTATTTTATGTCATGGGTAACTTTACATATTTTATGTCTTTTATAGACTTTGGTTTTTGGATATAGTCGGGGGCATGTCCCGACTAGGTACTCTTTGGTTGGTCTAGAGGCTTTGTATGGACAACTGTGGAATTAGGTATGGTATGGAGTGGTTATGTTTCATATATATATATATAGAGAGAGAGAGAGAGAGAGAGAGATACATACATCAAATTATTATAATTGGTCTTGGTTTATGAGTTTTGGCATTAGTTTGGTTGGTCATTGGTTGGTTGGACTTGGTTGGGTTGGCCTTGGATGTAGACTTATCCCATAGTCACTACATGATTAGATATGCTATCTTTTTTTATGTTCAGACTTCAACCAACTCAAGGTATATGTATGGTGGTTGGGTTGGATAACGGGGGCAATTCTCGGTCTTGGTTGGGCTTGGGATTGCCTATTACAACAAGGCTTTGGTTTCGGTCGTGTCAATTCCTCTAACCTTGAGGGTATGTATTTCTAAAATAAAATTCAATTTTACCTCTTTCATTTTCAAACTCATTTTTTGAACCCATTTTAAATTCGACTTAAATATTGGCAAATGGGTTTATTAGCTTTCTTTTAATACATAGATATTATATTTGAATGTTGTAGATGATTCCAAGGCTTCTCGAAAAGGGAAGGCTCCATTTTGATAGACTTTAGGCTTGGGTTTCATTTTTTTGAGATAAGTAATGGCCTAGCTTTCTTAAACTAGGTTAGTAGTTAATGAATAAGTAAAGCGTGCTACAGGTTGGAAAAAATGACTATGGGATGTGATTTTTGAGTTATTTGGGGCCCTATTTTCTATTATTGTTGGCTTATGATATTATATATGCGTGTTACTCTTGCAAGGGCTCTATTTTGCATCATTGACTTTATTTGTGCATTTGAATGCCTTATTTCTTAATATGATGCTAGGAAGGGGGAGAGGGGGGCTTGAATAGATATTGTGGGTCCTATTGAGCGCTGTTTTCCTTTATCATGATGGAAATGCCCCAGTTATGAGTTGATATTTTATTAATGGTGTCTTATATGAGCTTATTCTAATGGTGCCACACTAGAACTGATATTGTGATTATTGATATATTGAGTTGATTTTTGAGCTCATTAGTATGCGTATTGACTGGATTAGATATCTTCATACTAATTTGATTGTGAGCATTATATCCTCATTACATGCACATTCATGAGATATTGGTATCATTGAGAAACATTGATTTTTAAAAGAAAATGAGACACTTTTAGAATACCTAGACCGAGGGATGTGCTGGTTGGATAGATTAAGACATGATATTATAATTGGTGGAAATTTTAGATAGTATATGGGTTGCGAATCCCCCATGGGTCTTATTTTGTGATAATTGAGGCTCGATAGGTGTATACCGAAAGTCATGTAATGATTTTCAACTATTCATTTCATCATTCATTGCATTACATCACATTGGCGCATCACGTGTTATTTTTATGTGTTACTTGTCACGTACTTAGCTTCTATCTATACTTTCATTTTTTCTTTTTATATATATACACACACACACAAATATATATATATATATTAGAATTATTAGTAGAGACAATGTGAGGTACTATTTGGGAACTTTTTTGCTTGCAAGTTGTGTGTTCATAGTATATTCTTCACTTATCTTATCTTCTACTTTGCTCAGTCGGCTTGTGATACCTACTGAGTACAAGTGGACCGTACTCATTTTCTACTATGCCCTTTCGGTGCAAATCCTTTTCAAGTTACGTGGCGGCTAATCTTTGTGCAGAGATTTCAGGTTTTCAAGGTATTGATGCGCTCCAGGGTTTGGGGCTAATTCGGACCTCATCAATCTTTATTTATCTTTACTTATGACTCAGTGAAAAATTATGTATTATACAATATTTAGATGGTTGTGTGGATGTTCTACAATTATGTCATCAGATTTTGGTATTTATGATATTTCTATCGGTCTTTTGTTATAATTGTACTTGTATTGACCTAAATTTTTTCTAGAAGACGTGCTTAATCTGTCTTTAGTTAATTTTGCTTCATTTTCCATTTTGGAATTTTGGCTTACTTATCAAGACTAGGCTGCAATAAGCTCTATCATGACATGAATTTTTGGGTCGTGACATTAATCTATAACCAACTATAGACCACGTCATCCTAATAGGATATCCTAACACAATAGTTATTGATATATTAATATACAGGGTAGGAATATAAGTCTAGGTGAGCCAACACTAGCCATTTTATGTTCAACAAGTAAAGGAAGTCATTTATGTAGAAAACTTATCAACACAGTATATCAGGATCAGCTAATATGTTTAACTAGTAATCTAGAATCCAATAGTGAGAACATATAATTATGTGCATATCATGCTACCAATAGGTGCAACACTACAAGTCTCACTAATCAATCCATAGCCACATCCTATGTCTCATAATATCTCAACTCCCAAATCAACCGAGAGAAAGGATAATATGATGTAATTTAATAAGCTGATTGCAGAAAACACAATATCACAAACAAGGTCCAATCATGGTAATTCAATACAAAAGTGAATACTCCAACACAATATCAAAGATACCTAGGAAATACAATGCAATGAAATATAATGATGATGGTGGTGATGATATAAGCCATTGTATGACTTAAAGCTACAACTTCCAGACCTCAGCGCTTTGGATATGACCCAAGGGTTCACGACCCATACCTTTTCTCATATCTCAATTTACTTCTTTAACAAATGTTCACTATCAAGAATTTTATAAAATGTCTATTTCACCTCTCTGAATAGTGTTCACAAATCAAGAATCTTATAAAGTGTTTCCCAGTGGTACCAATTTCTATAAATATGAATGAATAAGGTAAGGATGTATGCTCACAACCAAGTCAATATGAAGATGAATAAATTCAATAATTTGATAAATAAGATTAAATATCCTCAATATGATAATAGTTCGTGATATGAGCCCTCCTAGACACCATTAGAGTGAATAGTCATGTATACATCAATAAAATCATCTCAAAAACCCCTTTCTCGGATATTACTGTAATGATAATGGAATAAATACTCCAAATTTGGCTTATAATATCAAATCAAGATCCTAGTCGGGCATCACAATAAATAGTAAGGCAATTAATGCACAAATAAGGCCGATAATATCAATTCAAAGCCCCACTTGGGAATCACAACAACAACAATAATAATAATAATAGTAATAATGTAACGCCCCAAATCTGGTACCCGGAATGCTACACGATTCTCGTGATCCCGAAGGACCACAAGCTAACACATGACTGATATCTGCACCTAAACACTGCATAATATACTGTATAAATGAGGAAATAAAGGCTGTAAGGCCATAAGGTTCAAAACTGAGACATAATATCTATTAAAATATAACATCTGGGTGAGGTATGTAATACCCAAAACAACTGAAATAACTGATTAAACATGCTAGTCTGAAAAGCCTCTAACTGACTGAACTGTCTAAATAAGGAGTTGATGGGACATGTACCCAACTAACTCCAACTACTGAAATAAATTAATTAATGAGATAATAAAGTTATGGTCATGTCCTCGAAAGATGAGGACTCACTACCAACTCTGATTACTGAGACTGGAATGCTACTGATGCTCTGAAGCTCATGCTTCTGAACCTATGGTATAAAACACCATAGCGCAAATGTGTCAGTACGTTGAATGTACTGGTATGCATGTGAGGTAGGCTGAATGCAAATGATTCACATGTATGAACTATACTAACTGACTGGATAACATGAACGTGAGAATACATGCATTAATACGTAATGACCATAACTGAGTTTGTGATAACGTGATTATTTGAATCAGAGTACTGATAACATGATATACTAATAACTGTATAACTGAAATAAGTACTACTAAGCGACTATATCAAATAGTTTAGTTTCTAATAGAAGTAGCTGAGTTTTATTTGTTCTGAGTTGATTGTATCTGACAGTCCTGAATTCTGTAGAACTATCTGAGTTCTATTACTGAGACTAAATGACTGTGTCTGATAGTCCTGATCTGTAACTGAAACTGTGGGAAGTAGTTATCTAATCGACATGCCCCAAATAATACATTATAACTGAGTTGAGGTCCAATCTGTAACTCCAATTGGAAGGGTGTCAATACCGCGCCACTAGTAAGGACAAGCTGTGGATGATCCTCATCTGACAGTGTCCCCAAAAGAAAATGGTAGGACCCTCATCTAACAGTATTTATCCACCTCATCAACTCTGATCTGATAGTATTGATGTCTCAACCTATGCTGGCTACATAGTTCTGGAACGCAAGGATGACTTCTAAGAATCACACCCTCATCTAACAGTGTGTGTTCCCATCCTTGGGTTCACTCGGTGCTAATTCTTACTTCCATCTGAATAGAAACTGAACATGATTAACTGAACTGGACTAAACTGAATTAACTGATTTTCGTTGACTAACGGAATACTACTGAGATTATTGAGTTTTCCTGAGTCACATGACTGACTGAATTTCTATGAACATGGCCCGACTGAGAGTATCTTGAAAACATGACACTGGCTCTAGACACAAAGCTAAATTGTCGGGTACAAGTACCTCCAGGACTCGATTGCATGAAACTGACAAAGTATGACTTTCTTGAATACATGACCAACATCACAATCCATAATATAATAAGTTGGAGATTTCATGAAGTAGAAGTTCTAAAGCACCACAAGGGTTACACATATATCCATAATTCATTGACTAAGTCATTTCATCAAACACTTGACATGCATAAACTTGTACATAAATGGGGATTTCATATTATCATACTAGTATGGCACTTCTTTCACATAGGCATTTAATCGAACACATGAGGATCATGCTTTGGTTATACAATCATCAACACATCTAATAATCATGGATACATCAATCAACATATAAATTTAAGGGTTTATCATGAATATTATGCAAATCACCACATCCTAGGGTCAATCATTGGAATATGTAATTTAAAACATGAATCAAAATCCCACAACATCATGAACATGAATTTTAATTCAATTTAAATCATAAACATTCATACATACATAAATCTTTAGATTTTAAAAATAGACTCTTGAGATTCATGGGTGAAAGGGACCTATGAATCAACATATGACATACCTGGGTTGTGAATTTATTAAAGTTCTTGGACTTGAAGAACTTGAATCTCTTAGTTTCTTGAAGAAGATTTGGATCTTGTTTCTTGGGAATTATCTTTGAGAGAAAACCCTAATTTGATGTTGTAGATGGATAATAAACTTATGAGCCTTGATCTGATATAATTAGGGGTTAAAACGGGTGGAAAAAGATCCAAATACCCTTTTAAAAATGACTTTAAAATAATTGAATGAACTATGCGATGGTGGGTGCGACAGTCCGTCGCTGGGTGGATGGTCCGTCGATCCTGACCATCGCACCTGGGCAGAATAGGGGTTCACTACCTCTGTTGCGACGGCTTGGGTGACGGTGCATCGCTAGTTCGATAGTCCATCGGCCTGAGCCATTTCCCTTAGGTTTAAGTTGGTCTCACTGCCTCCGCTGTGATGGTTTGGGCGATGGTCCGTTGCTATCTCGATGGTCCGTCGGCCCTCATCATCACACCTGGGCAGTTCTGACTGCTTTCTGTAAAACGGCCATAACTTTCTACCCCGATACTAGATTCGGACAAAATTGGAATCGTTAGAAAGCTAATTAAATTTCCCACATAACAAAAAGTGAAAATCTTAAAAATTCCATGTATATAAGAGTGGATTCATCTTTCAAAGTAAGTTTCTAACATACTTGGGACGATTTTAAGCTAAGTAGAAATACAGGGCATTACAAATAATAATAATAATTGCTAAAGTCAATAATAGTATTCATAAAAGGCCCCACTGGGAAGAACAAAGATAATAAACAGTCAAACAATAATTATAGCGAAACTTACCCAACTTTAACTTATCCATACAATTTGACTTATCTTTCCTATATATGGAATTATTGGGCTAAATAACAAAAAGAAAAAAACTACACTAGTTAACAATATGTTATAATAAGAGATTCTAAACCCCAATAATCAAATCAACTATTATAAATCTGTAACACCCCAATTTTCTGAACCGGAATGCTACACGGTGCTTATGATCCCGAAGGACCACAAGCTAACCCATGACTGATATCTGTACCTGTGCACTATAATATATAATGTAATAATACGGAAAACATGAACATGTAGACCATAAGGTTCAAATGAATAAAGAATCTTTAAAATAGTAACATCCGTGTGGGTGAAAGATACCCAAAACAACTAAAAACTGAGTTAAAGGAACATGTCTCCAACTAACTTCGTCTAGCAAAACTAAGATGAAATAATATATGAAATAAAATAATATCCTATTATCCTCGAATGAAGAGGACTCACTGCAACTTTGTATACTGGAATGCAGCTGCTACTGTTGGTCTGGAACTCGCGTCTCTGAACCTATGGTGTAACATGAAAAGAAAGAACCATAGCGCAAATGCGTTAGTATAGCTGCAGTACTAAGTATACGAGTGAGGTAGGCTAATGCAAAGCATTAATAATACTAACTGGTTGACTGATATGAACGAGTACAAATATACATACATAGTAGCTGATATCATGAGTACGTGATGACTAAATCTGTAAGATAATACATGGTTTACTGATAACTGACATGGTTGAAACTATAGTTCTGATAACATGGGCAACTGTGTCTGACAGTCTTGAATCTGATGGAACTTTCTGAGTCCCGTGCTATAACTGAATTTGACTGTATCTAACAGTCCTGGTATACTAATATCTAAGAATTGTCTGAGTTTTTTTACTGAGACAAAGTCTAAAACTGTGGGAGGTAGTTGCTTAACCGACATTCCCCAATAACACATATAGTTAGGTTGGGGTCCAATCTCTGTCCTGACTGGAAGGGTGTCAATACCGCGCCACTGGTAAAAACAGCTGTGAGTGCCCTTAGCTGGCAGGTACTCGAATAAGAGCAGTGGGAACCCTAAACTGATAGGTTAAGCCACCTCATCAACCCTAATCTAGCAGGTTAAGATATCTCAACCTACGCTGGCTACGTAGTTCTGGAACATAAGGATGACTACTAAGAATCATACCCTAAATTGGTAGGTGAGTTCCCATCCTTGGGTTCACTTAGTGCTAACTTCTAATCCTATCTGAAGAGAATGAACATGATTCAACTGACTGTACATGGACTGATTAACTGACTTTCGTTGACTGACGGAATAGTACTACTATCTGAGAGTTAACTGAGATCATGAGATTTCTGAGGTTTTCTGAGTCACATGACTGACTGAGTTCTATAGATTATAGCTTGATTGAGATTATCGGGACAACATGACATGGCTCTAAGAACATAGCTATATTTTTTGGGTACGAATATCCCCAAGACTTGATAGAAGGAAACTCACACACATGACATGACTTGATCACAAGATTGGAGTCCACAATTCATAATATCATAAGTAAGGGATCTTATACTTCACGTAGTTATTCAACATCTTAAACATTGTAGGGATTGCAAGGATATATTTCGTGTATATATGATACATATCCATTATTATACATGCTTCGTACCACAACAATAGCAACACATCAATAGCATGGAATTCATATTTATATATATAACTAACATAGACTTGTCATTTAGATATCATGGAACCATGTAAACATAAATTCCTAGCATCCCAAGCATTTTATCAAACACCTAGCATGCATTCTTTAAGGCATAGGTGTGTTTCATAACTTGAAGCATATTACACCACCTAAAGTTCATAGTTTTCAACTAAGAACCATATATATTTATGAAAACACCTTTAGATATCATCTTAAAACTTAAATGACAATCATCAACATGTACAAGCTCATATCACCATAAAAAGCTCACAAAATAGTATTTAAAACAGGGTTATTAAGCTCTATGAATGGATTGGATCTATAGATGAACACTACGCATACCTTTGATTATTAATCCGTGAAAATAGTAGTGAAATAAGCTTTGAATTTGATACCCCCAATTGAACCCTAGACTTGTTCTTGGTTGTTCTTGAGTGAATTTTGATAAAAAGTAATGTAAAGAGTTGATTTGGGGCCTCAATCCCATGTTTGGGACTTATATGGGGAGGAAAGATGACCCAAATACCCCTCTAGATGCGTCATTTAATTTTTGTGAAAATTACCGGATTTGGACCCCCAACGCGATGCGGAGACATCGTGTTTCCACCCGTTTGTGACCTGAAAACTCACCGTGATGCACTAAAATCGCGAGAGACACTGGAAATTGACGGATGTCATTTTGGCTTACGGCGCGACGTGCCACTGACTGAAATGAAGTTGTTGAAACTTTAAATTACCATAACTTCTTCACCGGGTGTCCGTTTTAGGCAAATTTGGTATCGACGGAAAGCTTATTCAATTCTATACAACTTGGAGGGTATAAATCTGCCAGAATACCACCTATAAACCAATTTATGCTTGTTCAAAGATGATCTATGTGAAATCACACACGAAAACTTGGTGGATTCAAAAGTTCTTAGTTTGGGCTACTCTAAGTAACTCTTATGAACATGCTTAATACATCATAAGCTCTATTATCACTAGGATACTCATCCTAATTCATGTACTCAAATATGAATCATAGGATAGGAGGGTTCATGTGTAGGAACAACATTTTATTTTCTAGCTTAGAAATATACGGGGTTTTACAATATCTCCTCCTTGGAAATATTCATCCTAGAATGAGACTGATTGAAATAAGGAGAGATGATAAACTAGAGTACGTACAAGACATACACTACTAGAACATGATCTCATGATGGACATGACTGATAAGCTAAATATATCATGCTGGACATGCATATCTGATGCATGAGTAACTGATTCATGAATGCATAACTGAGACTTCTGATAACTCAGTTCTCCCAATGAGATTGCATATTTGATGCATGATTATACACTGGACTGATACATGAATGCATGACTGAATATGCAATGGTAATAGATACCAAGTTTATGATAGGAACATGAACATGAAACTGAGTACGCTTAAGGAGAACTGTTACCTTGAGCTTGATCTAAATTGGCGAAGAAGAGGTGAGGATACTTGGTATGTATATCTGCTTCTTCTTCCTAAGTAGCTCCCTCATGAGACTGATTTCGCCAAAGAACCTTAACTAGAGGGACTCCTTTGTTCCTCAATCTTTGAGTCTGATAGTCTAAGATTTGGACTGGCATCTCTTCATAAGAGAGATTGTTTTGAACGTCAATGCTCTACATAGGGACTAAAATAGATGGGTCACCTATGCATTTCTTGAGAAAAGAGACATGAAAGACTGGATGAACTAAGGCTAGATCTAAAGGAAATTCAAGCTCATAAGCTACCTTGCCGAAGCGACTGAGAATCCTAAAGGGACCGACATATTGTGGAATGAGTTTCTCTTTCTTGCTGAACCTCTTCACTCCCTTCATGGGAGAGATATTAAGGTAGACATAGTCATTGACCTCAAACTCAAGATCCTTTCTACGAACATCTGCATAAGACTTCTGTCGGCTTTGAGCAGTCTGGAGTCTCTCTCGAATCAATGGAACTTTCTCTAAGGCGTCAAATACTAAGTTAGGACCTATAACTGAGGCCTTACAAACTTCGAACCAACAGATTAGAGATCTATATCTCCTATATAGAGAGCTTTGAATGGAGTTATCTGAATACTGGAATGATAGCTATTGTTGTATGCAAACTCAATCAAAGGCAAGTGGTTATCCCAACTTCCCTTGAAATCAATTGTACACACCCTTAGCATATCTTCGAGAGTCTGAATGGTACTTTCTGCTTGACCATCTGTCTGGGGATGAAATGATGTGCTGAGATGAACTTGGGTACCAAGACCCTTTTGGAATGCTTTCCAAAAGTGAGAGGTGAACTGGGTACCTCTATCTGAAATAATAGATAGTGGAATGCTATGTAATTTGACCAACTCCCTGATATAGAGTTTGGCATAATCCTTGACTGAATAAGAAGTAAGAATAGGAAGAAAATGAGCTGACTTGGTCATCCTGTCTATAATGACCCAAACTAAATCATGCTGATGACTAGTTCTAGGCAAACCCATCACGAAGTCCAAGTTTACTTCTTTTAACTTCTAAGTAGGAATGGTGAACTTCTGCATGGAACCACTAGGTTTCTGATGCTCTATTTTAACCTGCTGACATGTAGAGCACTTAGATACAAACTCTGCAATATCTCTCTTCATCCCACTCCATTAATAGATCTCCCACAAGTTGCGGTATATCTTAGTGGCCCCTGGATGAATAAAGTATCACACACTATGCGCTTTTGCAAGAATTCACTGCCTCAAGCCATCTACACCTGAAACGTACAAACAACCCTGACAACGAAGAACACCATCTCCCCTAGGGAGAAAACCTCAACTTTCTAATTCTGAACTAACTCTTTCAGCTTAACAAGGCTAAGATCCCTGTCTTGATTTTATTTCACCTTGAAAACTAGAGATGACTCCGAACTACTCTAAACACATAAACCACCCTCGGAAGAATTGACTAAGTGAATGCCTAGTCTGGCCAGCTGATGGATTTTCTGAGCTATTTTCTGCTTGCTATCCTCAACGTGAGAAACACTACCCATGGAGAGTCTACTGAGAGCGTCAACCATAATATTGGCCTTGCCCAGATAATAAAGAACACTCATGTCATAATATTTCAAAAGCTCTAACTACCTTTTCTGACAAAGATTGAGATCTTTCTGAGAAAAGACATACTGAAGACTCTTATAATCTGTAAAGACATCTACATAAACTCCATAAAGATAATGCCTCCAAATCTTTAAGGCAAATACTATGGCTGCTAACTCAAGATCATGAGTAGGTTAATTCTTCTCCTGGGGCTTTAGCTGTCCGGAGGCGTAGGCTATGACCTTACCATGCTGTATGAGGACACAACCTAAACCCACTCTGGATGATTCACAATATACTATGAAACCGTCTGATCCATCTGGAAGAGCTAGAACTGGAGCTGAGGTGAGTCGCGTCTTTAACTCTTGAAAACTCTTCTCGCATAAATCTGACCATTGAAACTTAACCTTTTTCTGAGTCAATCTGGACATAAGAGATGCAATAGAAGAAAATCCCTTGATAAACATCTATAATAGCCGGCTAAACCCAAGAAACTCCTGATATCTGATAGAGATACGGGGCGAGTCCAGTTTCTTACCACTTCGGTCTTCTGAGGATCTACTCTAATGCCATCATCGAAAATAATATGGCTGAGGAATGCTACTGATCTTAGCCAAAATTTTCACTTACTGAACTTGGTGAATAACTGATGATCCCTGAGAGTCTAAAGAATAATTCTGAGATGGTTTGAATGATCACGCTCAGTGCGAGAATAGACCAGAATATCATCTATGAAGACTATGACGAACATGTCCAAGTAATGCTTGAACACAAGGTTCATCAAGTCCGTGAAAGTGGCTGGGGCATTGGTAAGACCAAAGTACATAACTGGACATTCAAAGTGACCATACCAAGTATGGAAAACTATCTTCGGGATGCCACATTCTCTAACTCTGAGATGATGATAGCCTGATCCGAGGTCTATCTTGGAGAAATAACTGGCACCCTGAAGTTGGTCAAATAAGTCATCTATTTTGGGAAGAGGATACTTGTTCTTGATCTTCAACTGATCCTATAGTTCCTTGAGTTCTGCTTGTACCATTCTATATAGCAGAATAGAAATAGGCTGAGCATCTGGGAGAAGGTCTATGCCAAAGTCTATTTCCCTTTGGGGAGGAATGACTAGAAGATCTTTGAGAAAGATATCTGAATATTCATTAACCACCAGGACTGATTCGAGACTGGGAGATTCGAAACTAGAATCCTTAACATGCACGAGATGATACACACAACCCTTAGAAGTTATTTTCCTTGCCTGAAGATAGGAAATAAGCTGACCCCTCAATGCTGAAGTACTACCCTTCCACTCTAGGATGGGCTCATTCGAGAACTAAAACTAAATTATCCTATTTCTGTAGTTGACTGTGGCATAGCAGGAATGAAGCCAATCCATGCCGAGAATGACATCAAAGTCAGTCATCTCTAACTCGACTAAATTTACTGATGTGAATTTCTGAAATATCATAACTGGACAGTTCCTGTATACCCGCTGAGGTATGATGGTTTTACCCACTGGGGTAGAGACTGAAAAGGGCTCTGCTAAAATTATAGGACTGATTCCAAAATCGCCTGCTATATATGGAGTGACAAAAGACAAAGATGCACATGGGTTTAGCAAAGCATAAACATGAACATAGAAAATCTGTAATGTACCAGTAACGACATCATGAGAATTTTCCTGATCCTATCGGGTCTGAAGAGTATAGAGTCTATTTGGGCATTACCTACTAGTAGCACTAGAAGTGGCACCCTGTTGGTTTAGGCGATCGGACTAAGCTGTGGAATGGTTCTACTGACCCTGATGATCGAGCTGAGGACACTCTAATCTTGTGGCTGGGCTTGCCATAACCAAAGTAGACATCACTACCGGCTCTGAAAATACGTTTGTGATTCTTACCATAAGTCTGACATAGGGGATTTGTTCGAGTACTGCTAACACTGCCCTGAGATTTAGAGCCTGGTTCTCTATCTCTATTGCTGTCTCTAAATTTTGGCACTGGGGCACTTGCGGAGGAAGGATCTGGAACACTGGCAGCAGAATGAGCTGGAGATGATGACTTGGGACAAAACTGTGAATAGTTTCCTCTCTCTGATTTGGGGTGAGAAAAACTGAAACTGCCTGACCTTGCTCTATTTTTCTGTCTCTCCCTACTCCTAACCTTCTACTCCTCTATTTGCTGAGCATGGCTCATGAGCCTGGCTAAAGTCATATCACTCTTTAGTATCACAGATCTACACTCATTTACCATGCTATCATTCACCCCTGACATGAACTTGCTCATCTTAGCACTATTGTCTGCAACCACATGAGGGGCACTAACCGTTATATTTCCCTGCCTGAGGTTGATGAACTCAAGAAATTTGGTCTCTCTCAGCTCTTGGGGAAAGAATCTATCTAAGAAAGCCGTGACAAATTCCTTCCACTCAATAGGACCTGAATTATCTACCCTCTTGGACTTCTACTGTTTGTACCAAGTATGAGCGACAATCTATAATTGGTATGTGGCTAACTCAGCACTCTAAACAGAAGTAACTCCCATGTTATCAATGACCATCTGGACTTAGTCAATGAATTCCTAAGGGTCTTCATCAGACTTAGACCGAAAGAAAAATGGAGGGTTCATTCGGGTGAAGTCCTAAATCCTAGCTGCTGCGAAATTGGCCATAGGATTGGCCGAAATAACTGGTGGCCATTCATTTTGGGTAGCTACAGACTGAGAAAGTGTGGTAAATACGGTCCTAAACTCTGCATGAGAAACATGATCGCCCAAAGGTTCTTCGGACTGAGGGGCTAACTGATTTCTTCTCTTAGGAGGCATGTTCTAAAATAAAGAGAAGAAGTGGATTAGACTGAGAGAATGCTAATGATTATGCTCACTATCACGAAATGAATACTGAAAGAAGAAAAACTGTTCTTAAACATCTCATAGCCTTCTGCACATAAATGTGGCGCGCAACACACCCATACACAAGACTTTACTAGATGCGTCTTTCAGACTTCCTGGACTCTATTGAACCTTAGGCTCTAATACAAAGTTTGTAACACCCCGATTTTTTGAATCGGAATGCTACAGGTGCTTATGACTCTGACGGACCACAAGCTAACCCATGACTGATATTTGTACCTGTGCACTGCAATATATAATGTAATAATGTGGAAAACATGAACATGTAGGCCATAAGGTTTAACTGAATAAAGAATCTTTAAAATAGTAACATCCGTATGGGTGAAAGATACCCAAAACAACTGAAAACTGAATCAAATCTGAACTAAATCTGAAAGCCTCTAAATACTGTCTGAATAAGGAGTTGAAGGAACATGTCTCCAACTAACTCTGTCTAGCAAAACTGAGCTAAAATAATAAATGAAATAAAATAATATTGTATTATCCTCGAATAAAGAGGACTCACTGCATCTCTGTATACTAGAATACAGCTGCAACTGCTGGTTTGGAACTCGTGTCTCTGAACCTATGGTGTAACATGAAAAGAAAGCACCATAGCGAAAACGTGTCAGTACAACTGGAGTACTGAGTATAAGAGTGAGGTAGGCTAATGCAAAGGGTTTACATGCATGAATAATGCTAACTGACTGACTGATATGAACATAAGAGTATAAACATACATACATAGTAACTGAGATCATGAGTACGTGGTAGCTAAATCTGTATGCTAATACATGGTTTATTAATAACTGACATGGCTGAAACTGTAGTTCTGATAACATAGGTGACTGTGTCTGACAGTCTTGAATCTGATGGAACTTTCTGAGTCCTGAGCTATAACTGAATTTGACTGTATCTAATAGTCCTGGTATACTAATATCTGACGAATTGTCTGAGTTCTTTTACTGAGACTGAGTCTGAAATTGTAGGAGGTAGTTGCTTAATCGACATGCCACAATAACGCATATAGCTAGGTTGGGGTCCAATCTCTGCCCCGACTGGAAGGGTGTCAATACCGCGCCACTGGTAAAGATAGCTGTGAGTGACCCTTAGATAGCAGGTACTCAAATAAGAATGGTGGGAACCCTAAACTGACAGGTTAATCCAGCCTCATCAACCCTACTATGGCAGTTAAGATGTCTCAACCTACGCTAGCTACGTAGTTTTGGAACACAAGGATGACTACTAAGAATCACACCCTAAACAGGTAGGTGAGTTCTCATCCTTGGGTTCACTCGGTGCTAACTTCTACTCCCAGCTAAAGAGACTGAACATGATTCAACTGACTGTACATGGACTGATTAACTAACTTTCGTTGACTAATAGAATAGTACTACTATCTGAGAGTTAATTGAGATGTTGAGATTTCTGAGGTTTCCTGAGTCACATGACTAACTGAGTTCTATAGATTATAGCTTGACTGAGATTATCGAGACAACATGACATGGCCCTAGGCACACAGCTATATGTTTTGGGTACGAATACCCCAGGACTCGATAGAAGGAAACTGACACACATAACATGACTTGATCACAAGATTGGAGTCCACAATTCATAATATCATAAGTAAGGGATCTTATACTTCATGTAGTTATTCAACATCTTAAACATTGTAGGGGTTGCATGGATATATTTTGTGTACATATTGTACATATCCATTAGCATACATGCTTCATACCACAATAATAGTAACACATCAATAGCATGGAATTCATATTTAAGTATATAGCTAACATGGACTTGTCATTTAGATATCATGGAACCATGTAAACATAAATTCCTAGCACCCCAAGCATTTTATCAAACACCTAGCATGCATTATTTAAGGCATAGGTGTGTTTCATAACTTGCACCATATTAGACCACCTAAATTTCATAGTTTTCAACTAACAACCATATATATATTCCATGAAAACAGCTTTAGATATCATCTTAAAACTTAAACAACAATCATTAACATGTACATGCTCATATCACCATAAAAAGATCACAAAATAGTATTTAAAACATGTTTCTTGAGCTCTATGAACGTATTGGATCAATACATGAACACTACGCATAACTTAGATTAATAATCCGTGAAGATAGTAGTGAATAAGCTTAGAATTTGAAATCCCCAATTGAACCCTAGACTTGTTCATGGTTGTTCTTGAGTGAATTTTGATAAAAAGTAATGTAAAGAGATGATTTGGGGCCTCAATCCCGTGTTTGGGACTTATATGGGGGGGGGGGAGATGACCTAAATACCCCTCTAGATGCGTCATTTAATTTTTGTGAAAATTACCCGATTTGGGCTCCCAACGCGACGCAGAGACATCACGTTTTCACCCGTTTGTGACCTGTAAACTCACTGTGATATGCTGGAATCACAGAGAGATACTGGAAATTGATGAACGTCATTTTGGCATACGGCACGACGTGCCACTGACTGAAATGACGCTGCTGAAACTTTAAATTGCCATAACTTCTTCACCGAGTGTCCGTTTTAGGTGAATTTGGTATCGATGGAAATATTATTAAATTCTATACAATTTAGAGGATATAAATCTTCCAGAATACCATCAATAAACCAAGTTATGATCGTTCAAAGATAAGCTATATGAAATCACACATGAAAACTTGGTGGATTCAAAAGTTCTTGGCTTGGCTTACTCTAAGTGACTCTTATGAGCATGCTTAACACATCATAAGCTCTATTATCACTAGAATACTCATTATAATTCATGTACTCAAATATGAATCGTAGGATAGGAGGGTTCATGTGTAGGAACAATGGTTCATTTTCTAGCTTAGAAATATATGGGGTATTACAAAATCCATTTACGGTATAAGAATTCTCTAAACCTCAATTATTCCATCAAATAATAGATAATAACATAATTATCTCCTAAAAGGTCACTAAACCCCGATCATCATAATAAAGTCCATTAAACATGATTTAATCTTTAAAATTGGTATCAACCATTTATTTACTCCATTATCCATAAACTATCCATCTATAATCTATTTTAAACATTATCATAAGTAGAAAGACTAAGGAAGCAATTATATAACTATAATCCATCACAAGACTCTGGTACTTGCAGAGATGAACATCATTTTACCTTAGTGGGACCTCTAAAACCTAAGATATTAACAATAAATAAGAAAACAAGCATACAACATAAACACTTTAGAAAAAGTCAAGGTATATCTCAACATGCCTTAAAAAAGGGCTTCAAGCCCAAAATAGAGTCCAAAGCAACAACAAGAAGTTCTACTCCCTCGAATCATCACTAAACATATCTAATCTAACCAATTATGACATCTACAAGTCAAAAGAAGTCCATCAATATCCATATCAATATATTTTGATTTCGAGTAAAAAATTGCTTCAAAAATGCGAAGGCAAATTGAAATTTTTTTATGAATCATATTCTCCATGTCAAAATGATTAAAAATCTAAAAACCCAACAAAAATGAGTTGAAATCGAGATTTATATCGAAGAAAAATTAATTTTAAACTTTTCCAGGTAAAACCCCCCAAATCATGTTTAAAATCAATGATTTGGAGACGAAACATAAAAAATCAATGTAAATAATGGAATGATATTTTTGAACCTCAACCTTAGATAGAAATCATGAAAAATAGAATGGATATTATTGAAAAATGATAAATATGAAGACATAGTCACATAGCCAATTATCATACAAGAAAAATTCATCGAGAATCACCTAAAACAAAGCTTCCTAGCTCCCAAAATGTCAAAAATACTAAAACTTTGTGATCTACCGATTTAAACATTTTCCAAGTTAAAAATTTGATCTTCACATTTGCGGGAACCATGTTTGTGAAGAACAAATTTTTGTGTTGACTAGTCAAAAAAGTTCTTTTGTCATGATTTAAAAATGGGTCATGATGACACTTATCACGACTCAGCCTTAATAAGTAAGTCAATCACCTAAACTGATAAGAAAGTACAAAATTAAAAATAACATACACCACTGTGAGACTTTTAGAACGAAGTCAAGCCAAATACAAAATATAATTAAAATGGAAATCTAAAAGAGATTTCTTAAGTCCCCAAAATCTGGTGTCAAAGTGTAAAACCATTAATACAATATTCGAAAATAAAAAATATAAATATATCTATGATAACAAAAATAAATAAAATACAGACAGACAAGGTCTGAATTAGCCCTAAACTAATACGAGCACGGTCATGAAGATGGATGTACGTGAGCATGCATGGAATCATCCGAGGGAGTGTACAAATTAAAGTGTGAAGAAGGATTTGAACACAAAAAAGCCACCCCTACATACTCTACAAGGGCGCCTCTTTTTCTCCCTTCATTAAGGTTTTTTTGGACCTTTCACTCTATGTTGTAATAAGTCTATAAATAGACTAGTATAAGGTCTTTATTTCTTTAGTTGTTGAATGATATTGTAAGACTAGACTTGGAATACATTTCTTCTCTCTATGGAGAGTGTAACGCCTTAGCTGTAGGGGTTGTAAAATCCACAAAACCAAAATAAGGGTGATACTAGTGTGGAATCACTAGTGTTGCAACTTTACTAGAAACGGGGGTGCTTGAGCGGTGGAATCCCTTTTGTGTCTTCATAAGAGAGTGGTGATTGTGTGTGTAGGTGTTAAGGGTCCTTAGACTTGTTATATCTTAGGGTTCTTAGGGTTTATACATCCATTTGTCATTCTATCTATCCATTTTATCTATTAAATCATTTGCTTTTGTGTTTGTGTTCTTATAGCCGTGTTGTTTTCTTATTGTTCTTGTTTTGTTTGTGGACTGTTTTGAGTTATTGTGGGCTATATGGTATTATTTTCTATCATATCAAGGATGGTTGTGTTCCTAAACTACCAATCTTGGCCTCTCTTAGTCAAAAAATCCAAAAAAAGGAGTTGAAGTGTTCTTGTTCTTTGCCGAAACGTCTTTGTTGTTGTTGTGTTTGGCTGAGAATAGTGTTTAGAACTTGGTGTTTTTTTGCTTGTATTAGTAGTTTCTTGTGTTAGCTTCTTGTTCACTAACACTTCTTGAGTCAAAGTCCAATATTTGAGCTATTGACATAATGTTGTTGAAGGTTGTGGTCGACTAGAGTTGTTGATTGTTCTTGAAATAGTATTCAAAGAAAAGGCGTTGTTTGATCTTGAAAGAGAAAAGGAAGGATAGGGATTTTTGTTTTTCTTGAAAATAATTTCAAGAAAACACAAAAGTAGTAAAAAAAAAGATACATCCAAAAAGTATAGTTGCCAAAAAAGAGTAAGACACTTTTCAAGAATAGACAAAAGGGGAAAGGAGACAAGACTTGCAAAAGCTTGTCTTGCCAAAAGAGTGAAAGTAGGTGAAAAACTTTTGACTCCTAAAAAAAGAGTCTAAAACCTTGTAAACCTACACCATAGACAAAAATTCTTCCTCAAGGTGTGGAAATTGAGCAACTTAGATCTTGGAATGAATTTTCTTCAACTTCAAACACATCTCCAACGGCCAATAGTTATTGTCCACGTCATCAACAAGACTCAAATCCTTGGAATTCCTAGTTTTGTGTTAACTTTCCTTTGTGTGTCTTAATTATTTTGAGTCATTGTAATATGTACTTGTGTGTTTTTCTTACTCTTTGGAGTCATTGTAAATGTTGGAGTCACCTCTCAACACCTCTTGGAGTACAAGCAAGCTTGCAAAACTTGTGAGATTGAGTGTGAGGAATCTGAGAGACAAGAAATAAAAAGAGAGAGTGAGGATATTTTTGTACAACTAACGTGTTTTATGTTTTGTAGGTAACTTATTCGCCATAATGGAAGACAATTTAGCCTACCTTGATGCTATTTCTCGAGACATGGCTAAGGCGAATGCGGGACTTGAAAAAATTAGCTTGAATATGTCTACTATACTTGTGAGGTTCAATCAAATGGTGAATCGAAGGAACTCTTGTGTTTATACTCCTAAAACTTTATCCCAAATGATCAATCCTACAAGAACACCACCAAGTGACATAGACATAAGCCAAGCCACCAAATGCCCTCCAACCCGAGACCTAAATAGGTCACTTCCCCCTCAATTTGATCAAGTCCAACAAGAAGGACTTGGAAGCCAATTTTCTCACATCCAAGCACCACAACTGAAGCTCTACATTACCAAAATAATCCTCTCAATCGAAGCTCCACTTCCCCAAAATTGATATGTCTATATAGAGGAGTATAGTAAAAAGGAACATGAGGGACATAGAGTCTACAATGATGCTTATATGATGGAAGATAATTTGATGGGAAGACATAGAGATCCACAAGGAACCCGCTACCAAGAAAAAAGATGGAATGTGTTTTGGATGAGATTGAAGACAAGGCTCAAGATGCAGAGGAAGCCGAGATTTAAAATGAAGATGTTGGCTGAGACTTATGTTATTGAGCTCTTGGGTTCCTCATGTTTTTATAGGGTATTTTGTTCCATCTCATGTTTTGCAGGATGTTTTGAGTGGTTTATTTTGAAGTGGCCAATGGCATGAGGTGAAGTCGTGAATTTGTGGGTAAATTCCTCTCAAAATAGAGAGGATGATACAAGAATAATCACAGATATGGGCTTATGAGAGTACGTGTTGGACCCGAGACTTGGTGTGTGAAATTGAAGTGTAAAAGAGGCCCAAAACACACCAAAATCAGTCCACTCGTAACACTTGATAGGCGCCCCTTAGTGGAGGGGCCTTTTGGTTATTTTAATTTCTATTATGTAATAGCTATATAAAACACATTGTAGGGTTTTATTAGTTAGATTTTAGATGATATTTGTAATTCTTGTATGACTTTTGAAACACCAAGTCCTCTCTCCTTTGAGGCAAACCAAAACTAGGACAAAAAGCTAGTGTAGATTCACTAGTGATTGTATTTTGCTTGAAAACGTCGGTGCTTGAGAGATGGATTCCAATCTTGTATCTTCGTAAGAACTTGGTGTTAGTTTACATTTTTTAGGGTTTTTTGAGTTTAATATACTCTTTAGTTCTTATCTTACATGTTCTCTCTATGTCAAGTTATTTATTCTTTATCTCTTAAGTTAGTTTGTGTTTGTTGTTTTCATTTGGTGTCTTGTACGTGTGGACTATTTTTGTGAGATTATGGACTATTTTGAGCCTTTATAGATACCATTTGGTGGTGAAGATGTTTGGCTATATGGTGATGCATGTGACGTGACTAATTGAAAGAGAAGATACCGTGAATTTGAGGTCAAATTCTTCTCAAGATGGAGAGGATGATACAGGCTTGATAATGAAGATGGGCGTATGTGAGCATGCATGGAATCAAGCCGAGGGAGTGTACTAGTTGAAGTGTGAAGATGGATTTGGACACAAAAAAGCCGCCCCTACATACACTCCAAGGGCGTCTCTTTTGCTCCCTTCATTAAGGTCTGTTGGACCTTTCACTCTATGTTGTAATAAGTCTATAAATAGACTAGTATTAGGTCTTTATTTCTTTAATTGTTGAATAATATTGTAAGACTAGACTTGGAATACCTTTATTCTCTCTATGGAGAGTGTAACACCTTATTTGTAGGGCTTGGAAAAGCGAAAAAACCGAAATGAGGGTGATACTAGTGTGGAATCACTAGTGTTGCAAACTTTGCTAGAAACGTGAGTGCTTAAGCGGTGGAATCCCTCTTGTGTCTTTATAAGAGAGTGGTGATTGTGTGTGTAGGTGTTAAGGGTCCTTATATTTGATATATCTTAGGGTTCTTAGGGTTTATACATCCATTTGTCATTCTATTTATCCATTTTATATATTGAAATCTTTTGCTTTTGTGTTTGTGTTCTTGTAGCCGTGATGTGTTCTTCTTGTTATTGTGTTGTTTGTGGATTGTATTGAGTCATTGTGGGCTGTTTTGTATCATAAACACTGGAGCAAATCAGTACCTCAAAGTCTGGAATCTCCACATGAAATCAAATGCCATGGGAGGTTCTTGTACTAGGATCTACACCGAAAGGGTTTAGTAGAAATGATTATTGTCCGCATTTACTCAGTAGATATCTTGGATGATTGAGCAAAGCAAAAACAAATGTTAACAAAAATATACTATGAGCACGTCACCTGCAAGCAAAAAAGTCTCAAATGGTAGCTCATACTATCTCCACTAATAATTCTAATATATAATTATACAAAAATGGTAGAAATATATAAATATACGAAAATACACTAAAACTAAACACAATACAAGGAAACTAGGAAAATCAAGCAAGATGCGTGTGCAAATGCAATGCAATGCAATATGAATGAGATGAATAATGAAGGCCATCGCATGACTTTTTGTATATACCTACCGAGCGCGTAACTCCTTGGTAGGACTTATAGGGGTTTGCAACCCATATATTATATCTCATATCTCAATCGCAATTTTCCGCTTTGGCTTATGTTCATGGAGAGGGTTTTCATAAAAGTGTTTCATTTTCTTTTAAAAACAATGTTTCTCAATAGTACCAGTATCTCATAAATGTCTATGTTTACAGTAAAGATGTAATGCTCATAATCAACACAATATGATGATATCAAATCCATCCAACGCGTATACGTTTAAGTGAGCCCCAAAATCAACTCAATATGTCCACAATTTATGATCATCAACTCTAGTTAGTCATTATTAGAATAAATATACATGTAAGACATCATTAATATCATAGTAAACCTAACTCAAAAATGTTTATCATGATAAAGGAAACCGATACTCAAATAAGTCCTATATTAGCAAAATAAACACACACACGGGCCTCATATCCAGAATAAAGGCATTCAAATGCACAAATAAAGTCAATGATGTCAAATAAAGCCCCAACACGGGCAACACACAATATCAGATATCATAAATCAGCCATAATAAAACATAAGTGCCCACACGAGCATACAATAGTAAAAAAATTTAACCTTAAAACCATAGTTATTTTTTCAACCCATAATATGTTTTACTTATTTATCAATTACCCAGCTCAATCTGAAAGAAGTTAAGCCATAACCTATCTCAAAATGATGAAATATTGATTTAAAGTGCTTCAGCCTGGAGCCTTCCCAGTACGAACGGCCTTGGAATCAACTATAGTATTCAAATATAACATCTATGCATTAAAAGAAGGCTAACAATACTCATATTGCCTATATTCAGATCAGGTCCAAAAAGGGTTCGAAAAATAAGTTAAGAAAATAAAAGTAGTAGAATCAAAATTTTATTTTAAAAATACCTTTTCAAAGATTATAGGATTCTACATGTGAAAACCTTGTGTAAATGGGTTAAAAAAGAGGTCTAAATCAAAGAATTTCTTTTAAAAATTTTACCACTAAAAACTCCAAATTTCCATTTTAAAATCATAATTTTGAGTTTTTTTTATGATATAATCGATGAAAGATAATGAGGATAAGGTTTTGGAGCTTACATAAGCTTAAATGGTAAAGAAATCGTCAAGAATCGCCCAAACGTAAAGCTCAAAGGTCCAAAACTAAAGGAAAAACCTAAAAATTAATTTTAATATCGGCCCAGCTTTGGCTGCTTAAGAGATGGATGCCGACCAAAGCGATCTGGCTTATGTGGGTAGGTCCGCTAAAGCAGTCCCCTTCTACTAAAGTGGACAAGTACCTACCTTAATAGTATGGGACTGGTCAACCATGACCGCTAAAGCAGCTGACCAGCAACTTTACTAAATGTAAAGTTGCCGATCAACCCCTCGGGATTCATTTGCAATTTTGTAAATGCAAACGATCTATGTTACCAGGCTAATTTCAATGTTTCAGACTCAGTGACAACGTCAAGTTTTTGAAAAGAAGTTATTTTCACAAAATTAACCTTTGGACTCCTTTTTACTATTTTCCAAATGAAGGATTGAGATGAGGTATAAAGGTTTCGAATTCAAACCAACTCCTCTACTAACCCAAATTCGACATTTAGGATTTGTTGGCACGGTTCAAATAGCCATCTAGAACTTGGATCATTAAATAATGAATGGAGTCAACTATATGGCTTTTCAAGCCTACAAAAGACCATAAACTCACAAATCATTTTTGATCACATCGTAAACTACAAAATCAACATGTAGCAACTATGGAAAAGGGCAAACTAGTAAAAATATATAAAAATGAAAACTCACAAATTCAGTTCATTACAACATCCACGATTTAAACTCTTGTTCATTCATAAACTAAAATCCAAGGAAATACCTGAATCAGTAAAAAACTGAGGCTAACCATTATACATATTGGACTCAACCTCCCAAGTAGCCTCCTCAACTGGACGATGTCTCCACTGAACTAAAACTATAGGAATATCTCTAGAATGTAACCATCTAACATCTTTAGCTAAAATATAGATTGGCTCCTCAACAAAGGTCAACTTCTTGTCCACCTGAACCAAATCCCAACAAAGCAAACTAAACTCATTCAGAATATAATGCCGATGTATAGATACATAAAAACTAGATGAACGACTAAAAATTTTAGAGGTAAGGCCAACTCATAAGAAACCTCCTTAAATGTTTAAAGAATCTCAAATGGTTCAATGTACCTCGAGTTGAGATTGCCCCTTTTCTCATATCTCATTATGCCCTTCATGGGAGGAACACGAAGGAAGTTTCAATCACTAATCCCAAACTTCAAAGAACAAAGACTACAATTTACATAACTCTTTTGCCTACTCTGGGCTGCATAAAGACTATCCTGAATCACCTAACTCTATCCAAAGACTCGCCAAATAGGTCGGTACCACAGGGTCTAACCTCTAAGGTCTCAATCCAACCAATAGGAGATAGATAATATTTACCGTACAATGCCTCCAAAAGGGCCATCTTAATATGCAAATAGCATTATTATTATAATTAAACTCTGCCAAAACCAAATATTACTCCCATTGACCTCTCAAGTCCATAACACATGTGCAGAGTATATCCCCCAAAACTTGAATAGTACGCATCGACTGACCATTGGTCAGGGGGTGGAAAGTTGTGCTAAGGTTGACTTGATTACCCAACACCTCTTTAAATATGTTCCTGAACGTAGAAGTGAGTATTGACCCTCTGTCTGAAATAATAGTCATGGGTACTCCATAAAGATGAACTATCTCAAATACATAGATGTGGGCTATTTTTCAGCACTGGATGACATCTGAATGGGGATAGTATGAGCTGATTTGGTCAACTGATCCATGATGACCCAAATATTATCATTTCTACAAGAAGTACGAGGCCCAGTCATCAAGTCCATAGTGATCCACTCCCACTTCCACCCAGGAATAAATAATCTCTGAAGCAAACCACCCGATCTTTAATGCTAGACCTTTACTTGCCGACAATAAGCAAAGAGCTATAAAATCCACCATATTTTTCTTCATACTACCCTTAAAGCTGCTTTAAATCATGATACATCTTGATCACACCTAAATGGAAGGAATATCTGGAACAATAAGCCTCTCTAAGATCAATTTCACCCAATCTCCAACTTTTGGCATATAAACTCGGCTACTAATCCTGAACAAACCATCAAAATTAAGAGAAGCTTTCTTAGCCTTGCCACTTAATACTTTATCCCAAATCTCCATCAAACCCTCATCATTAAACTGGTGAGTTTGAATCTGGTTCATCAAGGAATATCTAGCATCAACAAAGGCTAAAACACGCCCAAGTATCAAAATATCAAGCCTAACTATCTGATTAGAAAAGGAATGAAACTCCAAGGCTAAAGGCTATTTCTAGGTCAAGAGATGATCTAAACTTTCCATACTTGTTGACTTTTGACACAAGACATCCGCAACCACGTTAGACTTGCTCGCACGATACAAAATAATGAGTTCATAATTCTTAAGCGACTCGACCCAACACCAATGCCTCATATTAAGATCTTGTTGTTCGAAGAAGTACTAAAGGAAATAATGGTTCAAGAAAATCTTGCAAGGAACTCCATACAAGTAATGATGCGACAACTTCAACACAAATACTATGGCTATCAACTCCAAATCATGGGTCAGGTAATTTCTCTCATGAGGCTTCAACTAACAAGAGGCATAAGCAATTACCTTACTCTTTTACATCAACACCGCACCGAAACCAACGCCAAAAACAT